>NC_053395.1:10435181-10749149 GCF_905171765.1 Bufo bufo
GTTCTTATATGGGGTCACATCAGGTAGGTTCCTGGTCATGTGAACTGGGCCCAAAGCTTTAGCCGCTGCCTAGCAGATGGCAGTTACATTAAGACTGTGGGAGCACGTCGCCACCTGCTGGCTACAGACGGTCACTTCACATCAATACAGTGGCATGCAAAGGTTCGGGCGCCCCTGTCAAAATTCCTGTTACTGTGAACAGTTCAGCAAGTTGAAGATGAAATCATCTCCAAAAGGGAGAAAGTTACAGATGAAACACACTTTTCAAGATTTTAAGCAATATCAGTGTATTATTTTGGTTTTGTACAATTTTAGAGGGAAAAATGGAGGTGATGCAAATTAAAACGTTTTCTAAATACCTGAACTCCTCTAACAATGTCCTAAAAACAACAGCCATGGGTTCTTCTAAGGGTTCTGTCTAACACTCTGAAAATGAAAATGGTTGAGGCCCACGAGGCAGGAGAAGGCTATAGGAAGAGACAAAGCGTTTTCAGGTTGTTATTTTATCATTTCTGAATGTAATTAAGAAATGGCAGTTACCAGGGACAGTGGAGGTCAAGAGAAGGTCTGAAAGACCAAGAAAGATTCAGAGACAGCTGTTCGTAGGATTGCTAGAACCCCTGCTTTACTGCAAAAGACCCTCAGGAAGATTTAGCAGACTCTGGAGTTGTGGTACATTGTCCTACTGTTCAGCGACACCTGCACGAATATGACCTTCAGGGAAGAGTCATCAGAAGAAAACCTCTCCCAGGTCTACTTCTCACCACAAAATTCTGCATCAGAAGTTTGCAGAAGAACATCTAAACAAGCCTGATGCATTTTGGAAACAAGTCCTGTGGACTGATGAGGTTACAGTAGAACTCTTTGGCCACAATGAGCAAAGATATATTTTGAGGAAAAAGGGTCCAGAATTTCATGAAAAAAACATCTCTCCAACCATGAGGGTAGAGGAAAGAATGGATTCAATGAAATCCCAGCAAATTCTGGAAGCACACATAACACCAACTGTAAAAAAATTGAAGCTGAAGATGATGACTTCTACAAATGGATAATGATTCTAAACACACCTCAAAAGATGCAAGTTGAAGGTTTTACCATGATCTGCTGAAGGTTTTACCATGGCCCTTACAGTCCCATGATGTGCTGAAGGTTTTACCATGGCCCTTACAGTCCCATGATCTGCTGAAGGTTTGACCATGGCCCTCACAGTCTCCTGATTTGCTGAAGGTTTTACCATGGCCGTCACAGTCCCATGATCTGCTGAAGGTTTTTTCATGGTCCTCACAGTCCCCTGATTTGCTGAAGGTTTTTCCATGGTCCTCACAGTCCCCTGATTTGCTGAAGGTTTTTCCATGGTCCTCACAGTCCCCTGATTTGCTGAAGGTTTTACCATGGTCCTCACAGTCCCCTGATTTGCTGAAGGTTTTTCCATGGTCCTCACAGTCCCCTGATCTGCTGAAGGTTTTACCATGGCCGTCACAGTCCTATGATCTGCTGAAGGTTTACCATGGTCCTCACAGTCCCCTGATTTTCTGAAGGTTTTACCATGGCCGTCACAGTCCTATGATCTGCTGAAGGTTTTACCATGGTCCTCACAGTCCCCTGATCTGCTGAAGGTTTTACCATGGTCCTCACAGTCCCCTGATCTGCTGAAGGTTTTACCATGGTCCTCACAGTCCCCTGATCTGCTGAAGGTTTTACCATGGTCCTCACAGTCCCCTGATCTGCTGAAGGTTTTACCATGGTCCTCACAGTCCCCTGATCTGCTGAAGGTTTTACCATGGTCCTCACAGTCCCCTGATTTGCTGAAGGTTTTACCATGGCCGTCACAGTCCTATGATCTGCTGAAGGTTTTACTATGGTCCTCACAGTCCCCTGATCTGCTGAAGGTTTTACCATGGCCCTCAGTCTGAGCTGAACATCACAGTAACTTTTCAAAGTAACAGGAATTGTGACCAGGGGCGCCCAGACTTTTGCATCTCACTGTATATACACATACGAATACTATTGCTTCTTTTTTAGTTAACCCTCTCTTGGGACATGTAATTGTGGAACTGCAAGTCCCAGCAGCCCCTGCAGAACCATCACTTACAGCTGCCATGTATGGTGAAGGGGGGGGGGGGGGGGGGGGTGACGTCAAGCAAACCCCATGTAGCAGCAGCACAGAGGATGTAAGCTCGCCGGGGCCACGGCCAAGAAGCAGCAACTCCTTCATTACTAGATAAAAAAATATTTAATGAGGAAATATTAACTAATTACAGAAATAATGGCCAAGCGATCGAGCCGATATGTGAGGAAGCAGCTGGACATGAGGGGACCGGTGCCATCGCATACCGGGGCCACGACATGGCTGCCACCTATAATAATATATAATATCCAACTATTCACCTAATTCATACAAGTATAAGGCTGAGTTCACATCACCGTTTAGCTTTCCGTTCTTCTGACCTGTCAGAAAAAGAGAGAGAGGAAAACTAAACGGATCCTGTTGCATCTGTCTGAGCCATTTCCAACTGAGATCCGTTTTTTTTAGATGGAAAAAAAAAAGTACTGCCGAAACCCCCTTCCCCGTCTAAAAAACGGATAAGAATAGCATTTGTATAATGGGTCGCCTGTTCCGTTCCGCAAGTTGCAAAACGCACACAGACGGCATTCTGTGTTTTGCGGACCACAAAACACGGCGCCATCATGTGAATGCGCCCTTCTTCTGACGGATCAGAAAAACAGAAAGCTAAAGGGTGATGTGAACTCAGCCTAAATAATACAAATGTCATAGAAAGTTCTACAGAGCAAATATAAGCAAATTATATAAGTGGAAAGTGGGCAGGAGAGATAGATAGATAGATAGATAGATAGATAGATAGATAGATAGATAGATAGATAGATAGATAAATATCAGATAGATAGATAGATAGATAAATATCAGATAGATAGAAGGATAGATAGATAGATAGATAGATAGATAGATAGATAGATAGATAGATAATAGATAGATAGACAGATAGATAGATAGATAGATAGATAGATAGATAGATAGATAGATAATAGATAGATAGATAGATAGATAGATAGATAGATAGATAGATAGATAATAGATAGATAGATAGATAGATAGATATTAGATAGATAGATAGATAGATAGATAGATATGAGATAGATAGATAGATAGATAATAGATAGATAGATAGATAGATAGATAGATAGATAGATAGATAGATAGATAGATAGATAGATAGATAGATAGATAGATAGATAGATAGATAGATAGATAGATAGATATGAGATAGATAGATAGATAATAGATAGATAGATAGATAGATAGGAGATAGATAGATAATAGATAGATAGATAGATAGATAGATAGATAGATAGATAGATAGATACAGTATGAGAGATAGATAGATGATAGATAGATAGATAGATAGATAGATAGATAGATAGATAGATAGATAGATAGATATGAGATAGAAGGATAGATAGATAGATAATGGATGGATAGATAGATATAAGATAAATAGATAGATAGATATAAAATAGATAGATATGAGAGTCCCCTGCCCCCATGCAGATTCCATTAGGTGGGTGCAGTGTTCCGATGTAATGTGGGTCACCAGATTAACCCTTTAGTAATAAAGCTGTGCTGTATATAATAACTGGACATTATAGGGGGCTGTTCCTCTTCTGTCTCCAGGTTGGTGTCCATGTCCCCCTCACACTTGGTCTTTTTCCACAGTCAGGGCTGGAGTCTGTTCCGCCATGAGAAGCTTCTCCTGTTCCTCATACTCATGTGGACGGTCCTCCAGCAGCGGCTTCTTCTCCTCCATGGTGTCTCCGTTGCCTATTTCATTCAGCAAAACCACAGAATCGTCTTTCTTCTCACCACTGATGAAGGTGACCATCTCCTGTTCCTTTCCAGCCTCTTCTTTGTTTCCTGCTGTCCCATTTTCCCTCCCCATTGGATGTTGGGTCATCTTCCCATCTCCCAGCTCTGGTACCTGACCGGCCCATACATCCTGCTTGTTGGAGCTTCTTCTCCTACTGATGAAGCTCTGGGAACCCCTCCTTCTCTTGCTCCTCACCATTATGAATAATGTGGTGATCAGGATCAGGATGAGGATCACAATGCAGACCCCAATAAGGATGAATGTCTGCTTATCGTTGTTTGATATCTCCTCAGGTTTCTTAGTGGGCAAGGAGGTATTTTTTGGGGTCTTTGTGGCCAATGCTGTAGAAATTGCCACTGTCTCATCAGATGGCTGGGAAGAAGTAGGCATATTCTGATTATTTGTCACATCATCTTCTTGACTTGTAACTGGGAGCCCTGCAGAAAGGTTGAGCAGGTCAGTGATTGATCTATTTGTGGAGGAGACAGGTGGTGGGTCTTTGCTCATGGTTAACCCAATGGTCATCACATATGCTGTGAATTTTGATGTTACTTCTTGAGTGGCCACACTGCTTGGACTTGTCTGTTGTTCAGGGGTGACTTTTGACTCTTCGGTACTTGCATGAGACGTCTTAAGTTCATTGGCTGAGTTATCCATCAAAGCAGCAAAGCTATTGCCTGTAACGTTTAACGTTTGGAAATATTTTTCACTGCTGAATTTAGTTTCAGTAGCAACAGTGATCGCTTGGCCCAGGGATGAAGAATAGGTCAATGACATGAGGAGCATGGCTAACTTCAGAAGTTGACTTGCCATGGTGATCTTTTTGGCACCTTTGAGAAAACCTAAAATAAATAAATAAATAGATAGCACTATGAAGAATACAGGAAAGAAGTATGTCCCCAGGGTTGGTCAACCTATCCAGTACTATAATAGCATGCAGTACCCTACCTAGGACAGTCAGCCCAAAGCTTATGAGGACCACCAGTGAGGGGCGGGGGAGTTTTTTTCTTATATATTTTGCCTCCTTCAGAGCTCAGCTTATGACACATCCCTGGTACCCTCCTCCCTTTTCTCTGAAGAACCTGAGTTATGGTACCGGAAGGGTGCTGGCCTCTCCGGTACCACAAGGTTTAGTAATTTCCTGTTGTTGGAGAAGTAGCTGAGAAACCATATAGAAATGTAGTGGTGGAGATAAGACATGAGAGGCTATTTGTTATGTAGGACAATGAGAACTTTCTCAGCCGCTAGGATTTGGATTCTTGGAGCCACTTTGTCCATGATCACATATCCAGGTGTAGGTAAAAATAGAACATCTTTAATCATGCTCCCCTCTAATATGGTACATTGGTCTGGTAGCCCCTTTGGTTACTAGGTTGTCAGGTGGTCCTACTAGACAGTGGGACCCAATGATAAAAATGGATTGTCTGTAGCCCCATCACATGTGGCTTCTTCTGCCAGGGCCACAAATATCTCACCAAATTTTCTAATGTGAATGAAGTTAGGCAAACTTTTTGTAAATTTAATGGATCTGTTAGGATTGGATTGGGGTCTTTTAAAGTCAAGATTTTTTCAAAATGACTCCAGCCTCAGCCCCTAGAGTTGTGATAACGTGTTTTTGGTACTGAAGTCACTAAAGACATTGTAGAAGTAAATGGAGGGATGTGGGCTTCTTACCTGCAGCCTGTCCCTGAGGATAGTCCAAAGCTTGTGCCACCACCCCACGGCGCCCCAGCCCGATGAGCGCAGGTTACAGCGAGTGTCTGGTATATGCTGGCGTCATGCGGCTTTGCTTATTCTTCTATCTTCTTCTGTGCTGAGTGCAACTTCCTTCCCACACGATGGGAGGGTCGACAGTAAATCAAGACTGAACAGACGTCCCCGTCCTGCCACACTGACTCATGGTGCTGCCCCATCTACCGTTATATCAATTTGCAGAAACAAAAAGATACAAAAAGTTTATTTTGAGATGATTGGAGGATTATGGCGGGGAGGGATACAAAATCAGACCCTCCATCAACGCCCAGTTCAACTGATATCCTCAGGCTATGCCGAAGTATGGAGATGTGGGGCAACTCCAAAACAATGGGACAAAGAGGGTCGATTACAGACAATTCCTGCACATGGGGTAGCTAAGATCAAGTGTAGTATCTGTTCTTAGCAGTCCTGGAGGTTGATCTGGACCGCTGGGATGTTGAATAGAGCAGAGAACCACACAGAGGACCATTACTGCCATATGGTAGGTGCCCAAGGGCCTCCGGATCAAAGCCATGGGCTGAGATGCTTGAAAGCCTTAGGTGCAGAAGTGTCCCAGGAGTGGTAACCCTGGGGTGCCTGAGCTCACCGAGGCTGGGAGCCCACTAAGTGAAGGCATATTTGCACGCACTTTCTCACATTGTGAGCGCACTCACCTCTCTTTGTCTGGTTTTACGGAATGGCGTAAGAAGAGGAATTTTTATAATTCCATCTGAATGTCCGGCAGTAACTGGCACACAGTCACTTATTTTTGTGTTCACGTTGTTTGTCACTAGAACTGTTCAGGGTTGTGGTGCCATTTTGGGTACCCCTTCCTGAGGACTAGGAGGGTGTGTTTGGCCATCTGGTTCCTCACCCCCTGGCAAAACCCTTGGCTTCTCCCTTCAGGGAGAGGCCAGAACTAGACTTCGGCTCTTGGCCAACTCTTGGGGTGGCAGCCAGGTGGTGGAAACCAGAGCAAGATTGGCACTTATCCGGATGGCCACTAGTAACAGACCCTTGCAGGACCCTTATGGCTCAGGATTGGTTTATGGGGGGACCTTCTCTTACGCTGAGGGCATGTGATAGACCAAGGATGCTCAACCTGCGGCCCTCCAGCTGTTGTAAAACTACAACTCCCAGCATGCCCAGACATCCTACAGCTATCAGCCCCCGTCGCTGACTCAGCAAATCCGGCCGTGTCATTAGGTCTGAATGATCTCCACACAAAACTTTATTGGTTTCCTCACAAGGTGCACATATCCTTTTGCCGTCATGTGACTATTTTTAAATAAACTGAGGGTGAAGCTTAACAAAGGGGTGGAGTCTAGCATTCTCACCCCCTAGAGCGGTGGGACGGCATCTTTGTACGAAGGAAGCTTGGCCGACCCTGGGACTTCTATAGTGGAAATGTGTGTTCTAGCTTTTTCCTACTCCTCTGTCTGTGTGTCAGTCTTTACTGTAGTTCTGGTATTCTGTTTATAAGCCTAGAATCTAAAGCGGTGCAGAGCAGGACACTTCGTCCTCTCCGGTGTGTGGACACATCCCTCGGTCTTCTATCACATTCCTTCCTCCTTTGCTTGCAGCCTCCACAACATGGTTGACTTCTCCTGCTTCCAGCCTCTCTGGTGATATTTGTGACGTTCTGGGTGCAGATTACACATAACCGCATATAAAGGGGAAGTAGAGGAGATCACACTTCCCGTCTGCCGCCCATAGTGTTCACAAGCCCTTCAACGGATGAGAAGTGGGCAGTAATGACCGACCCAGGGCTGGTTCTGTGATGGCACCAGGGGTATCCAACAAGGAAACAGCGCCCCAAAACATGATCAAGATGGAGTCCACGCCATTGCTACGTGTCACAGTGAGATGCCCGTCCTTCTGAGACCAGATGGGTCACACTGTGGCTACCGTGCTTAACATGGGACCAAGTGGGCGCTATGTGGGCACAATGACTGTTATGGGGCCACAAAGTCATATACTGGGGCCAAAGTTGCTGCTGTGTGACCACCAAGGAATCTAACAGAAGCCATAGTTGCTACTTTGGGGTCATCAAGGCACCTGTTGGGGCCATGATTGGTATTATGGAGGCAGTTAGGACTCTATAGGGGGCATAGCTGTGGCCATGTGATGTTATAGCGCCGGATATTCGAGCAGAGGGCTTTGGCGGTTTGTACCAAATTTTTCGGTGATGACAACCATGGCGACACGGTGGGAAGCTGTGGAGCATCTAGTGATCGGGCATCAATGCATCCTGGAAACGTCCCATAATCTGGAAAGCAGCCGGGATCCTTCTGGTGGTGGCAGGTGGAAGAATCACTCCGCGGCAGAATCGTCCTCCAATACTTTCATATTTATTTATGGAAAAACTGCAAAATCTACAGCAAAACAATGTTTATTTCACGGACTAAGGGCAGTGACGTCTGCCAGCCGAAGCCACGCCCACTGAGTCATGTGACCAAATCACGCACGTTCACGTAGCATTTGCCATGATCTGCTACAGATCCAGTATTTGCTTATAAAGGGTGCTGAGACTTTTACAACCAATCCTTGTTGTTTCAAGGCATTGAAAATAACAAAGGAAGCAACGCTGCAAAGAGACTCAATCTGGTGTACGTTCAGCTCCCCTGCGACCTACACGTGTCTCCATGGCAACAGACTACAAACAAACCCTGTGCAGTCTGACCTCTGCCTCCTCCCAACCTGCAGAGGGCAGCAGAGAGAGCGTGATCAGACGGCTCAGGGTCTGTTACCATGGAGACATACAGCTCTGCTTAGAAACTGGAGACTCAAAATGGTGAAACTTTATTCCACTTGTTTCATATGTCATTTTAGATGCGCTCGGTCAATAAAGAGAAGGGTTTCAAAAGTATACACACCCTTTAATGGTAAAGCAGATACACACAGAGGACTTGAACCATCTGCATACATTTTCATACGGCGGGCACTCGTGTTTGCTGCTTTTCTGTTGAATGCCATGTTTACAAGCGGTCAGTCCTATCAGATCTCGCTATATTCCAGGATGGCCGCCATTCATGGAGCCCTGACACAGTCGCGGTTGGAGGTGGTCACACCTCTCTGCAGTTTCGCCACCAGAAATCATCAATGTCATGCAGTGTCACCCGGGGCTGGCGGAACTTGGCGTCTTCCCGGTTATTATTGAGCGGAGGCAGTGGTGACGGCGCTGGTTCTGTGGGCCATAGTAGGTTGGTCTGGCTGTGTGAGGTCGGGGGAGCTGCCCATAACTCCAGGGGTACAGAGGAGGCGGCGATGTCTCTACTGCGACGAGACTGCATGTTCCTCACAGACAGCTTAAAGGACAGCGAGAGGCAGGCGACCATGAAGACAGCCGTCAGACAGGCAAGCACCACTATGACCAGCAGACATTGGCCGCAGGATGAAGGAAGTAGGGGGCTGGCTGTGGCGAGCTCGTGTGGGGGCGCAGGAGACGCTGCCATAGCACAGGAGCCAAATAACCTACAACGTAAAAGGGGAGAAGCTGAAATCCTCCATCATGGAAGGGTTAAATATTCTGCCATCTACAATCGGTCAGGAAGAAGGAGAGAGGTAGCGCCATTAGAAATTAACAATATGGCTGTATGTACATGTCAGGGTGTAGTAGTGTATATACCAAATCTGACTGTATATACAGTACATGTCCCATTGTACTAGAATACATACCAGATTTGGCTGTGTGTATATAAAGGTCACGGTGTAGTAGTGTATATACTGGGTCTGGGCTGTGTGTATATACAGGTCACGGTGTAGTAGTATATATACTGGGTCTGGGCTGTGTATATATACATGTCACGGTGTAGTAGTGTATATACTGGGTCTGGGCTGTGTGTATATACAGGTCACGGTGTAGTAGTATATATACTGGGTCTGGGCTGTGTATATATACATGTCACGGTGTAGTAGTGTATATACTGGGTCTGGGCTGTGTGTATATACAGGTCACAGTGTAGTAGTGTATATACTGGGTCTGGGCTGTGTGTATATACAGGTCACGGTGTAGTAGTGTATATACTGGATCTAGGCTGTGTGTATATACAGGTCACGGTGTAGTAGTGTATATACTGGGTCTGGGCTGTGTGTATATACATGTCACGGTGTAGTAGTATATATATACTGGGTCTGGGCTGTGTGTATATACATGTCACGGTGTAGTAGTGTATATACTGGGTCTGGGCTGTGTATATATACATGTCACGGTGTAGTAGTGTATATACTGGGTCTGGGCTGTGTGTATATACAGGTCACGGTGTAGTAGTATATATACTGGGTCTGGGCTGTGTATATATACATGTCACGGTGTAGTAGTGTATATACTGGGTCTGGGCTGTGTATATATACATGTCACAGTGTAGTAGTGTATATACTGGGTCTGGGTTGTGTATATATACAGGTCACGGTGTAGTAGTGTATATACTAGATCTAGGCTGTGTGTATATACAGGTCACGGTGTAGTAGTGTATATACTGGGTCTGGGCTGTGTGTATATACATGTCACGGTGTAGTAGTATATATACTGGGTCTGGGCTGTGTATATATACATGTCACGGTGTAGTAGTGTATATACTGGGTCTGGGCTGTGTATATATACATGTCACGGTGTAGTAGTGTATATACTGGATCTAGGCTGTGTGTATATACAGGTCACGGTGTAGTAGTGTATATACCGGATCTGGGCTGTGTGTATATACAGGTCACGGTGTAGTAGTGTATATACCGGATCTGGGCTGTGTGTATATACAGGTCACGGTGTAGTAGTGTATATACCGGATCTGGGCTGTGTGTATATACAGGTCACGGTGTAGTAGTGTATATACCGGATCTAGGCTGTGTGTATATACATGTCACGGTGTAGTAGTGTATATACTGGGTCTGGGCTGTGTGTATATACATGTCACGGTGTAGTAGTGTATATACCGGATCTGGGCTGTGTGTATATACATGTCACGGTGTAGCAGTTTTTATACTGGGTCTGGGCTGTGTGTATATACAGGTCACGGTGTAGCTGTTTTTATACTGGGTCTGGGCTGTGTGTATATACAGGTCACGGTGTAGCAGTTTTTATACTGGGTCTGGGCTGTGTGTATATACATATCAGGGTGTAGTAGTGTATATACTGGGTCTGGGCTGTGTGTATATACATGTCACGGTGTAGTAGTGTATATACCGGATCTGGGCTGTGTGTATATACATGTCACGGTGTAGCAGTGTATTTACTGGGTCTGAGCTGTGTGTATATACATGTCACGGTGTAGTATTGTATATACCCTCTCTGGGCTGTGTGTATATACATGTCACAGTGTAGCAGTTTTTATACTGGGTCTGGGCTGTGTGTATATACAGGTCACGGTGTAGCAGTTTTTATACTGGGTCTGGGCTGTGTGTATATACATGTCACGGTGTAGTATTGTATATACCCTCTCTGGGCTGTGTGTATATACATGTCACAGTGTAGCAGTTTTTATACTGGGTCTGGGCTGTGTGTATATACAGGTCACGGTGTAGCAGTTTTTATACTGGGTCTGGGCTGTGTGTATATACATGTTACGGTGTAGCAGTGTATATACTGGGTCTGAGCTGTGTGTATATACATGTCACGTTGTAGTAGTGTATATACCGGATCTGGGCTGTGTGTATATGCATGTCATGGTGTAGCAGTTTTTATACTGGGTCTGGGCTGTGTGTATATACATGTCACGGTGTAGCAGTGTATATACTGGGTCTGAGCTGTGTGTATATACATGTCACAGTGTAGCAGTGTATGTACTGGGTCTGGGCTGTGTGTATATACATGTCACGGTGTAGCAGTGTATATACTAGGTCTGGGCTGTGTGTATATACATGTCACGGTGTAGCAGTGTATGTACTGGATCTGGGATGTGTGTATATACATATCACGGTGTAGTAGTGTATATACAGGTCACGGTGTAGTAGTGTATATACCGCATCTGGGCTGTGTGTATATACATGTCACGGTGTAGTAGTGTATATACAGGTCACGGTGTAGTAGTGTATATACCGCATCTGGGCTGTGTGTATATACATGTCACGGTGTAGCAGTGTATATACTGGGTCTGGGCTGTGTATATATACATGTCACGGTGTAGCAGTGTATATACTGGGTCTGGGCTGTGTATATATACATGTCACGGTGTAGCAGTGTATGTACTGGGTCAGGGATGTGTGTATATACATGTCACGGTGTAGTAGTGTATATACAGGTCACGGTGTAGTAGTGTATATACCGCATCTGGGCTGTGTGTATATACATGTCACGGTGTAGTAGTTTTTATACTGGGTCTGAGCTGTGTGTATATACATATCACGGTGTAGTAGTGTATGTACTGGGTCAGGGATGTGTGTATACACATGTCACGGTGTAGCAGTGTATATACTGGGTCAGGGATGTGTGTATATACATGTCACGGTGTAGTAGTGTATATACTGGGTCTGGGCTGTGTGTATATACATGTCACGGTGTAGCAGTTTATATACTGGGTCTGGGCTGTGTGTATATACTGGGTCTGGGCTGTGTGTATATACATGTCACGGTGTAGTAGTATATATATACTGGGTCTGGGATGTGTGTATACACATGTCACGGTGTAGCAGTGTATATACTGGGTCAGGGATGTGTGTATATACATGTCACGGTGTAGTAGTGTATATACTGGGTCTGGGCTATGTGTATATACATGTCACGGTGTAGTAGTATATATATACTGGGTCTGGGATGTGTGTATACACATGTCACGGTGTAGCAGTGTATATACTGGGTCAGGGATGTGTGTATATACATGTCACGGTGTAGTAGTGTATATACTGGGTCTGGGCTGTGTGTATATACATGTCACGGTGTAGCAGTTTATATACTGGGTCTGGGCTGTGTGTATATACATGTCACGGTGTAGCAGTGTATATACTAGGTCTGGGCTGTGTGTGTATATACATGTCACGGTGTAGTAGTGTATATACTGGGTCTGGGCTGTGTGTATATACATGTCACGGTGTAGCAGTGTATATACTAGGTCTGGGCTGTGTGTATATACATGTCACGGTGTAGCAGTTTATATACTAGGTCTGGGCTGTGTGTATATACATGTCACGGTGTAGCAGTGTATATTCTAGGTCTGGGATGTGTGTATATACATGTTACGGTGTAGCAGTGTATATACTGGGTCTGGACTGTGTGTATATACACGTCATGGTGAAGTAGTGTATGTACTGGGCCTTTGCTGTGTGTATATACATGTCATGGTGTAGTTCTGTATATACTGGGTCTGGGCTGTGTGTATATACATGTCACCTCACATATACAGTCAGGTCCATAGATATTGGGACATGGACACAATTCTACCACTTTTGGCTCTATACACCACCACAATGGATTTGAAATGAAACGAACAAGATGTGCTTTACCTGCAGACTGTCAGCTGTAATTTGAGGGGATTTACATCCAAATCAGGTGAACGGTGCAGGAATTACAGCAGTTTGCATATGTGCCTCCTACTTGTTAAGGGACCAAAAGTAATGGGACAATTGTCTTCTCCGCTGTCCCATGGCCAGGGGTGTGTTATTCCCTCATTATCCCAATTACAATGAGCAGATACAAGGTCCAGAGGTCATTTCCAGTCTGATATCTGCATTTGGAATCTGTTGCTGTCAACTCCCAAGATGAGATCCAAAGAGCTGTCACTATCAGTGAAGCCATCATTAGGCTGAAAAAACACAACAAACCCATCAGAGAGATAGCAAAAACATTAGGCCTGGCCAAAACAACTGTTTGGAACATTCTTAAAAAGAAGGAACGCACCGGTGAGCTCAGCAACACCAAAAGACCCGGAAGACCACGGAAAACAACTGTGGTGGATGACCGAAGAATTCTTTCCCTGGTGAAGAAAACACCCTTCACAACAGTTGGCCAGATCAAGAACATTCTCCAGGAGGTAGGTGTATGTGTGTCAGAGTCAACAATCAGGAGAAGACTTCACCAGAGTGAATACAGAGGGTTCACCACAAGAGGTAAACCATTGGTGAGCCTCAAAAACAGGAAGGCCAGATTAGAGTTTGCCAAACGACATCTAAAAAAGCCTTCACAGTTCTGGAACAACATCCTATGGACAGATGAGACCAAGATCAACTTGTACCAGAGTGATGGGAAGAGAAGAGTATGGAGAAGGAAAGGAGCTGCTCATGATCCTAAGCATACCACCTCATCAGTGAAGCATGGCGGTGGTAGTGTCATGGCGTGGGCATGTATGGCTGCCAATGGAACTGGTTCTCTTGTATTTATTGATGATGTGACTGCTGACAAAAGCAGCAGGATGAATTCTGAAGTGTTTCAGGCAATATTATCTGCTCATATTCAGCCAAATGCTTCAGAACTCATTGGACGGCGCTTCACAGATGGACAATGACCCAAAGCATATTGCAAAAGCAACCAGAGAGTTTTCTAAGGGAAAGAAGTGGAATGTTCTGCAATGGCCGAGTCAATCACCGGACCTGAATCCGATTGAGCTGCATTTCACTTGCTGAAGACAAAACTGAAGGGAAAATGCCTCAAGAACAAGCAGGACCTGAAGACAGTTGCAGTAGAGGCCTGGCAGAGCATCACCAGGGATGAGACCAGCGTCTGGTGATGTCTATGCGTTCCAGACTTCAGGCTGTAATTGACTGCAAAGGATTTGCAACCAAGTATTAAAAAGTGAAAGTTTGATTTATGATTATTATTCTGTCCCATTACTTTTGGTCCCTTAAGTAGGAGGCACATATGGAAACTGCTGTAATTCCTGCACCGTTCACCTGATTTGGATGTAAATCCCCTCAAATTAAAGCTGAAAGTCTGCAGGTAAAGCACATCTTGTCTGTTTCATTTCAAATCCATTGTGGTGGTGTATAGAGCCAAAAATGTTAGAATTGTGTCCATGTCCCAATATTTATGGACCTGACTGTATATACCGGATCTGGGCTGTGTGTATATACAGTCATGTGAAAAAATTAGGACACCCTTTGAAAGCATGTGGTTTTTTGTAACATTTTTAATAAATGGTTATTTCATCTCCGTTTCAACAATACAGAGAGATTAAAGTAATCCGACTAAACAAAGAAAACTGAAGAAAAGTCTTTTCAAGATCTTCTGTAAATGTCATTCTACAAAAATGCCTATTCTAACTGAGGAAAAAGATAGGACACCCTTGCCCCTAATAGCGAGTGTTACCTCCTTTGGCTGAAATAACTGCAGTGAGACGGTTCTTGTAGCCATCTACCAGTCTTCGACATCGGTCTGAGGAAATTTTACCCCACTCCTCAATGCAGAACTTTTTCAGCTGTGAGATGTTTGAGGGGTTTCTTGCACGTACAGCCCTTTTCAAGTCACCCCACAGCATCTCAATGGGATTCAAATCTGGACTTTGACTTGGCCATTCCAGGACTCTCCATTTCTTCCTTTTCAGCCAATCTTTGGTTGATTTACTAGTATGTTTTGGGTCATTGTCATGTTGCATGGTCCAGTTCCGCTTCAGCTTTAATTTTCTAACTGATGGTCTCACATGTTCTTCAAGCACCTTCTGATACACAGTAGAATTCATCGTGGATTCTATGATGGTGAGCTGACCAGGTCCTGCTGCAGCAAAGCAGCCCCAAACCATGACACTTCCACCTCCATGCTTCACAGTTGGTATGAGGTTCTTTTCTTGGAATGCTGTGTTTGGTTTACGCCAAACATGTCCTCTGCTGTTGTGTCTAAATAATTCAATTTTGGACTCATCTGTCCAAAGAACATTATTCCAGAAGTCCTGGTCTTTGTCAACTTTATCTCTGGCAAATGTCAGTCTGGCCTCGATGTTTCTCTTGGAAAGCAAAGGTTTCCTCCTTGCACACCTCCCATGCAAGTTAAACTTGTACAGTCTCTTTCTGATTGTAGAGGCATGTACTTCTACATCAACAGTAGCCAGAGCCTGCTGTAGTTCTCGAGATGACACTTTAGGGTTTTTGGAGACCTCTTTTAGCATCTTGCGGTCTGCTCTTGGGGTGAACTTGCTGGGGCGACCAGTCCTGGGCATGTTGGCAGTTGTTTTGAAAGCCCTCCACTTGTAGACTATCTTACGGACAGTGGAATGGCTGATTTCAAAATCTTTTGAGATCTTTTTAAATCCCTTCCCAGACTCATAGGCTGCTACAATCTTTTTTCTGAAGTCCTCTGACAGCTCTTTTGCTCTCACCATGGTGCTCACTCTCACTTCAACAGTCAGGAGCACACCAAACTAAATGTCTGAGGTTTAAATAGGGCAAGCCTCATTCAACATGCAGAGTAACGATCTACTAATTATGTGCACCTGGTGTGATATACCTGTGTGAGATCTGAGCCAATTTAAGAGGGAATACATGTGAGGGTGTCCTATCTTTTTCCTCAGTTAGAATAGGCATTTTTGTAGAATGACATTTACAGAAGATCTTGAAAAGACTTTTCTTCAGTTTTCTTTGTTTAGTCGGATTACTTTAATCTCTCTGTATTGTTGAAACGGAGATGAAATAACCATTTATTAAAAATGTTACAAAAAACCACATGCTTTCAAAGGGTGTCCTAATTTTTTCACATGACTGTACATGTCACGGTGTAGCAGTGTATATACTAGGTCTGGGCTGTGTGTATATACATATAATGGTGTAGCAGTTTTTATACTAGGTCTGGGCTATGTGTATATACATGTCACGGTGTAGCAGTGTATATACTAGGTCTGGGCTATGTGTATATACATGTCACGGTGTAGCAGTGTATATACTAGGTCTGGGCTATGTGTATATACATGTCACGGTGTAGTAGTGTATATACTAGGTCTGGGCTGTGTGTATATACATGTCACGGTGTAGCAGTGTATATACTGGGTCTGGGCTATGTGTATATACATATAATGGTGTAGCAGTGTATATACTGGGTCTGGGATGTGTATATATACATGTCACGGTGTAGCAGTGTATATACTAGGTCTGGGCTATGTGTATATACATGTCACGGTGTAGCAGTGTATATACTGGGTCTGGGCTGTGTATATATACATGTCACGGTGTAGCAGTGTATATACTGGGTCTGGGCTGTGTGTATATACATGTCACGGTGTAGCAGTGTATATACTGGGTCTGGGATGTGTATATATACATGTCACGGTGTAGCAGTGTATATACTGGGTCTGGGCTGTGTGTATATACATGTTACGGTGTAGCAGTGTATATACTAGGTCTGGGCTATGTGTATATACATGTCACGGTGTAGCAGTGTATATACTAGGTCTGGGCTATGTGTATATACATATAATGGTGTAGCAGTGTATATACTAGGTCTGGGCTGTGTATATATACATATAATGGTGTAGCAGTGTATATACTGGGTCTGGGATGTGTATATATACATGTCACGGTGTAGCAGTGTATATACTAGGTCTGGGCTATGTGTATATACATGTCACGGTGTAGCAGTGTATATACTAGGTCTGGGCTGTGTGTATATACATGTCACGGTGTAGCAGTGTATATACTGGGTCTGGGCTATGTGTATATACATATAATGGTGTAGCAGTGTATATACTGGGTCTGGGATGTGTATATATACATGTCACGGTGTAGCAGTGTATATACTGGGTCTGGGCTGTGTGTATATACATATAATGGTGTAGCAGTGTATATACTGGGTCTGGGCTGTGTGTATATACATGTCACGGTGTAGCAGTGTATATACTGGGTCTGGGCTGTGTGTATATACATGTCACGGTGTAGCAGTGTATGTACCGGATCTGGGCTGTGTATATATACATGTCACGGTGTAGCAGTGTATATACTGGGTCTGGGCTATGTGTATATACATATAATGGTGTAGCAGTGTATGTACTGGATCTGGGCTGTGTGTATATACATGTCACGGTGTAGCAGTGTATATACTAGGTCTGGGCTATGTGTATATACATGTCACGGTGTAGCAGTGTATATACTGGGTCTGGGCTATGTGTATATACATATAATGGTGTAGCAGTGTATATACTAGGTCTGGGCTGTGTGTATATACATGTCACGGTGTAGCAGTGTATGTACTGGGTCTGGGCTGTGTGTATATACATGTCACGGTGTAGCAGTGTATGTACTGGGTCTGGGCTGTGTGTATATACATGTCACGGTGTAGCAGTGTATATACTGGGTCTGGGCTGTGTGTATATACATGTCACGGTGTAGCAGTGTATGTACTGGGTCTGGGCTGTGTGTATATACATGTCACGGTGTAGCAGTGTATATACTGGGTCTGGGATGTGTATATATACATGTCACGGTGTAGCAGTGTATATACTGGGTCTGGGCTGTGTGTATATACATGTTACGGTGTAGCAGTGTATATACTAGGTCTGGGCTATGTGTATATACATGTCACGGTGTAGCAGTGTATATACTAGGTCTGGGCTATGTGTATATACATATAATGGTGTAGCAGTGTATATACTAGGTCTGGGCTGTGTATATATACATATAATGGTGTAGCAGTGTATATACTGGGTCTGGGATGTGTATATATACATGTCACGGTGTAGCAGTGTATATACTAGGTCTGGGCTATGTGTATATACATGTCACGGTGTAGCAGTGTATATACTGGGTCTGGGCTGTGTGTATATACATGTCACGGTGTAGCAGTGTATATACTGGGTCTGGGCTGTGTGTATATACATATAATGGTGTAGCAGTGTATATACTGGGTCTGGGATGTGTATATATACATGTCACGGTGTAGCAGTGTATATACTGGGTCTGGGCTGTGTGTATATACATATCACGGTGTAGCAGTGTATATACTGGGTCTGGGATGTGTATATATACATGTCACGGTGTAGCAGTGTATATACTAGGTCTGGGCTATGTGTATATACATGTCACAGTGTAGCAGTGTATATACTGGGTCTGGGCTGTGTGTATATACATGTCACGGTGTAGCAGTGTATATACTGGGTCTGGGCTGTGTGTATATACATGTCACGGTGTAGCAGTGTATGTACTGGGTCTGGGCTGTGTGTATATACATGTCACGGTGTAGCAGTGTATATACTGGGTCTGGGCTGTGTATATATACATGTCACGGTGTAGCAGTGTATATACTGGGTCTGGGCTGTGTGTATATACATGAAAAAAGTGTAGCAGTGTATGTACTAGGTCTGGGCTGTGTGTATATACATGTCACAGTGTAGCAGTGTATGTACTAGGTCTGGGCTGTGTGTATATACATGTCACAGTGTAGCAGTGTATATACTAGGTCTGTGCTGTGTGTATATACATGTCACAGTGTAGCAGTGTATATACTAGGTCTGGGCTGTGTGTATATACATGTCACGGTGTAGTAGTGTATATACTGGGTCTGGGCTATGTGTATATACATGTCGCGGTGTAGCAGTGTATATACTGGGTCTGGGCTGTGTGTATATACACATGTCACGGTGTAGCAGTGTATATACTGGGTCTGGGCTGTGTGTATATACATGTCACGGTGTAGCAGTGTATATACTAGGTCTGGGCTATGTGTATATACATATAATGGTGTAGCAGTGTATATACTGGGTCTGGGCTATGTGTATATACATGTCACGGTGTAGCAGTGTATATACTAGGTCTGTGCTGTGTGTATATACATGTCACGGTGTAGCAGTGTATATACTAGGTCTGGGCTATGTGTATATACATATAATGGTGTAGCAGTGTATATACTAGGTCTGGGCTGTGTGTATATACATGTCACGGTGTAGCAGTGTATGTACTGGGTCTGGGCTGTGTGTATATACATGTCACGGTGTAGCAGTGTATGTACTGGGTCTGGGCTGTGTGTATATACATGTCACGGTGTAGCAGTGTATATACTGGGTCTGGGCTGTGTGTATATACATGTCACGGTGTAGCAGTGTATATACTGGGTCTGGGATGTGTATATATACATGTCACGGTGTAGCAGTGTATGTACTGGATCTGGGATGTGTGTATATACATATAATGGTGTAGCAGTGTATATACTGGGTCTGGGCTGTGTGTATATACATATAATGGTGTAGCAGTGTATATACCGGGACTGGGCTGTGTGTATATACATATAATGGTGTAGCAGTGTATATACTGGGTCTGGGCTGTGTGTATATACATGTTACGGTGTAGCAGTGTATATACTGGGTCTGGGCTATGTGTATATACATATAATGGTGTAGCAGTGTATATACTGGGTCTGGGCTGTGTGTATATACATGTTACGGTGTAGCAGTGTATATACTAGGTCTGGGCTATGTGTATATACATGTCACGGTGTAGCAGTGTATATACTAGGTCTGGGCTATGTGTATATACATATAATGGTGTAGCAGTGTATATACTAGGTCTGGGCTGTGTATATATACATATAATGGTGTAGCAGTGTATATACTGGGTCTGGGATGTGTATATATACATGTCACGGTGTAGCAGTGTATATACTAGGTCTGGGCTATGTGTATATACATGTCACGGTGTAGCAGTGTATATACTGGGTCTGGGCTGTGTGTATATACATGTCACGGTGTA
Organism: Bufo bufo; assembly: GCF_905171765.1. Classification (NCBI taxonomy): domain Eukaryota; kingdom Metazoa; phylum Chordata; class Amphibia; order Anura; family Bufonidae; genus Bufo; species Bufo bufo. The sequence goes on from NC_053395.1 coordinate 10,455,383, forward strand.
GCAGTGTATATACTGGGTCTGGGCTGTGTGTATATACATATAATGGTGTAGCAGTGTATATACTGGGTCTGGGATGTGTATATATACATGTCACGGTGTAGCAGTGTATATACTGGGTCTGGGCTGTGTGTATATACATATCACGGTGTAGCAGTGTATATACTGGGTCTGGGATGTGTATATATACATGTCACGGTGTAGCAGTGTATATACTAGGTCTGGGCTATGTGTATATACATGTCACAGTGTAGCAGTGTATATACTGGGTCTGGGCTGTGTGTATATACATGTCACGGTGTAGCAGTGTATATACTGGGTCTGGGCTGTGTGTATATACATGTCACGGTGTAGCAGTGTATGTACTGGGTCTGGGCTGTGTGTATATACATGTCACGGTGTAGCAGTGTATATACTGGGTCTGGGCTGTGTATATATACATGTCACGGTGTAGCAGTGTATATACTGGGTCTGGGCTGTGTGTATATACATGTCACAGTGTAGCAGTGTATGTACTAGGTCTGGGCTGTGTGTATATACATGTCACAGTGTAGCAGTGTATGTACTAGGTCTGGGCTGTGTGTATATACATGTCACAGTGTAGCAGTGTATATACTAGGTCTGTGCTGTGTGTATATACATGTCACGGTGTAGTAGTGTATATACTGGGTCTGGGCTATGTGTATATACATGTCACGGTGTAGCAGTGTATATACTGGGTCTGGGCTGTGTGTATATACACATGTCACGGTGTAGCAGTGTATATACTGGGTCTGGGCTGTGTGTATATACATGTCACGGTGTAGCAGTGTATATACTAGGTCTGGGCTATGTGTATATACATATAATGGTGTAGCAGTGTATATACTGGGTCTGGGCTATGTGTATATACATGTCACGGTGTAGCAGTGTATATACTAGGTCTGTGCTGTGTGTATATACATGTCACGGTGTAGCAGTGTATATACTGGGTCTGGGCTGTGTATATATACATGTCACGGTGTAGCAGTGTATATACTAGGTCTGGGCTATGTGTATATACATATAATGGTGTAGCAGTGTATATACTGGGTCTGGGCTATGTGTATATACATGTCACGGTGTAGCAGTGTATATACTGGGTCTGGGCTGTGTGTATATACATGTCACAGTGTAGCAGTGTATGTACTAGGTCTGGGCTGTGTGTATATACATGTCACGGTGTAGCAGTGTATATACTAGGTCTGTGCTGTGTGTATATACATGTCACGGTGTAGCAGTGTATATACTGGGTCTGGGCTATGTGTATATACATGTCACGGTGTAGCAGTGTATATACTGGGTCTGGGCTGTGTGTATATACATGTCACGGTGTAGCAGTGTATGTACTGGGTCTGGGCTGTGTGTATATACATGTCACGGTGTAGTAGTGTATATACTGGTTCTGGGCTATGTGTATATACATGTCACGGTGTAGCAGTGTATATACTGGGTCTGGGTTGTGTATATATACAGGTCACGGTGTAGCAGTGTATATACTGGGTCTGGGCTGTGTGTATATACATGTCACGGTGTAGCAGTGTATATACTGGGTCTGGGCTGTGTGTATATACATGTCACAGTGTATATACTGGGTCTGGGCTGTGTATATATACATGTCACGGTGTAGCAGTGTATATACTGGGTCTGGGCTGTGTATATATACATGTCACGGTGTAGCAGTGTATATACTGGGTCTGGGCTGTGTGTATATACATCTCACAGTGTAGCAGTGTATATACTGGGTCTGGGCTGTGTGTATATACATGTCACAGTGTAGCAGTGTATATACTGGGTCTGGGCTGTGTGTATATACATCTCACAGTGTAGCAGTGTATATACTAGGTCTGGGCTGTGTGTATATACATGTCACGGTGTAGTAGTGTATATACTGGGTCTGGGCTATGTGTATATACATGTCACGGTGTAGCAGTGTATATACTGGGTCTGGGCTGTGTGTATATACACATGTCACGGTGTAGCAGTGTATATACTGGGTCTGGGCTGTGTGTATATACATGTCACGGTGTAGCAGTGTATATACTGGGTCTGGGCTATGTGTATATACATGTCACGGTGTAGCAGTGTATATACTAGGTCTGTGCTGTGTGTATATACATGTCACGGTGTAGCAGTGTATATACTGGGTCTGGGCTGTGTATATATACATGTCACGGTGTAGCAGTGTATATACTAGGTCTGGGCTATGTGTATATACATATAATGGTGTAGCAGTGTATATACTGGGTCTGGGCTGTGTATATATACATGTCACGGTGTAGCAGTGTATGTACTAGGTCTGGGCTGTGTGTATATACATGTCACGGTGTAGCAGTGTATATACTAGGTCTGTGCTGTGTGTATATACATGTCACGGTGTAGCAGTGTATATACTGGGTCTGGGCTATGTGTATATACATGTCACGGTGTAGCAGTGTATATACTGGGTCTGGGCTGTGTGTATATACATGTCACGGTGTAGCAGTGTATGTACTGGGTCTGGGCTGTGTGTATATACATGTCACGGTGTAGTAGTATATATATACTGGGTCTGGGCTGTGTGTATATACATGTCACAGTGTAGCAGTGTATATACTGGGTCTGGGCTGTGTATATATACATGTCACGGTGTAGCAGTGTATATACTAGGTCTGGGCTATGTGTATATACATATAATGGTGTAGCAGTGTATATACTAGGTCTGGGCTATGTGTATATACATGTCACGGTGTAGCAGTGTATATACTGGGTCTGGGCTGTGTGTATATACATGTCACGGTGTAGCAGTGTATATACTGGGTCTGGGCTGTGTATTTATACATGTCACGGTGTAGCAGTGTATATACTGGGTCTGGGCTGTGTGTATATACATGTCACAGTGTAGCAGTGTATGTACTGGGTCTGGGCTGTGTATATATACATGTCACGGTGTAGTAGTGTATATACTCGGTCTGGGCTGTGTGTATATACATGTCACGGTGTAGCAGTGTATATACTGGGTCTGGGCTGTGTGTATATACATGTCACGGTGTAGCAGTGTATATACTGGGTCTGGGCTGTGTATATATACATGTCACGGTGTAGCAGTGTATATACTGGGTCTGGGCTGTGTATATATACATGTCACGGTGTAGCAGTGTATATACTGGGTCTGGGCTGTGTGTATATACATCTCACAGTGTAGCAGTGTATATACTGGGTCTGGGCTGTGTGTATATACATGTCACAGTGTAGCAGTGTATATACTGGGTCTGGGCTGTGTGTATATACATCTCACAGTGTAGCAGTGTATATACTAGGTCTGGGCTATGTGTATATACATGTCACAGTGTAGCAGTGTATATACTGGGTCTGGGCTGTGTGTATATACATGTCACGGTGTAGCAGTGTATATACTGGGTCTGGGCTGTGTGTATATACATCTCACAGTGTAGCAGTGTATATACTGGGTCTGGGCTGTGTGTATATACATGTCACAATGTAGCAGTGTATATACTGGGTCTGGGCTGTGTGTATATACATCTCACAGTGTAGCAGTGTATATACTAGGTCTGGGCTGTGTGTATATACATGTCACGGTGTAGTAGTGTATATACTGGGTCTGGGCTATGTGTATATACATGTCACGGTGTAGCAGTGTATATACTGGGTCTGGGCTGTGTGTATATACACATGTCACGGTGTAGCAGTGTATATACTGGGTCTGGGCTGTGTGTATATACATGTCACGGTGTAGCAGTGTATATACTGGGTCTGGGCTATGTGTATATACATGTCACGGTGTAGCAGTGTATATACTAGGTCTGTGCTGTGTGTATATACATGTCACGGTGTAGCAGTGTATATACTGGGTCTGGGCTGTGTATATATACATGTCACGGTGTAGCAGTGTATATACTAGGTCTGGGCTATGTGTATATACATATAATGGTGTAGCAGTGTATATACTGGGTCTGGGCTGTGTATATATACATGTCACGGTGTAGCAGTGTATGTACTAGGTCTGGGCTGTGTGTATATACATGTCACGGTGTAGCAGTGTATATACTAGGTCTGTGCTGTGTGTATATACATGTCACGGTGTAGCAGTGTATATACTGGGTCTGGGCTATGTGTATATACATGTCACGGTGTAGCAGTGTATATACTGGGTCTGGGCTGTGTGTATATACATGTCACGGTGTAGTAGTATATATATACTGGGTCTGGGCTGTGTGTATATACATGTCACAGTGTAGCAGTGTATATACTGGGTCTGGGCTGTGTATATATACATGTCACGGTGTAGCAGTGTATATACTAGGTCTGGGCTATGTGTATATACATATAATGGTGTAGCAGTGTATATACTAGGTCTGGGCTATGTGTATATACATGTCACGGTGTAGCAGTGTATATACTGGGTCTGGGCTGTGTGTATATACATGTCACGGTGTAGCAGTGTATATACTGGGTCTGGGCTGTGTATTTATACATGTCACGGTGTAGCAGTGTATATACTGGGTCTGGGCTGTGTGTATATACATGTCACAGTGTAGCAGTGTATGTACTGGGTCTGGGCTGTGTATATATACATGTCACGGTGTAGTAGTGTATATACTCGGTCTGGGCTGTGTGTATATACATGTCACGGTGTAGCAGTGTATATACTGGGTCTGGGCTGTGTGTATATACATGTCACGGTGTAGCAGTGTATATACTGGGTCTGGGCTGTGTATATATACATGTCACGGTGTAGCAGTGTATATACTGGGTCTGGGCTGTGTATATATACATGTCACGGTGTAGCAGTGTATATACTGGGTCTGGGCTGTGTGTATATACATCTCACAGTGTAGCAGTGTATATACTGGGTCTGGGCTGTGTGTATATACATGTCACAGTGTAGCAGTGTATATACTGGGTCTGGGCTGTGTGTATATACATCTCACAGTGTAGCAGTGTATATACTGGGTCTGGGCTGTGTGTATATACATCTCACAGTGTAGCAGTGTATGTACTAGGTCTGGGCTGTGTGTATATACATGTCACGGTGTAGCAGTGTATATACTGGGTCTGGGCTGTGTGTATATACATCTCACAGTGTAGCAGTGTATGTACTAGGTCTGGGCTGTGTATATATACATGTCACGGTGTAGCAGTGTATATACTGGGTCTGGGCTGTGTGTATATACATCTCACAGTGTAGCAGTGTATATACTGGGTCTGGGCTGTGTGTATATACATGTCACAGTGTAGCAGTGTATATACTGGGTCTGGGCTGTGTGTATATACATCTCACAGTGTAGCAGTGTATATACTGGGTCTGGGCTGTGTGTATATACATGTCACAGTGTAGCAGTGTATATACTGGGTCTGGGCTGTGTGTACAGGGAGTGCAGAATTATTAGGCAAGTTGTATTTTTGAGGATTAATTTTATTATTGAACAACAACCATGTTCTCAATGAACCCAAAAAACTCATTAATATCAAAGCTGAATATTTTTGGAAGTAGTTTTTAGTTTGTTTTTAGTTTTAGCTATTTTAGGGGGATATGTGTGTGTGTGCAGGTGACTATTACTGTGCATAATTATTAGGCAACTTAACAAAAAACAAATATATACCCATTTCAATTATTTATTTTTACCAGTGAAACCAATATAACATCTCAACATTCACAAATATACATTTCTGACATTCAAAAACAAAACAAAAACAAATCAGTGACCAATATAGCCACCTTTCTTTGCAAGGACACTCAAAAGCCTGCCATCCATGGATTCTGTCAGTGTTTTGATCTGTTAACCATCAACATTGCGTGCAGCAGCAACCACAGCCTCCCAGACACTGTTCAGAGAGGGGTACTGTTTTTCCTCCTTGTAAATCTCACATTTGATGATGGACCACAGGTTCTCAATGGGGTTCAGATCAGGTGAACAAGGAGGCCATGTCATTAGATTTTCTTCTTTTATACCCTTTCTTGCCAGCCACGCTGTGGAGTACTTGGACGCGTGTGATGGAGCATTGTCCTGCATGAAAATCATGTTTTTCTTGAAGGATGCAGACTTCTTCCTGTACCACTGCTTGAAGAAGGTGTCTTCCAGAAACTGGCAGTAGGACTGGGAGTTGAGCTTGACTCCATCCTCAACCCGAAAAGGCCCCACAAGCTCATCTTTGATGATACCAGCCCAAACCAGTACTCCACCTCCACCTTGCTGGCGTCTGAGTCGGACTGGAGCTCTCTGCCCTTTACCAATCCAGCCACGGGCCCATCCATATGGCCCATCAAGACTCACTCATTTCATCAGTCCATAAAACCTTAGAAAAATCAGTCTTGAGATATTTCTTGGCCCAGTCTTGACGTTTCAGCTTGTGTGTCTTGTTCAGTGGTGGTCGTCTTTCAGCCTTTCTTACCTTGGCCATGTCTCTGAGTATTGCACACCTTGTGCTTTTGGGCACTCCAGTGATGTTGCAGCTCTGAAATATGGCCAAACTGGTGGCAAGTGGCATCTTGGCAGCTGCACGCTTGACTTTTCTCCGTTCATGGGCAGTTATTTTGCGCCTTGGTTTTTCCACACGCTTCTTGCGACCCTGTTGACTATTTTGAATGAAACGCTTGATTGTTCGATGATCACGCTTCAGAAGCTTTGCAATTTTAAGAGTGCTGCATCCCTCTGCAAGATATCTCACTAGTTTTGACTTTTCTGAGCCTGTCAAGTCCTTCTTTTGACCCATTTTGCCAAAGGAAAGGAAGTTGCCTAATAATTATGCACACCTAATATAGGGTGTTGATGTCATTAGACCACACCCCTTCTCATTACAGAGATGCACATCACCTAATATGCTTAATTGGTAGTAGGCTTTCGAGCCTATACAGCTTGGAGTAAGACAACATGCATAAAGAGGATGATGTGGTCAAAATACTCATTTGCCTAATAATTCTGCACGCAGTGTACATGTCACGGTGTAGTAGTGTATATACTCGGTCTGGGCTGTGTGTATATACATGTAGTAGTGTATATACTGGGTCTGGGCTGTGTGTATATACATGTAGTAGTGTATATACTGGGTCTGGGCTGTGTGTATATACATGTAGTAGTGTATATACTGTATCTGGGCTGTGTGTATATACATATCACGGTGTAGCAGTGTATATACTGGGTCTGGGCTGTGTGTATATACATGTCACGGTGTAGCAGTGTATATACTGGGTCTGGGCTGTGTGTATATACATATCACGGTGTAGCAGTGTATATACTGGGTCTGGGCTGTGTGTATATACATGTCACGGTGTAGTAGTGTATATACTGGGTCTGGGCTGTGATGTATATACATGTCACGGTGTAGCAGTGTATGTACTAGGTCTGGGCTGTGATGTATATACATATCACGGTGTAGTAGTGTATATACTGGGTCTGGGCTGTGATGTATATACATGTCACGGTGTAGCAGTGTATGTACTAGGTCTGGGCTGTGATGTATATACATATCACGGTGTAGCAGTGTATATACTGGGTCTGGGCTGTGTGTATATACATGTCACGGTGTAGCAGTGTATATACTGGGTCTGGGCTGTGTGTATATACATGTCACGGTGTAGTAGTGTATATACTGGGTCTGGGCTGTGATGTATATACATGTCACGGTGTAGCAGTGTATGTACTAGGTCTGGGCTGTGATGTATATACATATCACGGTGTAGCAGTGTATATACTGGGTCTGGGCTGTGTGTATATACATGTCACGGTGTAGCAGTGTATGTACTAGGTCTGGGCTGTGTGTATATACATGTCACGGTGTAGCAGTGTATATACTGGGTCTGGGCTGTGTGTATATACAGGTCACGGTGTAGCAGTGTATATACTGGGTCTGGGCTGTGTGTATATACAGGTCACGGTGTAGTAGTGTATATACTAGGTCTGGGCTGTGTGTATATACAGGTCACGGTGTAGCAGTGTATGTACTGGGTCTGGGCTGTGATGTAGCAGTGCTCATGCTGTGCGTGTGATGTGGCATTTCGTTCCAGCTCTTACCATACCTTAGTTTTTCTTCGTGTCCTCTCTTGGATCCAGTGTCGTTCACTGGTGTTTTGGAGGTAGAAAGGAGGAAATTGCAGCAGTATAAGAAACCACAAAGCCGTAACGTTTGTGTCTTGTGTCCGCTCCCCTGACACCACGTGAGAGGAAGTGTGACGAGCGCATCCTGTAACGCTCAACCTGCGCACGATACGTAGGTGCACATGTACAGTTACACGTGAATCCTGAGTTACTCCAGTCACCCCCCCTACCGAGCTGCATGCACTATTTTACTGCGACTTGTGTCTTCTACTCCAGTCACCCCCAGAGCTGCATGCACTATTCTACTGCGACTTGTGCCTTCTACTCCAGTTACCCCCAGAGCTGCATGCACTATTCTACTGCGACTTGTGCCTTCTACTCCAGTCACCCCCAGAGCTGCATGCACTATTCTACTGCTACTTGTGCCTTCTACTCCAGTCACCCCCAGAGCTGCCTCCATTATTCTTCTGCCACATCCCGTCTTGTACCTTGACTTCTTGATAGATTACGCATGTGAACAGAGATGGGGGAGACTGTGTATGGACTTGGGGCGCCGGTGCCGATTCTCCTAATGTTTGAGGGACGGAGGGGAAAGACCACAAGACACGGCCGAGGTAAAAGGCAGGACAGAATTTATTTAAGATGTCGGCTCAGACCAACAGTCCTTAAATAAAACCTGAAGACGCTAAATTCAAGTTTTCAGGGATTCTGGGTTTTTTTCACATTTAGGAAAATTAAAAGAAAAAAAAAAACCAATATACAATTTATAAATCATAGAAAAGAAACACTTACTGGAAGAGGTAGATTATTGAATGGGTTTCAAACCATAAGTACAGTGACATCATTCGCACTAACACACAACGTGATATACGTCTGTACACAAGTCATAAGTTAAAAAAAAAAAAATAATAAAATCAAGAAATCCGTGAAAACGGGAGAGAAAAACTGTCAAATACACGACCGAAGCCGCACTCTGCACGCACCAGGCCCCTGTAGTGCATTATACCCAGCCGCTGCAATACCAGCCAGCGGCCACAAGATGTCAGCAGAGGGCCGACTGTGGTCTGTGCAATCTGCAGCCATAGACATCGCATCAACCTCCGCACAATGCAGCCCCCCCCCCCACAGATCTGGCCGATCAGCACTGGAGGTCAGATACCATCTACACCAATGCCTGGGAATATTTCGGCAGGTTTCTCTCCAGTGTCTATTGCCCAGCAGCATAATATAGTTGCAGCCAATTTAAAAGAAAAAAAGAAAAATCCTTTTAGGAAGAGACCTGAAAGCTACAACAAGTGAAATGCATTAATCTGCAGCACAAGTTTTGACCACAAGATGTCGCTGTAGCTTTCCCCTACCCAAACAGGTAACCAAACCCCTCAGTGGGGAAGGGGGGGGGGGGGGGGGGGCAGCACCCTGACGCGATTGTCACTGCTAGCATGGCACATATCTCCCAGCATGCCATGCTCCAGCGCAGCTCCCCTCCCCCAACTATCTGCAGCCATACCGTGGGCAGTATACGTAGGAGTGAAGAGGGGCATCACCAATCTGAGGAATGCTCCAGTGATGCCTCCGCCATTGGTCTCGCCCACAATATGGCTGCCCCTTCTGTAAAGCGGGGAGGGGGGGGGGCCTCTTACTTTTACTGCTTTCCTCTCCTTTCTATCAGTAGAATAAATAAAACACTAGTTTTGCCGGGTGGAGCGGAGTCGGCGCCCGATGATGCAGGCGTCCCAACAGTCCAGGGGTCTCCCCAAAGGCAGTGACAGGGGAGGCGGACAAGGCAGAGGATTCTCCGTATAGAAAATATTTACAGCGTCCTTTATCCGTATAGAGGTCCCTCAGCCAATCACTGCCGCCCGCACCGTGGAACCGCACAGGATTCTGGGAAAAGTCCTCAGGGATTATAATGAACAGGGAACTAATAGATACGGGGAGCGAGCGGGAGAACGGAGGAGTCATGTCCAGCAGTGGAAGGGCAGGCGAGGCTTCATGCTGTGAAGGGCGAGATTCCCAGGACTCCGGCCACGAGCGCTTCATCTCTCCTCCTTCTTAGAAACCTTTGAGGAATGCCAGGCAGTGGATCTGAGGAGAGACAGAGGATCAGGAGGATACAGGTCTACAAGGCAGGGGATCAGGAGGATACAGGTCTACAAGGCAGGGGATCAGCAGGATACACGTCTACAGGGCAGGGGATCAGCAGGATACACGTCTACAGGGCAGGGGATCAGGAGGATACACGTCTACAGGGCAGGGGATCAGGAGGATACACGTCTACAGGGCAGGGGATCAGCAGGATACACGTCTACAAGGCAGGGGATCAGGAGGATACAGGTCTACAAGGCAGGGGAGGGCAGAGGATCAGGAGGATACACGTCTTCAAGGCAGGGGAGGGCAGGGGATCAGGAGGATACACGTCTTCAAGGCAGGGGAGGGCAGGGGATCAGGAGGATACACGTCTTCAAGGCAGGGGATCAGGAGGATACACGTCTTCAAGGCAGGGGATCAGGAGGATACACGTCTACAGGGCAGGGGATCAGGAGGATACACGTCTACAGGGCAGGGGATCAGGAGGATACACGTCTACAGGGCAGGGGATCAGGAGGATACACGTCTACAGGGCAGGGGATCAGGAGGATACACGTCTACAGGGCAGGGGATCAGGAGGATACACGTCTACAGGGCAGGGGATCAGGAGGATACACGTCTACAGGGCAGGGGATCAGGAGGATACACGTCTACAGGGCAGGGGATCAGGAGGATACACGTCTACAGGGCAGGGGATCAGGAGGATACACGTCTACAGGGCAGGGGATCAGGAGGATACACGTCTACAGGGCAGGGGATCAGGAGGATACACGTCTACAGGGCAGGGGATCAGGAGGATACACGTCTACAGGGCAGGGGATCAGGAGGATACACGTCTACAGGGCAGGGGATCAGGAGGATACACGTCTACAGGGCAGGGGATCAGGAGGATACACGTCTACAGGGCAGGGGATCAGGAGGATACACGTCTACAGGGCAGGGGATCAGGAGGATACACGTCTACAGGGCAGGGGATCAGGAGGATACACGTCTACAGGGCAGGGGATCAGGAGGATACACGTCTACAGGGCAGGGGATCAGGAGGATACACGTCTACAGGGCAGGGGATCAGGAGGATACACGTCTACAGGGCAGGGGATCAGGAGGATACACGTCTACAGGGCAGGGGATCAGGAGGATACACGTCTACAGGGCAGGGGATCAGGAGGATACACGTCTACAAGGCAGGGGAAGGGCAGAGGATCAGGAGGATACACGTCTACAAGGCAGGGGAAGGGCAGAGGATCAGGAGGATACACGTCTACAGGGCAGAGGATCAGGAGGATACACGTCTACAGGGCAGAGGATCAGGAGGATACACGTCTACAGGGCAGAGGATCAGGAGGATACACGTCTACAGGGCAGAGGAGGGCAGAGTATCAGGAGGATACAGGTCTACAAGGCAGGGGAAGTGCAGAGGATCAGGAGGATACACGTCTACAAGGCAGGGGAAGTGCAGAGGATCAGGAGGATACACGTCTACAAGGCAGGGGAAGTGCAGAGGATCAGGAGGATACACGTCTACAAGGCAGGGGAAGTGCAGAGGATCAGGAGGATACACGTCTACAAGGCAGGGGAAGTGCAGAGGATCAGGAGGATACACGTCTACAAGGCAGGGGAAGGGCAGAGGATCAGGAGGATACACGTCTACAAGGCAGGGGAAGGGCAGAGGATCAGGAGGATACACGTCTACAGGGCAGAGGATCAGGAGGATACACGTCTACAGGGCAGAGGATCAGGAGGATACACGTCTACAGGGCAGAGGATCAGGAGGATACACGTCTACAGGGCAGAGGATCAGGAGGATACACGTCTACAGGGCAGAGGAGGGCAGAGTATCAGGAGGATACAGGTCTACAAGGCAGGGGAGGCAGAGGATCAGGAGGATACACGTCTACAAGGCAGGGGAGGCAGAGGATCAGGAGGATACACGTCTACAAGGCAGGGGATCAGGAGGATACAGGTCTACAAGGCAGGGGAGGCAGAGGATCAGGAGGATACACGTCTACAAGGCAGGGGAGGGCAGAGGATCAGGAGGATACACGTCTACAAGGCAGGGGAGGCAGGGGAGGCAGAGGATCAGGAGGATACACGTCTACAAGGCAAGGGATCAGGAGAATACACGTCTACAAGGCAGGGGAGGATCAGGAGGATACAGGTCGGCAGGGGAGGGCAGAGGATCAGGAGGATACACGTCTACAAGGCAGGGGAGGCAGAGGATCAGGAGGATACACGTCAAGGGATCAGGAGAATACACGTCTACAAGGCAGGGGAGACAGAGGATCAGGTAAAGACATGCAGGAGGGATGCAGAGAACCAGGAGGAGACACATCTACAAGCAGAGGATTAGGCGGCAGATATGTCTACAAGGTAGGGGAGGCAGAGAATTGGGGGAGTGAGAGCTACAAGGCAGGAGGCAGAGACAAGTCTATACGGCAGGGGACAGAAGATCGGGCAGAGACAAGTCTACAAGGCAGGGGAGGCACAGGGTCAGGAAGGAGACATGTCTACAAGCAGAGGATCAGACAAATCTACAAGGCTCTCCAAGGATCAGACATTCGTCACCCCCATTTTGAAGAGTTCTGGGGTGCAGGCTACACTCGGTAGGCCATGAAGGTCACCTACCTGATGAAGGTCTTGAAGGCGGCGGAGTGCGGGTTTATACACAGCGGAGGGCGCTTGCCCTGTTGTTGGTCTGTGATGAAGCGGTGAACGAGCTCTGCACCAAGACAAAAACGTCAGCCACTGGATGAGCAAGGACCCCCAACCTCTCACCTCCCCCCGCATCACTGACCTTTAACCTGCCAGACAGACGTGAGGCTCTTCTCATACGAGTCATCAAACCGGTCGCCGGCCGTGGGTTCAAAATCCGCAGTGTAGACGCGTCCCGAGGACACGGAATAGCAGCAGTGACACATACACGTGTGGTAGCGGAGGCGCCCCTCCTCCAGGTAAGGGTGGGCCAAGGCGTCCTTGGCAGAGATCCTCTTCGCCTGAGGACACAGGAGCCGTTATAAGACCGGAGCCCCCCCAACAGATGTCTACGAGCCCTTCCCCCCCCGCTCAGAAGACCACTGACCCAAAGCAACAACCAGCGACTCACCGGATCAAAGAGCAGCATCCGGCAAAGGAGGTGAACGGCCTCGTGGGTGGCTTCACCAGACAGCATGTACAAGACCGAGAGGGACGGCTGCGGAGAAGGGGTCAGGGTGTGAGAACGCTTCCACTCACTGACTGCAAGCAGAGACATTGAAAACGAGGCATTACCGGCTTATGGGGGCCGCGCAGTATGTGGGCTCTCGCTCCCTCGCAGGCGGAGCGCATGGCGGTGAGAGGAGGAGTCCCCAGGAGGTCCGTGATCAGGTCCAACTGCAAGAAAATAGAAGAGACTTATGCATGACCCATGGAGGGGGCCCCAAGACACCTGGGCCCCTGTTAACGAAAGATGGCCGACTGCAGCAACACATGAAGGTTACTACTTCTGGACTACAACTCCCATAATGCAGCACGCACGAGGGCGGGGGGAATGTGAGGTCCCGCAGGACAGCCATTCTCCAGCCACTTGACCTGACTGGTTCTGAGCAAGCTGCCAGAGAATCCCGTACAGAAAACCAGATGAACAGAACTGCACGCAGCTCTGGATGTGACTGGAGTACAATGCAAACGTGTGTGGCACTGTGTGCAAGAACCATCAGGGTGCACCGGGCGGGGGTTACACTCACCTGCTGGATGGGACTCTGCGCCTGGAACAGGATTCGCCTCCCGAGAAGCTCGGCGAAGATGCAGCCGACAGACCAGATGTCAATGGCGTTGTGGTAATGGCGGCTCCCCATGAGGATCTCGGGGGCCCGGTAATACTGGGTCACCACCTCCTGCGTCATGTGCTGGGACTCGTCCAACTCCTCCACCCGCGCCAAACCAAAGTCACAGATCTGAGAGGAGGAAAGAGACGGCGCTGTAATGTCTGCTCCATGGGACGGGCCCCAGAGCTGCAGCCATTCACTCCAGTCACATCCAGAGCTGCGGCAATCGCCTGCGACCTGTTGAGACCCCTTACGCTGCACTGCCGGATCCCGCACCTCCTGCCTGCTTCAGCCCTGCAGGATAGGTACAGTTTACCCCAGACCCAACTTATTGGGAACGCAGCTCCGGAGGTGACTGGAGTATAACACAAATCAGTACAAGGAGTGCGGAAAGACAAGGAGCAGAAAGTCATGAGGAAAGGAGAAGCAGACGTGAGCGCGGCAGAGCGGGGGCGGCACGCGGCGGAGACCTTCAGCACGCAGTTACTGTTCACCAGCAGGTTCCCCGGTTTGATGTCTCGGTGCAGGATCCCGGCCGAGTGGAGATACTTCAGCCCTGCAAGTAACACAAGGGTTAATACCGGGCGGACCCCACGACCTCCGGCGAGTCAGGGGCCACACGTCTCACCTCGTAGTATCTGGTACAGGAAGACCTTGATGTGGTCGGCGCTGAGCGGCTGCGGGGACACGATGACTTTGTGAAGGTCGGTCTGCATGAGTTCTGTGATCACGTATCTGATGGTGGTTGTAGTCAAGGTCATAGAGTAGTGACATCACTGCTGCCCTCGTTACCCCCCCGGGGGCAATAAGAGGGGGGATATTTCTCTGGCCTCATTCTCCTGCGTCTACCGCTGTCCGCCATATTCGTTCTCATGGGCAGCGGTCACCTGGTCACACAGGCTCCTCCCCCTCCCTGCGCAGGCGCTTCTATAGTCTATGAGGAATGCCAGGAAAAAGTTTACCGACGCCTCCTCCCACTATGGCCTCATAGTGAAGTGAGTGACCCGCCGGACGGACATGGCGGCGCGGCCGATACCCCAGAGTGTCCGATTGTCCACGTCACGCGGACAGGGCGTAGTTTCTACAACTGAAGCTTCATCACAGTATAAAAGGTCTCTCATTAATGTTGTGTCTCAATTTTTAACATCTCTGCTTGCTGTCATGAAATTGAACACTCGGGGGGAGATTTCTCAAACTGCTGGAAAGTAGAAGTGGCTTAGTCGCCCATAGCAACCAATCAGATTCCACCTTTCATTTTCCACAGAAGCTGTGAGAAATGTAACATGGAATCTGATTGGTTCTTATGGGGACGGAGCCCGTTCTCCTTTCCACCAGTCTGACGTCTCCCCCGATGTTCGAGCCCCCCCCCCCCCCCCCCCCGTACACGTCTGACGCCGGCCATGGCTTCTGCTGCCCATAGGCTCCCATGTTAATAAAGTCGTACCCTGGTCCGTAGCTCTGTATAGAAAAGGGCCGTCCACTGCGCTCCTGTAGGTACGGGGGCCACTGTCACGTCTGACTGAGATACCTCCAGAGGACGAAAACCAATCCGGACCTAGTCTCACGGCTGAGGGTTTGTTACAATGTATTCTCTGATGTAAACCCATCAACAAACCTTATCCCGTCCTGATAGTTTGTTACAATGTAGCAGTCTAGAGTTGTGCTTGTTTGCACTGGATACAATGTAACAAACCCCGAGGGGCAGAGAAGAGTAACCCCCATCTGGATCTTCCATCCCCTCCCCCGCACGAATCAGGATACATCTCCTCGAAGCAGTCGATCTGTGGGGGCTGCAGGATATCGAGGGCAGACAGAACCTGCGACATAAAACGGCAGATTACAATGACCAGTCAAACCGGCGACTACAACCCCCACCCTCCTCATAATGACACAGGAAGGTGCCCGCCACCAATGTCCAGCCAACAGATGGCAATACAGTGACAGCATCAGCGGGCAGAAGGGGATCTCACAGTCCCCTCTGGGTCATGACCTCTGTAGGGCCCCCCCTGGCCCCCCGCCTGCCCCGGATCTCGCCCTTACGTTGTCATGCTTGAAGAAGCAGAGCATTTTCAGCTCCCTGAAGACTCGCTTGCAGGACACCAGGTTCTGGAAGACATTGGGCATCTTCTTAAGGGCCACACGTTTGCCATCTCGGGGGTCAGTCACCGACCTGCAAACATGAAGGGATTCAAAAACAGCAATGGAGGAGCAGGCGCTGCGCAACCTACCCGCAGGGCCCAGCGCAACCTACCCGCAGGGCCCTGCGCTCCTACACACAGGGCTCTGGGCCCCAACATACAGGGCTCTGCGCCCCTACACACAGGGCTCTGCGCCCCAACATACCAGGCTCTGCACCCCTATATACCAGGCTCTGCACCCCTACACACAGGGCTCTGCGCCCCTATATACCAGGCTCTGCGCCCCTACACACCAGGCTCTGCACCCCTATATACCAGGCTCTGCACCCCTACACACAGGGCTCTGCGCCCCTATATACCAGGCTCTGCACCCCTACACACAGGGCTCTGCGCCCCTACACACAGGGCTCTGCGCCCCTATATACCAGGCTCTGCACCCCTACACACAGGGCTCTGCACCCCTATATACCAGGCTCTGCACCCCTACACAGGGCTCTGCACCCCTATATACCAGGCTCTGCACCCCTATATACCAGGCTCTGCACCCCTATATACCAGGCTCTGCACCCCTACACAGGGCTCTGCACCCCTATATACCAGGCTCTGCGCCCCTACACACCAGGCTCTGCGCCCCTATATACCAGGCTCTGCGCCCCTATATACCAGGCTCTGCGCCCCTACACACCAGGCTCTGCGCCCCTACACACCAGGCTCTGCGCCCCTACACACCAGGCTCTGCACCCCTATATACCAGGCTCTGCACCTCTATATACCAGGCTCTGCACCCCTACACAGGGCTCTGCACCCCTATATACCAGGCTCTGCGCCCCTACACACCAGGCTCTGCGCCCCTATATACCAGGCTCTGCGCCCCTATATACCAGGCTCTGCGCCCCTACACACCAGGCTCTGCGCCCCTACACACCAGGCTCTGCACCCCTATATACCAGGCTCTGCACCTCTATATACCAGGCTCTGCACCCCTACACAGGGCTCTGCACCCCTATATACCAGGCTCTGCGCCCCTACACACCAGGCTCTGCGCCCCTACACACCAGGCTCTGCGCCCCTACACACCAGGCTCTGCGCCCCTACACACCAGGCTCTGCGCCCCTACACACCAGGCTCTGCGCCCCTACACACCAGGCTCTGCGCCCCTACACACCAGGCTCTGCGCCCCTACACACCAGGCTCTGCGCCCCTACACACCAGGCTCTGCGCCCCTACACACCAGGCTCTGCGCCCCTACACACCAGGCTCTGCGCCCCTACACACCAGGCTCTGCGCCCCTACACACCAGGCTCTGCGCCCCTACACACCAGGCTCTGCGCCCCTACACACCAGGCTCTGCGCCCCTACACACCAGGCTCTGCGCCCCTATATACCAGGCTCTGCACCCCTACACACAGGGCTCTGCGCCTCTATATACCAGGCTCTGCGCCCCTACACACAGGGCTCTGCGCCCCTATATGCCAGGCTCTGCACCCCTACACACAGGGCTCTGCGCCCCTATATGCCAGGCTCTGCACCCCTACACACAGGGCTCTGCGCCTCTATATACCAGGCTCTGCGCCCCTACACACAGGGCTCTGCGCCCCTATATGCCAGGCTCTGCACCCCTACACACAGGGCTCTGCGCCTCTATATACCAGGCTCTGCGCCCCTACACACAGGGCTCTGCGCCCCTACACACCGGGCTCTGCACCCTGCACTTCCGGCCTCCCCTCCCCCACTCACCAGACGACCCCAAACGCTCCGTATCCGATAGGCCGGTCGGGCTCGGGCTCCCCGGTGCAGTGTGGGGCCCCCGGGTGCTGGGGCCCGGGGGGCCCTGCTCCTCCCCCGCTGGCGGCTCCGTTATGACAGTAGAACTTGTGCCCCAGGGGCGGCGGGATGATCCCCCCGAAGACCCCGGAGCACAGCTGTCCCGGCACCGGGCGCCCCGGGAACGACATGACGGCGGCCTCTAGTGCGGCATCTCCCCCCCCCGGACACACGGCGGCGCTGATCGGGGAGGGGTCCCTGCTCCTGCTGCTCCGGAGACCCCGTGCTGCATCAGCTGGAACAATGCGGCCTCCCGGCGTGCACCGCGGCTTAAAGGGAACGTCACCTCCCCTCACTGCGGCCGGGGAGGGACACCGAGCGCATACAATGTATCCATACACTGCCCCCCCCGTATACAATGTATCCATACACTGCCCCCCCTGTATACAATGTATCATACACTGCCCCCTGTATACAATGTATCCATACACTGCCCCCCCCGTATACAATGTATCCATACACTGCCCCACCTGTATACAATGTATCATACACTGCCCCCCTGTATACAATGTATCCATACACTGCCCCCCCCCGTATACAATGTATCCATACACTGCCCCCCTGTATACAATGTATCCATACACTGCCCCCTGTATACAATGTATCATACACTGGACCCCTGTATACAATGTATCCATACACTGCCCCCTGTATACAATGTATCATACACTGCCCCCCATACAATGTATCCATACACTGCCCCCCCGTATACAATGTATCCATACACTGCCCCCCCCCCATACAATGTATCCATACACTGCCCCCTGTATACAATGTATCCATACACTGCCCCCCCTATACAATGTATCCATACACTGCCCCCCTGTATACAATGTATCCATACACTGCCCCCTGTATACAATGTATCCATACACTGCCCCCCGTATACAATGTATCCATACACTGCCCCCTGTATACAATGTATCCATACACTGCCCCCCGTATACAATGTATCCATACACTGCCCCCTGTATACAATGTATCCATACACTGCCCCCCCCTATACAATGTATCCATACACTGCCCCCCTATACAATGTATCCATACACTGCCCCCCCCATACAATGTATCATACACTGCCCCCTGTATACAATGTATCCATACACTGCCCCCTGTATACAATGTATCCATACACTGCCCCCCCATACAATGTATCATACACTGCCCCCCCGTATACAATGTATCCATACACTGCCCCCTGTATACAATGTATCCATACACTGCCCCCCCTGTATACAATGTATCCATACACTGCCCCCCTATATACAATGTATCATACACCCCCCCCCCCCGTATACAATGTATCCATACACTGCCCCCCTGTATACAATGTATCCATACACTGCCCCCTGTATACAATGTATCCATACACTGCCCCCCGTATACAATGTATCCATACACTGCCCCCCGTATACAATGTATCATACACTGCCCCCCGTATACAATGTATCCATACACTGCCCCCTGTATACAATGTATCCATACACTGCCCCCTGTATACAATGTATCCATACACTGCCCCCGTATACAATGTATCCATACACTGCCCCCTGTATACAATGTATCCATACACTGCCCCCCCTATACAATGTATCCATACACTGCCCCCCTATACAATGTATCCATACACTGCCCCCCCCATACAATGTATCCATACACTGCCCCCCCATACAATGTATCATACACTGCCCCCCCATACAATGTATCCATACACTGCCCCCCTGTATACAATGTATCATACACTGCCCCCCCATACAATGTATTCATACACTGCACCCTGTATACAATGTATCATACACTGCCCCCCCATACAATGTATCCATACACTGCCCCCCCTGTATACAATGTATCCATACACTGCCCCCCCTGTATACAATGTATCCATACACTGCCCCCCCTATACAATGTATCCATACACTGCCCCCCCTGTATACAATGTATCCATACACTGCCCCCCCCCCCCTGTATACAATGTATCCATACACTGCCCCCCCATACAATGTATCATACACCCCCCCCCCCCCATACAATGTATCCATACACTGCCCCCCCCCATACAATGTATCATACACTGCCCCCCCCATACAATGTATCATACACTCCCCCCTGTATACAATGTATCATACACTGCCCCCCCTATACAATGTATCCATACACCCCCCCCCCCCCTATACAATGTATCCATACACTGCCCCCCCTGTATACAATGTATCCATACACTCCCCCCCCCCCCATACAATGTATCATACACCCCCCCCCCCCCATACAATGTATCATACACTCCCCCCTGTATACAATGTATCATACACTGCCCCCCTGTATACAATGTATCATACACTGCCCCCTGTATACAATGTATCATACACTGCCCCCTGTATACAATGTATCCATACACTGCCCCCAGTATACAATGTATCATACACTGCCCCCCTGTATACAATGTATCATACACTACCCCCCCATACAATGTATCATACACTGCCCCCCCTGTATACAATGTATCATACACTACCCCCCCATACAATGTATCCATACACTGCCCCCTGTATACAATGTATCCATACACTGCCCCCAGTATACAATGTATCATACACTGCCCCCCCTATACAATGTATCCATACACTGCCCCCAGTATACAATGTATCCATACACTGCCCCCAGTATACAATGTATCATACACTGCCCCCCTGTATACAATGTATCATACACTACCCCCCCATACAATGTATCCATACACTGCCCCCCCTGTATACAATGTATCATACACTGCCCCCTGTATACAATGTATCCATATACTGCCCCCTGTATACAATGTATCATACACTGCCCCCTGTATACAATGTATCCATACACTGCCCCCTGTATACAATGTATCCATACACTGCCCCCGTATACAATGTATCCATACACTGCCCCCCGTATACAATGTATCCATACACTGCCCCCTGTATACAATGTATCCATACACTGCCCCCTGTATACAATGTATCCATACACTGCCCCTGTATACAATGTATCCATACACTGCCCCCTGTATACAATGTATCCATACACTGCCCCCTGTATACAATGTATCCATACACTGCCCCTGTATACAATGTATCATACACTGCCCCCTGTATACAATGTATCCATACACTGCCCCCCCCCCTGTATACAATGTATCATACACTGCCCCCTGTATACAATGTATCATACACTGCCTCATGTATACAATGTATCATACACTGCCCCCGTATACAATGTATCATACACTGCCCCCGTATACAATGTATCCATACACTGCCCCCTGTATACAATGTATCATACACTGCCTCATGTATACAATGTATCATACACTGCCCCCTGTATACAATGTATCATACACTGCCTCATGTATACAATGTATCATTCACTGCCCCCTGTATACAATGTATCCATACACTGCCCCTGTATACAATGTATCCATACACTGCCCCCTGTATACAATGTATCATACACTGCCTCATGTATACAATGTATCATACACTGCCCCCTGTATACAATGTATCATACACTGCCTCATGTATACAATGTATCATACACTGCCCCCGTATACAATGTATCATACACTGCCCCCGTATACAATGTATCATACACTGCCCCCTGTATACAATGTATCATACACTGCCCCCCGTATACAATGTATCCATATACTGCCCCCTGTATACAATGTATCCATACACTGCCCCCGTATACAATGTATCATACACTGCCTCATGTATATAATGTACATACACTGCCCCCCGTATACAATGTATCCATACACTGCCCCCCCTGTATACAATGTATCATACACTGCCCCCTGTATACAATGTATCCATATACTGCCCCCTGTATACAATGTATCATACACTGCCCCCTGTATACAATGTATCCATACACTGCCCCCTGTATACAATGTATCCATACACTGCCCCCGTATACAATGTATCCATACACTGCCCCCCGTATACAATGTATCCATACACTGCCCCCTGTATACAATGTATCCATACACTGCCCCCTGTATACAATGTATCCATACACTGCCCCTGTATACAATGTATCCATACACTGCCCCCTGTATACAATGTATCCATACACTGCCCCCTGTATACAATGTATCCATACACTGCCCCTGTATACAATGTATCATACACTGCCCCCTGTATACAATGTATCCATACACTGCCCCCCCCCTGTATACAATGTATCATACACTGCCCCCTGTATACAATGTATCATACACTGCCTCATGTATACAATGTATCATACACTGCCCCCGTATACAATGTATCATACACTGCCCCCGTATACAATGTATCCATACACTGCCCCCTGTATACAATGTATCATACACTGCCTCATGTATACAATGTATCATACACTGCCCCCTGTATACAATGTATCATACACTGCCTCATGTATACAATGTATCATTCACTGCCCCCTGTATACAATGTATCCATACACTGCCCCTGTATACAATGTATCCATACACTGCCCCCTGTATACAATGTATCATACACTGCCTCATGTATACAATGTATCATACACTGCCCCCTGTATACAATGTATCATACACTGCCTCATGTATACAATGTATCATACACTGCCCCCGTATACAATGTATCATACACTGCCCCCGTATACAATGTATCATACACTGCCCCCTGTATACAATGTATCATACACTGCCCCCCGTATACAATGTATCCATATACTGCCCCCTGTATACAATGTATCCATACACTGCCCCCGTATACAATGTATCATACACTGCCTCATGTATATAATGTACATACACTGCCCCCCGTATACAATGTATCCATACACTGCCCCCTGTATACAATGTATCATACACTGCCCCCCGTATACAATGTATCCATACACTGCCCCCCGTATACAATGTATCCATACACTGCCCCCGTATACAATGTATCATACACTGCCCCCTTGTATACAATGTATCCATACACTGCCCCCGTATACAATGTATCATACACTGCCTCATGTATACAATGTATCCATACACTGCCCCTGTATACAATGTATCCATACACTGCCCCCTGTATACAATGTATCATACACTGCCCCCTGTATACAATGTATCATACACTGCCCCCTGTATACAATGTATCCATACACTGCCCCCCCTATACAATGTATCATACACTGCCCCCCCTATACAATGTATCATACACTGCCCCCCCTGTATACAATGTATCATACACTGCCCCCTGTATACAATGTATCATACACTGCCCCCTGTATACAATGTATCATACACTGCCCCCTGTATACAATGTATCCATACACTGCCCCCCCTATACAATGTATCATACACTGCCCCCCTGTATACAATGTATCATACACTGCCCCCTGTATACAATGTATCATACACTGCCCCCTGTATACAATGTATCATACACTGCCCCCTGTATACAATGTATCATACACTGCCCCCTGTATACAATGTATCCATACACTGCCCCCTGTATACAATGTATCATACACTGCCCCTGTATACAATGTATCATACACTGCCCCCCGTATACAATGTATCATACACTGCCCCCTGTATACAATGTATCCATACACTGCCCCCCGTATACAATGTATCATACACTGCCCCCCGTATACAATGTATCCATACACTGCCCCCCGTATACAATGTATCATACACTGCCCCCTTGTATACAATGTATCCATACACTGCCCCCGTATACAATGTATCATACACTGCCTCATGTATACAATGTATCCATACACTGCCCCCCTGTATACAATGTATCCATACACTGCCCCCCCTATACAATGTATCCATACACTGCCCCCTGTATACAATGTATCCATACACTGCCCCCCGTATACAATGTATCCATACACTGCCCCCCCTATACAATGTATCCATACACTGCCCCCTGTATACAATGTATCCATACACTGCCCCCGTATACAATGTATCATACACTGCCCCCGTATACAATGTATCCATATACTGCCCCCTGTATACAATGTATCCATATACTGCCCCCTGTATACAATGTATCCATACACTGCCCCCTGTATACAATGTATCATACACTGCCCCCTGTATACAATGTAGCCATACACTGCCCCCTGTATACAATGTATCCATACACTGCCCCCTGTATACAATGTATCCATACACTGCCCCCCTGTATACAATGTATCCATACACTGCCCCCTGTATACAATGTATCCATACACTGCCCCTGTATACAATGTATCCATATACTGCCCCCTGTATACAATGTATCCATACACTGCCCCCTGTATACAATGTATCATACACTGCCCCCCTGTATACAATGTATCCATACACGGCCCCCTGTATACAATGTATCCATACACTGCCCCCTGTATACAATGTATCCATACACTGCCCCCTGTATACAATGTATCATACACTGCCCCCTGTATACAATGTATCCATACACTGCCCCCTGTATACAATGTATCCATACACTGCCCCCTATATACAATGTATCCATACACTGCCCCTGTATACAATGTATCCATACACTGCCCCCTGTATACAATGTATCTGTACATTGACCCCTCCCCCATTTATACAATTCCCAGTTTGCATTTCCCACCCTTTATTAAAAATGGAAAAATAGGAAATTTTCCATTGTTTATTAGGGACAGTGGCACAGATATACGGATAAGGACAGCATGCGTGGCACTGTCCACATTTCTTGCTCCCCCATTGACATGAATAAGTCTTCAAAACAGGTGGATTGTACACAGACCACAAACACATTAATTAGTAAGTATGACTTCTATCTGCTGTACAGGGATCTAGAGTGTGCTGCCTAGAGATGTCGCGAACATAAAATTTTCCGTTGGAGAACGCGAATTTTCACAAATGTTCGCGAACCGCCATAGACTTCAATAGGCAGGCGAATTTTAAAACCCACAGTGACTCTTTCTGGCCACAATAGTGATGGAAAAGTTGTTTCAAGGGGACTAACACCTGGACTGTGGCCGGAGGGGGATCCATGGCAAAACTCCCATGGAAAATTACGTAGTTGAAGCAGAGTCTGGTTTTAATCCATAAACGGCATAAATCACCTAACATTCCTAAATTGTTTGGAATAACATGCTTTAAAACATCAGGTATGATGTATCGATCAAGTAGGGTAAGGGTTACTCCCGCTTCACAGACATTGACAGACCAAACTCCCCGTTTAACGCACCGCAAACAGTCCATTTGCACAAGGTTGGATACCAAGCTAGCCATGTCCCGTTCCTTGTCCTCACTGACGTCATTGAAGGTCTCTTCCTCCACCAAGCCACGTACAACACCAAGGGTCCCCGAAAGGTGACAACAAGCCTGCTGTGGTTGGTCTTCCACCTCCTCAAAGCCACCTTCCTCCTCTGACTCCTCTTCTTCAGACTCCTCTCTCTGCGTTGCCGCAGGTCCAGCAATCGACGACGACAAGGCTGCTTCTGGTGGTGATGGTGACCACAACTCTTCCTCTTCATGCTCATCTACGGCCTGATCCAGCACTCTTAGCAGGGCACGCTCCAGAAAAAACGCATATGGGATGAGGTCGATGATGTTGCCTTGGGTTTGACTGACCAGGTTTGTCACCTCCGCAAAAGGACGCATGAGCCTACAGCCATTGTGCATGAGCGTTCAGTAGCGCGGCCAAAAAATACCCAGCTCCGCAGAGGCTGTCCTCCTATTTTTAAATTAAAAAAAATCTGTTCTTAACAGTTTAATCTCTGTTTTGTCCCCTATCAGGGGCCGGTGTATGGAATAGATTTTAGGAACCGGGAGAAGGAAAAAGATGCTTGGTTGGTCCTCTTACTTCCAATTTTGGGCACTGCGCGTGCGCTGTGCAATGTACTGTGCTACCTGATATGAGTGGTATGTTAAGTAGTACTATTCCTATCAGTTTAATCCCTGTTACGTCCCCTATCAGGAGACGTGTATGGAATAGATTTTAGACAACCGCAAAGAGTTGTCAATAGCTGACACACTCATGACATACATTTTATTCCTCTATGCGCCAATCTTGGTGTAGTGATGACTGTGCTCGTGCGCACGTTTGGCAGATTGCAGGCGATGGCGGTTTTTCAAAGCCTATGGTCGTGCTGAGGTAGTTCAGTGACAGTTAAGTGACCCAGAAAACAATGATTCTGCAGTGTGGGCCCATTGTTGGCCTAGTAGGCTTTAATGATCACCTTAGACGATCACAAAGAAATTTAATGTTTTTTCTATGCAAAATTATCCAGCCGATCACTTTTGGTCTGTTCACAATGAAGCAACGACCTTATCATCTGGGGTGTGCCAACATTGCCATTGCCAACACACTCGTAGAGGTGATGATCGCTTCATTGTGATACGCAAGCCCCTTCACCACAACAAGGTAAACGATCACGAAGGGGAATTGACACATGTATGTGCCTTTTTTTTTTGTTTTGCTTTTGCAGCCACAGTGCAGCACCAGAGGCCTGAAAAACTAGGTATTGTTGCAGCCGCTGCTGTAGCAGCGGCCTGAAGAATTGATGTTTTCCAGGCAGAATGGTGACTAAAACATTGCGGCTTGAACCCTAGTTGGTGGCGGATAAGTAATGCATATCATCCGGCATGCAGAGATTAAATACAGCAGCGTGTGGACCATTTTATAGCCCAAGGCATCTCATCTCATCACCAGGCCGTGGTCGTGGTAGGAGGAGGATTACTTTTACCTCTTCTTCTGTTAGATTCCCGTTGTGCTGTGACATCCCCCTTATACGCTGTGTAAAACATACTTTTTAACTTGTTTTGGAACTGCTGCATCCTTTTCGACTTGCGGTAATTCGGTAACATTTCAGGCACTTTCTTCTTATACCGGGGGTCTAGTAGCGTGGCCACCCAGTACAGGTCGCTCTCCTTCAGCCTTTTTATACTAGGGTCCCTCAACAGGCACGACAGCATGAAAGACCCCATTTGCACAAGGTTGGATGCCGAGCTACTCATGTCCCGTTCCTCATCCTCAGTGATCTCATTGAAGGTCTGTTCTTCCCCCCAGCCACGTACAACACCACGTGTACCAGATAGGTGACAACGAGCACCCTGGGATGCCTGCTGTGGTTGGTCTTCCTCCTCCTCAAAGCCACATTCCTCCTCTGACTCCTCTTCCTCATACTCCTCTTCCAGCATTGCCGCAGGTCCGGCAAGCGATGATGACAAGGCTGTTTCTGGTGGTGATGGTGACCACAACTCTTCCTCTTCCTCTTCACGCTCATCTACAGCCTGATCCAGCACTCTTCGCAGGGCACGCTCCAGGAAGAAAACAAATGGGATGATGTCGCTGATGGTGCCTTCGGTGCGACTGACTAGGTTTGTCACCTCCTCAAAAGGACGCATGAGCCTACAGGCATTGCGCATGAGCGTCCAGTAACGTGGCAAAAAAATTCCCAGCTCCGCAGAGGCTGTCCTAGCACCCCGGTCATACAAATACTCGTTGACGGCTTTTTCTTGTTGGAGGAGGCGGTCGAACATTAGGAGTGTTGAATTCCAACGTGTCGGGCTGTCGCAAATCAAGCGCCTCACTGGCATATTGTTTCACCGCTGAATATCTGAAAAGTGCGCCATGGCCGTGTAGGAACGCCTGAAATGGCCACACACCTTCCTGGCCTGCTTGAGGATGTCCTGTAAGCCTGGGTACTTAGACACAAAGCGCTGTACGATGAGATTCAACACATGTGCCATGCACGGCACATGTGACAACTTGCCCAAATTCAATGCCGCCAACAGATTGCTTCCGTTGTCACACACCACTTTGCCAATCTCCAGTTGGTGCGGAGTCAGCCACTGATCCACCTGTGCGTTCAGGGCGGACAGGAGTGCTGGTCCGGTGTGGCTCTCTGCTTTCAGGCAAGTCAACCCCAAGACGGCGTGACACTGTCGTATCCGGGATGTGGAATAGCCCCTGGGGAGCTGGGGCAGCAAGACGCAGCAGCAGAAGAGGACTCAGCCGAGGAGGTTAGCGAAGAGGATGGAGTAGAGGAGGTGGCAGTAGGCCTGCCTGCAAGTTGTGGCGGTGTCACCAATTCCTCTGCAGAGCCACGCCTTCCATGCTTGGCAGCCGTCAGCAGGTTTACCCAATGCGCAGTGTACGTGATATACCTGCCCTGACCATGCTTTGCAGACCAGGTATCAGTGGTCAGATGGACCCTTGCCCCAACACTGTGTGCCAGACATGCCATGACTTCCTTTTCCACAATAGGGTACAGGTTGGGGATTGCCTTTAGTGAAAAGAAATTTCGGCCGGGTACATTCCACTGCGGTGTCCCAATAGATACAAATTTTTTGAAGGCCTCAGACTCCACCAGCTTGTATGGTAAAAGACGCCGGGCAAGGGGGTGACTCTGTGACATTGGCTTCTTACGCTCAAACATGTCCTTGACAGACACCTGACTGTGGGCAGATGAGCAGGAACTGCTGAAGGTGAGAGACGGAGTGGCGGATGGTTGAGAGGGGGCAAGGAGGACAGCAGTGGTTGACGTGGCTGAAGATGCTGGACCAGGAGGAGGATGGTGGCTTTGAGTTTGTGTGCTGCTTGTACTCATGTGTTGATCCCATTGGCGTTTGTGATGTGAGATCATGTGCCTTCGCAAAGCAGTTGTACCTAGGTGGGTGTTGGATTTCCCACGACTCAGTTTCTTTTGGCACAGGTTGCAAATGGCATCGCTGTTATCAGAGGCAGACACACAAAAAAAATGCCACACTGCTGAGCTCTGCAATGACGGCATTCTGGTGGTGGCAGCAGCATGTGTTGATTGGCGTGCTGTCTGGCTGACCCCGGGTGCCGATACATGCTGTCTGACTGTGCCACTAACTCCTTGCAACGACCTCCCCCTGCTTCCAACTCGTCTCCTCCTTCTCTCTGTCTCCCCTTCTGAACTTTCCCCCTGTTCTTCTTCTCTTCGAGCGGGCACCCACGTGACATCCACGGACACATCGTCATCATCAACCGCTTCACTTGTATCCGACAACTCAGCAAAGGAAGCAGCAGCGGGTACATCATCATCATCATCATCACACCGTACGTCCATGTGTGTAATGCTGCCTGACTGAGACATATCCCTGTTATCTACATCCTCTGGCAATAATGGTTGCGCATCACTCATTTCTTCCAACTGATAACTCCTCTGACAGATCAAGTGAAGCGGCTGTGGTGCTAGTGTTGGTGGTGGCGGCAGGCGGGCGAGTGGTAACTTGAGAGGTGCCGGAGCTGAGCTGGAGGAGGATGGTGCGTCAAGGTTCCGAGCGGAAGCTGTAGAAGATTGGGTGTCCTGTGTAAGCCAGTCAACTATGTCCTCAGAACATTTCGAGTTCAGGGTACGTGGCCTCTGAGTCTAGGGCCAAAGGGAATCACAGCACCATGACCACGACGGCCCCTGCGGGGTGGCCTGCCTCTGCCTGTCATTTTTTTTTAGATTAGTTAAGTTCTACTATGTGTGCAAGGTACTGTGACACCAGATATGAGTGGCACTGGGCACTGGCAGAAGTGGGCACAGTATACGCTGTGGGCCTGACACACACGCTGGCAGGAAACTGCAATTAGATTACATAGGAAAAAAAAAAAAGCCGACTGATGTACTAGCCATAAAAAGGGCTTTTTGGGGTGCTGTCCTTACAGCAGAGATCAGATGAGTCTTTCAGGACTGGAGTGGACACAGAACACTGGCCTAGCCATCGATTTCCCTATTAAATCAGCAGCAGCTGCACTGTCCCTCCTCTCACTGAGACTGCAGCTTCCGAATGAATCTAAAATGGATGCTGTCCAGGAGGTGGGAGGGTCTGGGAGGGAGGGTCTGCTGCTGATTGGCTGGAATGTGTCTGCTGACTGTGAGGTACAGGGACAAAGTTTGCTCAATGATGACGAATAGGGGGCGGACCGAACATCGCATATGTTTGCCCGCCGTGGCGAACGCGAACAAGCTATGTTCGCCGGCGAATAGTTCGGAACATCTCTAGTGCTGACGGGTTATGTAGTTATATTCCTGTACATAGGAGCAGTATTATAGTAGTTATATTCTTGTACATAGGAGCAGTATTATAGTAGTTATATTCTTGTACATAGGAGGCAGTATTATAGTAGTTATATTCTTGTACATAGGAGCAGTATTATAGTAGTTATATTCTTGTACATAGGAGCAGTATTATAGTAGTTATATTCTTGTACATAGGAGCTGTATTATAGTAGTTATATTCTTATACATAGGAGGCAGTATTATAGTAGTTATATTCTTGTACATAGGAGCAGTATTATAGTAGTTATATTCTTGTACATAGGAGCAGTATTATAGTAGTTATATTCTAGTACATAGGAGCAGTATTATAGTAGTTATATTCTTGTACATAGGAGCAGTACTATAGTAGTTATATTCTTGTACATAGGAGGCAGTATTATAGTAGTTATATTCTTGTACATAGGAGCAGTACTATAGTAGTTATATTCTTGTACATAGGAGCAGTATTATAGTAGTTATAATCTTGTACATAGGAGCAGTATTATAGTAGTTATATTCTTGTACATAGGAGGCAGTATTATAGTAGTTATATTCTTGTACATAGGAGCAGTATTATAGTAGTTATATTCTAGTACATAGGAGCAGTATTATAGTAGTTATATTCTTGTACATAGGAGCAGTACTATAGTAGTTATATTCTTGTACATAGGAGCAGTATTATAGTAGATATATTCTTGTACATAGGAGACAGTATTATAGTAGTTATATTCTTGTACATAGGAGCAGTACTATAGTAGTTATATTCTTGTACATAGGAGCAGTATTATAGTAGATATATTCTTGTACATAGGAGGCAGTATTATAGTAGTTATATTCTTGTACATAGGAGCAGTATTATAGTAGTTATATTCTTGTACATAGGAGACAGTATTATAGTAGTTATATTCTTGTACATAGGAGGCAGTATTATAGTAGTTATATTCCTGTACATAGGAGGCAGTATTATAGTAGTTATATTCTTGTACATAGGAGCAGTATTATAGTAGTTATATTCTTGTACATAGGAGCAGTATTATAGTAGTTATATTCTTGTACATAGGAGCAGTATTATAGTAGTTATATTCTTGTACATAGGAGGCAGTATTATAGTAGTTATATTCTTGTACATAGGAGCAGTATTATAGTAGTTATATTCCTGTACATAGGAGCAGTATTATAGTAGTTATATCCCTGTACATAGGAGCAGTATTATAGTAGTTATATTCTTGTACATAGGAGCAGTATTATAGTAGTTATATTCTTGTATATAGGAGGCAGTATTATAGTAGTTATATTCCTGTACATAGGAGCAGTATTATAGTAGTTATACTCTTGTACATAGGAGGCAGTATTATAGTAGTTATATTCTTGTACATAGGAGCAGTATTATAGCAGTTATATTCTAGTACATAGGAGCAGTATTATAATAGTTATATTCTTGTACATAGGAGCAGTACTATTGTAGTTATATTCTTGTACATAGGAGCAGTATTATAGTAGTTATATTCTTGTACATAGGAGACAGTATTATAGTAGTTATATTCTTGTACATAGGAGCAGTATTATAGTAGATATATTCTTGTACATAGGAGACAGTATTATAGTAGTTATATTCTTGTACATAGGAGCAGTACTATAGTAGTTATATTCTTGTACATAGGAGCAGTATTATAGTAGTTATATTCTTGTACATAGGAGCAGTATTATAGTAGTTATATTCTTGTACATAGGAGCAGTATTATAGTAGTTATATTCTTGTACATAGGAGCAGTATTATAGTAGTTATATTCTTGTACATAGGAGCAGTATTATAGTAGTTATATTCTTGTACATAGGAGCAGTATTATAGTAGTTATATTCTTGTACATAGGAGCAGTATTATAGTAGTTATATTCTTGTACATAGGAGCAGTATTATAGTAGGTATATTCTTGTACATAGGGGCAGTATTATAGTAGTTAT
Source organism: Bufo bufo (assembly GCF_905171765.1). NCBI lineage: Eukaryota > Metazoa > Chordata > Amphibia > Anura > Bufonidae > Bufo > Bufo bufo. The sequence continues at coordinate 10,487,287 of NC_053395.1, forward strand.
ATTCTTGTACATAGGAGCAGTATTATAGTAGTTATATTCTTGTACATAGGAGGCAGTATTATAGTAGTTATATTCTTGTACATAGGAGCAGTATTATAGTAGTTATATTCCTGTACATAGGAGCAGTATTATAGTAGTTATATCCCTGTACATAGGAGCAGTATTATAGTAGTTATATTCTTGTACATAGGAGCAGTATTATAGTAGTTATATTCTTGTATATAGGAGGCAGTATTATAGTAGTTATATTCCTGTACATAGGAGCAGTATTATAGTAGTTATACTCTTGTACATAGGAGGCAGTATTATAGTAGTTATATTCTTGTACATAGGAGCAGTATTATAGCAGTTATATTCTAGTACATAGGAGCAGTATTATAGTAGTTATATTCTTGTACATAGGAGCAGTACTATTGTAGTTATATTCTTGTACATAGGAGCAGTATTATAGTAGTTATATTCTTGTACATAGGAGACAGTATTATAGTAGTTATATTCTTGTACATAGGAGCAGTATTATAGTGGATATATTCTTGTACATAGGAGACAGTATTATAGTAGTTATATTCTTGTACATAGGAGCAGTACTATAGTAGTTATATTCTTATACATAGGAGGCAGTATTATGGTAGTTATATTCTTGTACATAGGAGGCAGTATTATGGTAGTTATATTCTTGTACATAGGAGCAGTATTATAGTAGTTATATTCCTGTACATAGGAGGCAGTATTATAGTAGTTATATTCTGTACATAGGAGGCAGTATTATAGTAGTTATATTCTTGTACATAGGAGCAGTATTATAGTAGTTATATTCTTGTACATAGGAGCAGTATTATAGTAGTTATATTCTTGTACATAGGAGCAGTATTATAGTAGTTATATTCTTGTACATAGGAGCAGTATTATAGCAGTTATATTCTTGTGCATAGGAGCAGTATTATAGTAGTTATATCCTTGTACATAGGAGCAGTATTATAGTAGTTATATTCCTGTACATAGGAGCAGTATTATAGTAGTTATATTCTTGTACATAGGAGGCAGTATTATAGTAGTTATATTCTTGTACATAGGAGCAGTATTATAGTAGTTATATTCTTGTACATAGGAGCAGTATTATAATAGTTATATTCTTGTACATAGGAGCAGTATTATAGTAGTTATATTCTTGTACATAGGAGCAGTATTATAGTAGTTATATTCCTGTACATAGGAGCAGTATTATAGTAGTTATATTCTTGTACATAGGAGCAGTGTTATAGTAGTTATATTCTTGTACATAGGAGCAGTATTATAGTAGTTATATTCTTGTACATAGGAGGCAGTATTATAGTAGTTATATTCTTGTACATAGGAGGCAGTATTATAGTAGTTATATTCTTGTACATAGGAGGCAGTATTATAGTAGTTATATTCTTTGTCAAATTTCTTTTTATTGAAAAAGTAGCAGAGTAGAAACAATATCGGAACATTCCAATTTTCACATTTTTTCATACAAGACAAAGGCATCACATTTATAACGTACTTAACTATGAGTAAAGCATGCATTCCATTATAATGTGCATTGGATTATATCGTCATAAGATTTAACATTATAAGTGTCGTACGACAGATATTACGGCTACCCAGATCCTGTGAAGTGTCTTGCCCCATAGCCTAATTGTATCTTACGTAGGCAAGCTTTATTAAGAAGTATATACGGCAGCAGACCCTAGACAGCCATGTTTTCTGAGATGAACTATTATTTGCTCCTACCGCCAGCATCCGTAGGAGGAGGAAAAGTTCCAATCAGAAAAGGGGGACACAGGGGGAAGGAAAAAGGAACAACAGTCCCTTAACCTGGACTGGGAGAGAACTGGGGTAATAAGGCCCCCAGAGGAGACCCTCTTGGACACACATGTTTCAAATGCTTTTCATATATGCTTTATCTAAACACGCTCTAACAGCCCTTGTTGAATTGGTGATCATGGATTGAGAGTATAATGAGGCAACCGTATAGACTACTTCCATAACATCTTAGCGCACTTGAGGATCTGTTCCCTGGTTCCTATATGTCAACCACGGAGACCAGGTTTTAAGGTATTTGTCATGCCGTCTGCCTTCCCAACCAGCTAGCTCCTCCATTCTACATATCTGGTCTACTTTCATTTCCCAGTGTGGGAGTGCAGGTGGATCTTTACTGAGCCATTTCTGTGGAATTAGAAGCCTCGCTGCTTGTATTAGATGGGTAGGTAAGCTTGATTTGGATGGAGACAGGCCTGGAGTGGGAAGCCAGAGAAGCACCAATTCTGGCGATAGCTGGACATGTCTATTCATAACTTTGTCTATTACTTCAGATACTCCTTCCCAATACTCTCGTATTTTTGAACATGACCAAAATATATGTGTTTGTGATCCACTCTCCTCCCCACATCTCCAGCAAAGGTCAGAACTACTTAGCCCCTTAGTGAATAATTGTTTTGGGGTGTGGTACCACTGAGTTAGTAACTTGTATGAGTGCTCTTGCACTCTCACGCATCTGGAGAATCCGTGGGAGTGTGCGTGGATACGCAAAATATCGGTTTCTGAAAAGTCTGTATCTAGTTCTGTGGCCCAAGTTTTTAAATAATGTGGTATCCCAATCGGGCTCTGGACGTTAAGTGCTAAGTATAGTTTGGATATTAGTTTGTTAGGGGGCGACCCTAAAAGCATCAGCTTCTCAAACCAAGTGGTTTCCGTTTTGCTCTGTCTATCCTTTAGTAATGGTTTACTCCCAGAATTAAGTTCAATGGTATCTAGAAAGTTACAAGATGATAGAACGTTGTTTATAGGGTGTTGGTCATGAAGAGCACTTGATGCCCCATCCAGAAATTCATCTATAGTGTAAGAGTGCATTTTGTTCCATATTGGTGGTACATTATCTGCCTTGGGTCTAACTAGGAATGGAGCAAGGTCGGCTGGCATCAATGATGACGGAGCAGGGAGCAGGCTTTTATCCTTATTTAGTTGTCTAACAACACCTACTGTACCTTTAAGCAACACATGTGAGTGTAGTGAAGAGGAGTTCAGGCCCCATAAACCAGCTCTCTGTTTCCTATCAAGTTGAGCGGTCTCTAGTTCTTTGCCTAAGATATTAGACCAAGGGGCGTGGATATATAGCCATCTCTTCAGGTGTATGGCTTTATAGTATAATTGTGCATCAGGTAAGGCCATACCTCCTTGAACCTTCCCTAAGATCAGCGTGCGATGTGCCAGTCTCGCTCCCCTCCCCCTCCAAAGGAACGTGCTAAAGAGTCGTCTGATTTGCGTAAAGAAGGAAGAGGGGAGAAAGACAGGCAGCATCTGCATGGCATATAACAGTCTAGGCATGATAAATGCTTTCAGCATATTCTTCCGACCCATCCACGATACATACGGAATCCGTAGGGTGTGTAACTGCTGTTGGATATCTTTCAGTAATGCAGCATAATTTAGTTGGAATATTCTATCCAGTTTATGAGGAATTTTGATACCCAGGTAGGACAGGTGAGACGTTTGCCATATAAAGGGAGTGTTAGATTTAAGTAGACTGATCTGATTGGCTGGTGCGGACACATTCATTGCCTCTGACTTTGTGTGGTTCACTTTGAAGTTGGACACTTGTCCATACTGCTCGAACAGGGATAACAGACGCGGGAAGGCCTCGACCGGGTTGGACACCATGACCAGGAGGTCATCTGCGTATGCTGCATTAAGATGCTCAGTGGGGCTATTCTCCAATTTAATACCCTTGATATCTGGGTGCTCCCTAATAGCTTGTAGCAATGTTTCCATTACTAGAATGTACAAAGCAGGCGATAACGGGCAACCCTGCCTCGTCCCGTTCCTTATGGGGAAGGGAGGCGACAGGGTGCCATTAACTCTGATCCGGGCGCTAGGGTCGCCATACAGTGACATGATAGCATTTCTAAACTGCTGAGGAAAGCCAAACTTTTGTAAAGTCCTCATCATATAGGTCCAATTCACCCTGTCAAAGGCCTTCTCCGCGTCTATACCCAGCAGGACCAGGGGAATTTTATTTTTAATAGCTAACTGCATGATGGACAGGATTCTACACGAGTTGTGACTGCCTTCCCTGCCAGGTACAAAACCTGTCTGTTCAGGGTTTATGAGTTTAGGGAGAAGGGCACTAATTCTGGTTGCTAAAAGTTTCGCCCAGACCTTCACGTCGACGTTTAACAACGAAATTGGCCTATAGCTGCCACATAACTTAGGATCTTTCCCAGGTTTGGGGAGGATAGTAACTGTGGCCTCAAGGGATTGCTTATGTAACTGGGAACCTTTCAGAAGCTCATTGCACCAGGCAGCCAGGCGGGGAGCTAGTTCTTTCGAGAATTTTTTATAATAGCCCACTGGGAAGCCGTCTGGGCCCGGGCTTTTCCCCAATGGCATGGAGCCTAATATTTTGGTGACCTCTTCCTCTGTAACAGGCGACAATAAAGCCTGGCCTTCCACCTCGGTTAAGCTGGGTAGCTGCAAATGGCTTAAAAAGTTATCTATCAGGGTGTCTCTTCCCGCTGTGGATCCTGCTATTTCTTCTGGAAGACCATATAGATCCTTATAAAATTTTTGGAACTCAGTGGCTATATCTGACGTTTTGTGTAGGGTAGTGCCATCTCTGGTATCAATACCTGCTATAAACATGGAATCCTTCTTTTGTTTAAGCAAAGAGGACATGAGTTTAGTGCCCTTGTCTCCATGGGAGTAAAAGCGGAACTGCGAGTACTGGTATGTCTTCGCATAGCTTATGTTTAGGTGATCTGTCAGCTGTTTACGTAGGGTACTTAGTTTATCTCTGGCATCTATGGCTCTAGACCTCTTATGAAGCGATTCAATATCCGCAATTTGTTTAAGTAGATTATTTAAGTGCTCCTGTCTGCTCTTTTTGACCCTGCTGCCTAGCGCAATGAGCTCCCCCCTTATTACTTGTTTGTGCGTCTCCCATACAGTTGTGAGCGGCATTCCTTCCGTGCAATTCTCCCTGAAAAACCAAATCAGTTTCTGACTAAGATTGTCTCGATCAGAATGTTTGTCTAGAAGTGTCTCGTTTAAACGCCATTGTCTAGAATGTATTGGCAATGTTGGGAACTGGAGTGAGATAGTCACTGGGGCATGGTCAGAAACCGTGATGGATTCAATGGTGGACCGCTCCAGCCTGTCCGCACAGCTGCCAGAGATCAGGACATAGTCCAGCCTCTTGTAAGTGCTATGCGGGGCTGAGAAGAAAGAAAAATCCTTCTCGACAGGGTGGAGCAGTCTCCATGAATCCACCAGGTTGGCGTCTGCGAGGTAGCTATTTACCCTGCCTAAGACCGCCTGAGTTAATTGTGAGGTGCCATCAGATGCATCTACTAAGGGGTTTAGTGTCATATTGAGATCCCCACCTAATATTCTTATTCCTTCTGCAAAGGAGGCAAATTTTTTTAGAGTATTGATGAGCCATTTTGCTTGTCCCCTGTTAGGGGAATATAAACTGGCAAGTGTCACTACCTGGGTACCAATTGATCCCTTCACAAATACATAGCGCCCTTCTGGGTCTTCTTGTTTACAAATCAATTAGAAAGGGACTTTCTTTGATATGGCGATGCCCACTCCCCTAGCCGCCCTGCTCCATTCACTAGTGAACCAATTCTGGAAATGTGTTCTGGGGAGCGTGGGCACACGCCCTGACTTTAAGTGCAATTCTTGCAGAAAACAGATGTCAGTGTGCAATTTTTTCATCATCCTTATGACTTGTGACCTCTTCTGCGGGGTGTTAAACCCTCTCACATTGAATGATGTACACTTAATCAATGCCATGATATATTCTGAGTGGTTGCATTAGAGCGAGCAAAGAATCATATCCATATGTGTGACCAGGGAAACGGAATAACATACAAAACATTGAGAACATTTGATAAGTGGAGTAAATCTCCAACACGTTGGTCGGGTGACTTGTGCCTAACGCGCAGCCCATCAGAAAAAGGCAAAGCGCGAATGGCCCAAGCCAGCCTGTTCTAAGGCGCTTACACCAGGATTGCGCCACTAAATCCCTGGTGTGTGCCATGTGGGACTGAAGGTACATGGCAAGATGGGGGGAGTAAGCCAGCCAATCCCATGAGTCACGACTAGCGTTTTAAAAGAACATAATCGGCATAACAACCTAGCCTAACCGGTCCTTAAACCATGCCCTATCCTGTCTATGCTATACCGCAATGCATTTGTTATAAAACGGATTAACATATCTTTGAACACCAAACTCAGTTATATGCAGTGAGTATGTATAAGAGAAGTTGTGTACTCTGACTCTAAACATGAGAGAGGTAATCTACCGCTGCGTTCATGAATCATCTGAGCTGATCAACTCACCATGGAGCGGCCCATCCGCAGCATCACGATCAGGGCCCCTGGGGGTCCCCAATCGCAAGGCGGCGGCTGAGCGGCTCGTAATAAGCTGTGAACAAAGCAATCATTTACAGTTCCAAACAATACTTGCAGAACGGTACACTAGGGCGTCCATAATGCGGCCTAGTCCGGTTTTCCCGCTTCCAGCAGTCACCATCTTAAGCGCATAGAGGGTGCCTTTGAACAATGCTCGCCTCTTCAGGGCCTGATGTTGGATTTTCTTTTAGTTGCTGCTCTGCTCCACCTCTGCTCAACAGGCAATTCTGGCAGTGGAACCCCTGTGTCGGCTGACGGAAGCCATGATGGTATGTCCAGGGGGGTTGTCTGGAGAAGGGACCATGCCGCTGGTAAGTCCGCTGGAGTACGGATTGTACACCTCTTGCCCTCAGAGGAAAAGGTTAAACCGAATGGAAAGAGCCACTTGTAGGGCAGTTTGATTGCCCTTAGATGATCCGTAAGCGGTCTCAGGATTCTCCGCTTGCTCAGCGTCGAGGGTGCCAGGTCTTGAAATAACATGATCTTGGCTCCTTCATAGATCGGTTCTTTCTGATCTCTGGCCGCTTTAAGAACAGCCGCTGTGTCCACATATCGCAGCAGCCCGCACACCACGTCCCTCGGTGGGTCTGTATCTTTTGGTCTTGGCCTCAGTGCCCTGTGAATTCGCTCCACACAGATCTCCTCAGCCCGCTCTGCTCCTAGTAGGCCAGAGAAAATGGCGGCAGCCGCCTCAGGTAGTGCTTCATGAGGTACCAGCTCAGGGAGACCTCGTAGCCTGATGTTTTTCCGGCGGCTACGGTTTTCCTGGTCCTCTATAAGTGCATAGGCATTATCCAGCGAAGAGGCCAGTGCTGCACTGTTTTCTCCCATAGTATGGGCAAAAGTTAGTATGGCCGCCTGATCTTGTTCTAACTTTTCCACCCGGTGCCCAATGTGTTTAACATCGCTCTTGATCTCCGTGAGATCTTGTATCACTGGGGCCAGTGCTGAGGTCAATGCCTGCTGTATAAACTGGCGTGAAATGGGTGCCGACGAATTAATCTTGGACCGGGTGTTTGTATCTGATGAAACGCCATCCGCTCCTTCCGTATCCAGCAGCCATTCTTCTTGCTCTGGCGGCGCCATCTTGGCGGCACTTGCGGCCGGAGGTCTCTTGTTTAGAAATTTATCCATTTCTTGTGGATTTCTGATCGGTCTGATGGGTTCTGGGTTATCACTGGGGATAAATCTACCCACTTTGCCCATTATTGTAAGGCTAGTTAGCGGAATTTACTAGTTAGCTGACTCACATGGAGAGGAGCTCTCTCACATGCGTCTCTCCTGGTCGGCTGTTAGGCTCCGCCCCCATAGTAGTTATACTCTTGTACATAGGAGCAGTATTATAGTAGTTATATTCTTGTACATAGGAGGCAGTATTATAGTAGTTATATTCTTGTACATAGGAGCAGTATTATAGTAGTTATATTCTTGTACATAGGAGCAGTATTATAGTAGTTATATTCTTGTACATAGGAGGCAGTATTATAGTAGTTATATTCTTGTACATAGGAGCAGTATTATAGTAGTTATATTCTTGTACATAGGAGCAGTATTATAGTAGTTATATTCTTGTACATAGGAGCAGTATTATAGTAGTTATATTCTTGTACATAGGAGCAGTATTATAGTAGTTATATTCTTGTACATAGGAGACAGTATTATAGTAGTTATATTCTTGTACATAGGAGGCAGTATTATAGTAGTTATATTCTTATACATAGGAGGCAGTATTATAGTAGTTATATTCTTGTACATAGGAGCAGTATTATAGTACTTATATTCTTGTACATAGGAGGCAGTATTATAGTAGTTATATTCTTGTACATAGGAGGCAGTATTATAGTAGTTATATTCTTATACATAGGAGGCAGTATTATAGTAGTTATATTCTTGTACATAGGAGCAGTATTATAGTAGTTATATTCTTGTACATAGGAGCAGTATTATAGTAGTTATATTCTTGTACAGAGGAGGCAGTATTATAGTAGATATATTCTTGTACATAGGAGGCAGTATTATAGTAGTTATATTCTTGTACATAGGAGCAGTATTATAGTAGTTATATTCTTGTACATAGGAGACAGTATTATAGTAGTTATATTCTTGTACATAGGAGGCAGTATTATAGTAGTTATATTCTTATACATAGGAGGCAGTATTATAGTAGTTATATTCTTGTACATAGGAGCAGTATTATAGTAGTTATATTCTTGTACATAGGAGCAGTATTATAGTAGATATATTCTTGTACAGAGGAGGCAGTATTATAGTAGATATATTCTTGTACATAGGAGGCAGTATTATAGTAGTTATATTCTTGTACATAGGAGCAGTATTATAGTAGTTATATTCTTGTACATAGGAGACAGTATTATAGTAGTTATATTCTTGTACATAGGAGGCAGTATTATAGTAGTTATATTCTTATACATAGGAGGCAGTATTATAGTAGTTATATTCTTGTACATAGGAGCAGTATTATAGTAGTTATATTCTTGTACATAGGAGCAGTATTATAGTAGATATATTCTTGTACATAGGAGGCAGTATTATAGTAGTTATATTCTTGTACATAGGAGCAGTATTATAGTAGTTATATTCTTGTACATAGGAGACAGTATTATAGTAGTTATATTCTTGTACATAGGAGGCAGTATTATAGTAGTTATATTCTTATACATAGGAGGCAGTATTATAGTAGTTATATTCTTGTACATAGGAGCAGTATTATAGTAGTTATATTCTTGTACATAGGAGCAGTATTATAGTAGTTATATTCTTGTACATAGGAGCAGTATTATAGTAGTTATATTCTTGTACATAGGAGCAGTATTATAGTAGTTATATTCTTGTACATAGGAGCAGTATTATAGTAGTTATATTCTTGTACATAGGAGCAGTATTATAGTAGTTATATTCTTGTACATAGGAGCAGTATTATAGTAGGTATATTCTTGTACATAGGGGCAGTATTATAGTAGTTATATTCTTGTACATAGGAGCAGTATTATAGTAGTTATATTCTTGTACATAGGAGGCAGTATTATAGTAGTTATATTCTTGTACATAGGAGCAGTATTATAGTAGTTATATTCCTGTACATAGGAGCAGTATTATAGTAGTTATATCCCTGTACATAGGAGCAGTATTATAGTAGTTATATTCTTGTACATAGGAGCAGTATTATAGTAGTTATATTCTTGTACATAGGAGGCAGTATTATAGTAGTTATATTCTTGTACATAGGAGCAGTATTATATTAGTTATATTCTTGTACATAGGAGCAGTATTATAGTAGTTATATTCTTGTACATAGGAGCAGTATTATAGCAGTTATATTCCTGTACATAGGAGCAGTATTATAGTAGTTATATTCTTGTACATAGGAGGCAGTATTATAGTAGTTATATTCCTGTACATAGGTGCAGTATTATAGCAGTTATATTCTTGTACATAGGAGGCAATTTTTATTGTGAAAACAAACAAAAAAAATACAATTAAAATACATTCTTACAAAAACAAAAAATAACAGGCATTGTACACACAATGACTACTCAACTAAAATGACTATAGAATCATATTAAACTTAGAAAGTCCACATTTGCTGGGGAGGAAAAAGAAGAGAAAAAAACACACAAAATAACATCATATTTTCTGTTTTAAACCAAAGACACATTTCTCCATAATTTCCTATTATTCGGGTTACTCTTTATCTCTAATGACTTAACCCACTGGAGCTCAGACATTATTTGGCTTACGGCTGTGGTGTGGTGGAATGGCTCATTGTGTATAGACACGCGGGTTCTCATGTGCCAATGGTAGTATTTTATGACAGATATGATCAGGTACATTGTCCCCCTGTCTACATTCCTATTTCTGGATGGAACAGCATAGATTATTTCAGGATAAGTCAGGGACTGCAGTAATGGGATGTTTAGCTTTTGTGACACCTCTTCCCATATTCTCCTCCCACCCCTGCAGTCAGATATTAAGTGCTCCATCGTCTCCTCCTGCTGACAACCGAGAGGACAGTTCCTATCTGAAACACTTAAAAATTTCAGGTTACCCCTAACAAATAGCTTTCCATGTAATGACAACCAAGCTATGTCAAATAATTTGGCGGGGAGTCGTTTCCCATTGAGGAGCTTCAGACTTTCTTGTAAAGTGCTAGTCACACAATCCCTCAAGACAAGTGGAGAACAAAAGAAAGCCCTACAGACCCTCACGTATAGATCTTTCCTTGGCTTACCCTCAATGTAGGACTTCTCTATCTTCCACCTTCTCACACACTTCAGCCCATAGTCCAGGTACTGGGGGAGGTAGTCACTCGTCCATCGACCCCTCTTGAGACTGCCGCCTCGCACCCAAGACTCTGCAAAAGGCATTATCCAGTCCCTGATACTATTCACCCACAGGAAGCTGTTCTCTGAGTCCAGGCAACCAAAATTAACTTTTAGAAACATGGAGTCAAAGAACACCCTTGGATTCAGCATATCCAACCCACCCTCTCTCCTCTGTAGGTAGGTGATCCCTCTTTTTATCAGGTTCAACCTGTTCCCCCACAACAGTTGGAAGAACAGGCTAAAGAGCCTAGCGGAGAAAGATTCCGGCAAAGGAAAAACGACAGAGACATACAAGAAGACAGGGACCAGGTAAGTCTTCAACATTTTAACCCTTTCTTTATAGGTCAGCCTCCAGTTCTTCCATCGCTGAACCTTTGCATTTCCGGCTTCCAACTTCTCTTCCCAATTTAGTTTGGCGTTATCATTCCTCCCAAATTTGACCCCTAGGATTTTAATATAGGTGGAGGCTCTCACAAATTGTGGCAGATCAAAGTCTGGATCACTGTCTGATATCCAGAGAGCTTGACTCTTCTCAAGGTTGACCAGAGACCCTGAGGCCTCCGAGTAACTTCTGATGGCCGTAGACAACATCTCCACCTCACGAGGCTCAGATATCACCACAGTCACATCATCCGCATAGGCAACAACACTCAGGGGCAGGCAATGGGGGACTGGCACCCCCTGAAAACCACACTCCTGCAGTGACCTCAAGAATGGGTCTAAGGCAAATACATACAGCAGCGGACTCAGTGGGCAACCCTGTCTCACCCCTGCCTCAACCCTGAAGGTATCACCCTGCCAACCATTGACCAGAGGAAAGCTCTCAGCCTCGCAATACAGAGTCTTCAGCCAATCGATGAATTGCCCCGGAATACCGTACTTTGACAAAGTGGCCCATAGATACTCATGATCTACTCTGTCAAAGGCTTTAGCCTGGTCAAGACTCACAACATATCTCCCACACCTCAGGGATTTACATCTCTCAAACATCTCCCTTATCGAGAGGACTGCTCCAGAGATGTTCCGCCCTTTTACTGTGCCAAACTGACAGCCTGACAACAGTGCTGAGGACAGACAAACTAATCTAGAAAACAGAATTTTTGCCAGAATCTTTCTGTCGACATTCAAGAGGGCAATCGGCCTCCAGTTCTTGATGTCACTCGGCTCTTTACCTTTGGACAGCAGAATCAGCGAGGACACTCTCATGGATGGAGGCATCAGGTGACTTTCTAGACAATTTGTATATACATCCACGAGGATTGGGGCCAAGAGGTCTCTGAATGTCCTATAGAATTCTGCTGTTATCCCATCTGGACCTGGTGCCTTCTTCAGATGTAACTTATCAATTGCCTCTTTAACCTCCGCCACCGTCAAATCTGCTGTCAAAGGAGAAAAGTCCAAATCATTAGTATCAGGGAGCGGAGTTGCCTCCAAGAATTGGGTCATCTTGTCTCTATCCAAAACCTTCCTCTGAAACAAGTCAGCATAGTAAGATCTCACCACCCCCAGGATACCCTCCCGAGATTCTTGCAAAACACCCTGGGGGTCAGTGAGACCGGTGACAGATTTATTTGCCACTCGCTCCCGGCAATTCTCAAAGGGATCAGGAGACCCTAAAGTCCCATAATCCCGTTCAAGAACCAGGGAGGTATACCTGCTGTACTGATACTGCCTTATCTCAGATTTCAGCCGGTCTATCCTTTGTTGGTCATCCCCTCCCGCCGAATATAGTGACTCCAATTCTTTCCGCAGCTTGAGATACTGGCCATACTTACTCTTCCCCTTTATAACTGACAGTCTCTTTAAGAGGGATCTGATCTCATCCTTGACATCCTCCCACCAGTCGGCCATATTGTCATAAAAGTCCACTCTCTCTAGCTGACTCTGTATAAGAGAGTGAACATGACTCTGAACCGAAGGGTCTTCTAATATACTGGAATTAAGTCTCCATAACCCTCTACCTGTCCCAGAACACTTTGTGACACCCAAACAGAAATATAAGGCCAGATGGTCTGAATAAGGGACGATCTTCTCATCTTTCTCACCAATGGTCTCTGTAGGACTCACCAGAGCTAAATCTATCCGACTTCTTCTTTCACCACAAAAATAAGTAAATTTTGGTTTCCGACCACCCTGCACAAACACATCTGACAACCCGGCCTGTTGAATAATTCTGTTTAGGACCTTGGAGTCTCTGGTAAGAGGCCTATTAGAGGTCCTGTCACAAGATGTCCTGGTGGCATTGAAATCTCCAGCCATGATGACAGGGATAGATGTGAAGAGATATGGCTTCACTTCATTATAAAGGTTAACCCTTTCAGTCACTGTCTGCGAACCATAGATATTTATAAGACGGAGCCTCCTACCCCGAATAGTAACTTCCAGAATTAGGCACCTTCCCATCAATACCTCTGTCAACCTATGTATAGTTATATCATTGGTGTTAAAGAGGATAGAGACCCCGGCACTTGGTTCTACAGCCAGTGACCAAAAGGATGGACCAGACCGCCATTCACGCTCGGCTTCCCGTAAGAGTCCTAGAGTATTCAAACGTGTCTCTTGTAAGAAAAAAACATCAGCATCAAGAGACCTTAGATGTTCATAAACCACATGCCTGGTCCTCCTCACTCTGACACTGTTCACATTACTGGAGAACACTTTAAGGGTAAAGTCAGCCATCAAAGCAAAGCAAAGCACAAGTAGCAGAGATATTACCCCCATCATCATAGATCTAAGTCTGAGCCCACCTGCCGACCACCTGTCTCCATGTCTGATTCGGACAGACGTTTAGCTCGCGGGGGTTTCCTTTTTGTGGGGGGATCGCCCTCTTGGTGCTCATTAAATTCATCTACCACCCTCTTTAACTCTCTCTCCATCTCTTCCTCAGCGTCTGACTCTGATAGGACACCGTACCTATTTGTGATAGTCATGACACCTGACCCGGGGTCTACTTTCTTTTTGGAAGGTTTTTGGACAGTGGTCCATTCCCCCTCAGGCTTACGGCTGGTTTTGTCCTTCTTCCGTTTCTTCTGCGGATTTATTGATGCAGGGGCAGAAGATGACGTGCCCACAACCTGCTCAGTGACCTCCCCGTTCCCCTCAGTGGCTCCTGGCTGGGACTGGTCAGACACTATGTCTCCCATATTGTCACCCATGTTGTGCTGAGGCTCGAGCGGTGTCACTGCTGACCCTGACAACAGCGTCTCCTCCTCTAGGTCATCTGCCACTTCCAGCAAGTCCTCATCAGGGAAGTCCTTACAAACATTATGCCAGGCGTCTGGACAGTCCCTGTGGGAGTGACCGATCCTACCACAGAGGTTGCACCGGATGTTCTGGCAGGTGGCGCTGACATGGCCGATCTCCCCGCATAAGTTACATTTTACCAGGGTGCACACACTCGCAATATGACCGGCCTTTCCGCATTTAAAACATTTTCTAGGCTGACCCGCATAGAAGCATACCCCTTTCTCCCGGCCAATAAAGAATGAGTTGGGCAGATGTTGGGTGATGTTGTTAACCTGCCGTAACTTTACCAGGACCTTCCACCCCCCAGTCCATATGCCATCCTCGTCCCTAGTCTTGGTCAGATCTGACATTAGGTCACAGTGTCTTTTTAGCCATACAACAATATCCTGGTGTGGTACCGACTCGTTCCAGAATATTATGGTGACGTTTGCTGTGTCTGGTCTAGAGATGGGGATGAGGCTGAACTTATTCCAGCCATCAGCATCTCTCACCCGGGCGAAATGAGCCCAGAAGCGGTCCAGGTCAGACATGAGTTTAAAGCTGACGTCATACCCCTGCCTGTCAGGAAGGTTTATCACTGCCAGGATGTTAGATGGCAGGAAACCCATTTGGTGGCACAGAAGTTCACGGACCACAAACCTCCTGTCAGGCAACTCCTCCTTGGCCCCTCTATGTCTGAACCTGACCACGTTCCTCCTCTTAAAAGCCTGACCTGTATAGTTTACATTAGACCTGAAGGATGGTGACCCACGGCTCCAGGCATTACCAGAGGAGACACCACCAGTTCCACCCTCCTGCTGTACTTGGGGGCGCTGTGGTGGCTGCTGACCGCCTGCACTATGGGGGTCTGACACTTCTGGTGTAACTAAAGGGGGGAAGTGCTGTGCATCAGACTGTACAGCCCCCTCCCCACCATCATCCATAATACTCTGCGGGTCACAAGCCTCTGAAGGCTGATCTAATGGTGGACCCGACTCTAGAGATGACCCCAAATCCCACACACACTGTGAAGCGCTCCCCTCTGCAGAAACATCATCAGTAACATCACATACAGCCATATCAGTGCAGTCACTAGCAGTATGATCCTGCTCTACAGAGCCCCGACAGTCCTGCTGAGCCATGACCTGTGAGCTCTCTGCTGCACTGCTGCCTTCAGGCGAGAGTCCACAGTCCTGCTGCTCTCTACTGCCCCCCAGGGCTTGTGGTGACTGCACTGCTACTGCAGAGTCACCTTCAGGCGAGAGTCCACAGTCCTGCTGCTCTCTACTGCCCCCCAGGGCTTGTGGTGACTGCACTGCTACTGCAGAGTTACCTTCTGGCTTGAGTCCATAGTCCTGCTTCACAATACAAACCGCTGGGACTTGTGGTACCTTTTGAGGAGTCTCTGCAGGTCTTTGCTGTTGCTGGACACTTTCTCCCACTTCTCTGTACAAATTCCCTTTCTCAAAAGGGAAGCTGGCTGGTCTGAGGACTGGTCTTGCACAGGCATGCTGGGTGTCATCTGGACAGGATGGAGATGGTTCTGGCGCAGGTCTTCCCCCATGTCCCTCAAGTCTTTGCTGGTTCCTGAAGGATTCAGCGACTGGTCCCATTTGCTCCAGTACAGCCTCCATGTCCTGCACAGTCTCAGCGAGCTGCACAGCGAGGGAGCTCAGCTTCTTGTCATGGACAACCTGATTGTTGGGGTTTGCTGCCTTTAGCTTATAGACACAATCTATCTGTTTCTGCAGCTGTAGTTTTGTTCTTTTTAATGTCTCTAGTCTCTTGACCAGAGCTGGGATCCGCTCGGCCAGACATAGTTCTGGTGCACGCTGAGTATTGGGGGGTTGCGCCGGCAGTGTACTCACAGAATGGCTCCTTGGTCCTTGCACTGGACTTGGTGCAGCCGTGGTCACTGCTGCAAGGTCACTATCTCCAGATTGGGGACTGGGCCCCTGGTTCTTCCCAGTGACTGCATTTGTGGCCCCATGAAGCCTTCCTTCAGTATTCCCTCTGGTCTCATCTGTCGTGTTGGCGACTTTTGCGCTGTTCCCACTCCCGTAACGTGTGCGGTCAGACCGTATCAGGACAGGCTGTTGCAGATTCTCCTGCATGGTCTGCTTCTCCAGGGAAGTTCTCCTCTGTCTGCCTGTGGGTGGGGTGGATTGCACACCTGCAGCCATGGTCTTACTCAGCGATGTCTCCTTCTTTACTTCAAACATTTTCTTTTCATCTTTGCTTCCTGCTGCACTGGGACTGGCAACACTCGGAACATTCCTTCCTTCCAAAGAAACTTTTGGATAATTATCCATGGTGTGAGAAGTCTGGGAATTATCTCCCAGAATAGGCCTTGGAGCCTGGGCCTTGCTTGGGGAGCATCCCCACCCAGAGTGGCCCCGCCCTGGGCTTTCTCCAGACATCCAAAGCCTCAGGAGAGCTACTGACACACGTCCTCACAGCTAGGAGGCAGTATTATAGTAGTTATATTCTTGTACATAGGAGCAGTATTATAGTAGTTATATTCCTGTACATAGGAGCAGTATTATAGTAGTTATATTCTTGTACATAGGAGGCAGTATTATAGTAGTTATATTCTTGTACATAGGAGCAGTATTATAGTAGTTATATTCCTGTACATAGGAGCAGTATTATAGTAGTTATATTCTTGTACATAGGAGGCAGTATTATAGTAGTTATATTCTTGTACACAGGAGCAGTATTATAGTAGTTATATTCTTGTACATAGGAGCAGTATTATAGTAGTTATATTCTTGTACATAGGAGCAGTATTATAGTAGTTATATTCTTGTACATAGGAGCAGTATTATAGTAGTTATATTCTTGCACATAGGAGCAGTATTATAGTAGTTATATTCTTGTAGATAGGAGCAGTATTATAGTAGTTATATTCTTGTACATAGGAGGCAGTATTATAGTAGTTATATTCTTGTACATAGGAGGCAGTATTATAGTAGTTATATTCTTGTACATAGGAGCAGTATTATAGTAGTTATATTCTTGTACACAGGAGCAGTATTATAGTAGTTATATTCTTGTACATAGGAGCAGTATTATAGCAGTTATATTCTTGTACACAGGAGCAGTATTATAGTAGTTATATTCTTGTACATAGGAGCAGTATTATAGTAGTTATATTCTTGTACATAGGAGCAGTATTATAGTAGTTATATTCTTGTACATAGGAGCAGTATTATAGTAGTTATATTCTTGCACATAGGAGCAGTATTATAGTAGTTATATTCTTGTAGATAGGAGCAGTATTATAGTAGTTATATTCTTGTACATAGGAGGCAGTATTATAGTAGTTATATTCTTGTACATAGGAGGCAGTATTATAGTAGTTATATTCTTGTACATAGGAGCAGTATTATAGTAGTTATATTCTTGTACACAGGAGCAGTATTATAGTAGTTATATTCTTGTACATAGGAGCAGTATTATAGCAGTTATATTCTTGTACATAGGAGCAGTATTATAGTAGTTATATTCTTGTACATAGGAGCAGTATTATAGCAGTTATATTCTTGTACATAGGAGCAGTATTATAGTAGTTATATTCTTGTACATAGGGGGCAGTATTATAGTAGTTATATTCTTGTACATAGGAGCAGTATTATAGTAGTTATATTCTTGTACATAGGAGCAGTATTATAGTAGTTATATTCTTGTATATAGGAGCAGTATTATAGTAGTTATATTCCTGTACATAGGAGGCAGTATTATAGTAGTTATATTCCTGTACATGGGAGCAGTATTATAGTAGTTATATTCTTGTACATAGGAGCAGTATTATAGTAGTTATATTCTTGTACATAGGAGCAGTATTATAGTAGTTATATTCCTGTACATAGGAGCAGTATTATAGTAGTTATATTCTTGTACATAGGAGCAGTATTATAGTAGTTATATTCTTGTACATAGGAGCAGTATTATAGTAGTTATATTCTTGTACATAGGAGGCAGTATTATAGTAATTATATTCTTGTACATAGGAGGCAGTATTACAGTAGTTATATTCTTGTTCATAGGAGCAGTATTATAGTAGTTATATTCTTGTACATAGGAGGCAGTATTATAGTAGTTATATTCTTGTACATAGGAGGCAGTATTATAGTAGTTATATTCTTGTACATAGGGGGCAGTATTATAGTAGTTATATTCTTGTACATAGGAGCAGTATTATAGTAGTTATATTCTTGTACATAGGAGCAGTATTATAGTAGTTATATTCTTGTACATAGGAGCAGTATTATAGTAGTTATTTTCTTGTACATAGGAGCAGTATTATAGTAGTTATATTCTTGTACATAGGAGGCAGTATTATAGTAGTTATATTCTTGTACATAGGAGCAGTATTATAGTAGTTATATTCTTGTACATAGGAGCAGTATTATAGTAGTTATATTCTTGTACACAGGAGCAGTATTATAGTAGTTATATTCTTGTACATAGGAGCAGTATTATAGCAGTTATATTCTTGTACATAGGAGCAGTATTATAGTAGTTATATTCTTGTACATAGGAGCAGTATTATAGTAGTTATATTCTTGTACATAGGAGCAGTATTATAGTAGTTATATTCTTGCACATAGGAGCAGTATTATAGTAGTTATATTCTTGTACATAGGAGCAGTATTATAGTAGTTATATTCTTGTACACAGGAGCATTATTATAGTAGTTATATTCTTGTAGATAGGAGCAGTATTATAGTAGTTATATTCTTGTACATAGGAGGCAGTATTATAGTAGGTATATTCTTGTACATAGGAGGCAGTATTATAGTAGTTATATTCTTGTACACAGGAGCATTATTATAGTAGTTATATTCTTGTAGATAGGAGCAGTATTATAGTAGTTATATTCTTGTACATAGGAGCAGTATTATAGTAGTTATATTCTTGTACACAGGAGCAGTATTATAGTAGTTATATTCTTGTACATAGGAGCAGTATTATAGCAGTTATATTCTTGTACATAGGAGCAGTATTATAGTAGTTATATTCTTGTACATAGGAGCAGTATTATAGTAGTTATATTCTTGTACATAGGGGCAGTATTATAGTAGTTATATTCTTGTACATAGGAGGCAGTATTATAGTAGTTATATTCTTGTACATAGGAGCAGTATTATAGTAGTTATATTCTTGTACATAGGAGCAGTATTATAGTAGTTATATTCTTGTACATAGGAGCAGTATTATAGTAGTTATATTCTTGCACATAGGAGCAGTATTATAGTAGTTATATTCTTGTACATAGGAGCAGTATTATAGTAGTTATATTCTTGTACACAGGAGCATTATTATAGTAGTTATATTCTTGTAGATAGGAGCAGTATTATAATAGTTATATTCTTGTACATAGGTGGCAGTATTATAGTAGTTATATTCTTGTAAATAGGAGCAGTATTATAGTAGTTATATTCTTGTACATAGGAGACAGTATTATAGTAGTTATATTCCTGTACATAGGAGCAGTATTATAGTAGTTATATTCTTGTACATAGGAGCAGTATTATAGTAGTTATATTCTTGTATATAGGAGCAGTATTATAGTAGTTACTTCTTGTACATAGGAGCAGTATTATAGTAGTTATATTCTTGTATATAGGAGCAGTATTATAGTAGTTATGTTCTTGTACATAGGTGGCAGTATTATAGTAGTTATATTCTTGTAAATAGGAGCAGTATTATAGTAGTTATATTCTTGTACATAGGAGACAGTTTTATAGTAGTTATATTCTTGTACATAGGAGCAGAATTATAGTAGTTATATTCTTGTACATAGGAGCAGTATTATAGTAGTTATAGTCTTGTACATAGGAGGCAGTATTATAGCAGTTATATTCTTATACATAGGAGCAGTATTATAGTAGTTATATTCTTGTACATAGGTGGCAGTATTATAGTAGTTATATTCTTGTAAATAGGAGCAGTATTATAGTAGTTATATTCTTGTACATAGGAGACAGTATTATAGTAGTTATATTCTTGTACATAGGAGCAGTATTATAGTAGTTATATTCTTGTACATAGGAGCAGAATTATAGTAGTTATATTCTTGTACATAGGAGCAGTATTATAGTAGTTATATTCTTGTACATAGGTGGCAGTATTATAGTAGTTATATTCTTGTAAATAGGAGCAGTATTATAGTAGTTATATTCTTGTACATAGGTGGCAGTATTATAGTAGTTATATTCTTGTATATAGGAGCAGTATTATAGTAGTTATATTCTTGTACATAGGTGGCAGTATTATAGTAGTTATATTCTTGTAAATAGGATCAGTATTATAGTAGTTATATTCTTGTACATAGGAGCAGTATTATAGTAGTTATATTCTTGTACATAGGTGGCAGTATTATAGTAGTTATATTCTTGTACATAGGAGCAGTATTATAGTAGTTATATTCTTGTACATAGGTGGCAGTATTATAGTAGTTATATTCTTGTAAATAGGAGCAGTATTATAGTAGTTATATTCTTGTACATAGGTGGCAGTATTATAGTAGTTATATTCTTGTATATAGGAGCAGTATTATAGTAGTTATATTCTTGTACATAGGTGGCAGTATTATAGTAGTTATATTCTTGTAAATAGGATCAGTATTATTGTAGTTATATTCCTGTACATAGGAGCAGTATTATAGTAGTTATATTCTTGTACATAGGAGCAGTATTATAGTAGTTATATTCTTGTATATAGGAGCAGTATTATAGTAGTTACTTCTTGTACATAGGAGCAGTATTATAGTAGTTATATTCTTGTATATAGGAGCAGTATTATAGTAGTTATGTTCTTGTACATAGGTGGCAGTATTATAGTAGTTATATTCTTGTAAATAGGAGCAGTATTATAGTAGTTATATTCTTGTACATAGGAGACAGTATTATAGTAGTTATATTCTTGTACATATGAGCAGTATTATAGTAGTTATATTCTTGTACATAGGAGCAGTATTATAGTAGTTATATTCTTGTAAATAGGAGCAGTATTATAGTAGTTATATTCTTGTACATAGGAGACAGTATTATAGTAGTTATATTCTTGTACATAGGAGCAGTATTATAGTAGTTATACTCTTGTACATAGGAGCAGTATTATAGTAGTTATATTCTTGTACATAGGAGCAGTATTATAGTAGTTATATTCTTGTACATAGGGGCAGTATTATAGTAGTTATATTCCTGTACATAGGAGCAGTATTATAGTAGTTATATTCTTGTACATAGGAGCAGTATTATAGTAGTTATATTCTTGTACATAGGAGCAGTTTTATAGTAGTTATATTCTTGTACATAGGAGCAGTATTATAGTAGTTATATTCCTGTACATAGGAGGCAGTATTATAGTAGTTATATTCTTGTACATAGGAGCAGTATTATAGTAGTTGTATTCTTGTACATAGGAGCAGTATTATAGTAGTTATATTCCTGTACATAGGGGCAGTATTATAGTAGTTATATTCTTGTACATAGGAGGCAGTATTATAGTAGTTATATTCTTGTACATAGAAGCAGTATTATAGTAGTTATATTCCCGTACATAGGGGCAGTATTATAGTAGTTATATTCCTGTACATAGGGGCAGTATTATAGTAGTTATATTCTTGTACATAGGAGCAGTATTATAGTAGTTATATTCTTGTACATAGGAGCGGTATTATAGTAGTTATATTCTTGTACATAGGAGGCTGTATTATAGTAGTTATATTCTTGTACATAGAAGCAGTATTATAGTAGTTATATTCCCGTACATAGGGGCAGTATTATAGTAGTTATATTCCTGTATATAGGAGGCAGTATTATAGTAGTTATATTCTTGTATATAGGAGCAGTATTATAGTAGTTATATTCTTGTACATAGGAGCAGTATTATAGTAGTTATATTCTTGTACATAGGAGCAGTATTATAGTAGTTATATTCCTGTACATAGGAGCAGTATTATAGTAGTTATATTCTTGTATATAGGAGGCAGTATTATAGCAGTTGTATTCTTGCACATTGTAGACAGCATTTTATTAGTTAGTACCATAGAAAGGAAGACTGCACAGAGCAATGTTCTGCAGATGTCACTGCTCCTCTGGTGTTATAATCTTCAGGATAAATCCCTACGTGCACTTTAGTTGGTAGAGAGGCCAAAGTGATCATCTGCATCTCTACTGAGGTCATTTGTGTAACAATCTGCAGACTATATTGCCATGTATCTTTCAGATGGATGAGAGAACAGAGGAATGTTCTGCATATCCTGATGTCAGTTTTGTTTATAACCAGTAGGGGGCACCATTTCATGACATTTTTGCACATTATACATATTTTATTGCTGCTCCCCGCGTTGCACTCAGTTTTATTCATTTTTCATCCATGTTGCTATATCTGGCTGTGGGGATTAAATATGTATGACCTCGTCCTCTCTGATCCTCATGCCTTCGCTCATCGTCCTCCATCACCACACCATCCGCAGGTTACCAGCTGATTACATTTTTTATATCAATGCGAATTCTGCTGTTTGGTCTCTCTGTATGTCAGTTGTGCACCCACCGCGGAGATGCAGGTTGTAGACAACTACACCCATCTTCTTGCCCGCTTTGTAGCGGCTCTAGAGCCACAGTTTGCAGACCACTTCCATATAATATAATTGGCCCCAATCACTGGAGTCACTGTCAGGTCCTCCTGCTCCCCCTGGTGCTCATTTGGGGCACTGCACTTTTTGCGCCATTTGCATTGCCTTCATGTGTATCACTGCACGTTTCAGGAGTGTGGGAAAGCTGGGTAGCATTGCCCCCTGCCCCACAGCTGCCACCCCTGACAGCCGATATCCCTTAATGTCAGCTTTCATAGAATGTTGAACTTGTGCTAGAAATGTAGCGCATGACCGCGGCTCTATATATATGCCGAGGGATGTTGGGAGTTGTGGTCACACGACAGCTGCTGCCCTGGTGTCTTCCGTTCATCCTCCTCTTTGTGTGTCATCCTCAGCAGACGCCGCCGCCGCCTCCATTTTTATGATTGGGTTGTAAAGTCTTGCAGCGACCATGGGGTGCAGAGATAATAGATCATGACCTGGGCAGGATCTGATCGGATGGCGCCCCCACCCTGCCGCGCCCTAATCTGTAGTGTCATTAGCATTATATGACCGGGCAGTGACTCACTGCATCCTGGTGGAGGGATGTGTGTGAGAGGTGAGCGCTGATCGGACAAACGGCGCAGGTGTCCGATCCTGAGGCCACAGGAAAACATTAGCAGCGACACGACTGGTGTCCACCACAGGGGCCTCGCTGCAAGAGATCAGCCCCCTCCACTCAGCGCTGGTGCACCCAGCTTTTCTGCTGTTAAAGGGGTCGTCCTCTTCACTACCGATGACCTAGCCTCAGGATCGGCAGGGACCCCCAGCCCCCCGCCGATCAGCTGTTTGAGGAGAGGGCAGCGCTCATATGAGAGCCGCTCTCTCTGCTCTGTTCACCCGCTCGCCGTAACATGTGCAGCCATGAGCGGTAAACAGAGCAGAGAAGGCGGCGATCGTACGGGAAAAAAAAAAGCGGACAACCCTGTTAAAGACATACACAGAGCGCTACAGAACACACAGGGTCATACAGCGCCACATATCTACCTCTGACATCCAGTGACTTCTCTTCTCTTTCCTCTTCTTCTCCTGTCACACCAGACCGCCATGGTGACTTCTTTCAGCCGCGCCTCGTCTCTGCAGACATCTTACTTTCCTACTTTTCCATCATCCTCCCACCTTCTCAACCCCCCCCCCCCAATACTCTGCCCACTGTGCCCCCCAATACTATCCTGCAGAAACAGCCCCCCTGAAAATACCGGTACCACACAGATAGTGCGTCAGTACAAAAAAATCCCCCCTTCCTTTCAGATCAGACCCCCATATAAAATCCTAAATGAGATCCCCCCATCTCAGACCAAACCCCCTTTAGACCTCTATGTCAGACCCCATATAAGACTCCAGTTTTAGACCTCAGATCAGACCTCCATTAGACATCCAGACCCCCATATAATTCCCCCATTAGACCTCCATGTAAGACCCCAACCCAATATCAGATCTCAGATAATTCCCTTATTAGACCTCCAGACCCCCATATCAGACCTCCAGACCCCCACTAGACCTCTAGACCCATATATCTGACCCCCATTAGACCTTCAGACCCCCCAGTCAGACGTCTCCAGACCCCCCAGTCAGACCTCTCCAGACCCCCCAGTCAGACCTCCAGACCCCCCAGTCAGACCTCCAGACCCCCCATTAGACCACTTCAGACCCCCCAGTCAGACCTCCAGACCCCCCAGTCAGACCTCTCCAGACCCCCCAGTCAGACCTCCATACCCCCCAGTCAGACCTCCAGACCCCCCAGTCAGACCTCCAGACCCCCCAGTCAGACCTCTCCAGACCCCCCAGTCAGACCTCCATACCCCCCAGTCAGACCTCCAGACCCCCAGTCAGACCTCTCCAGACCCCCCAGTCAGACCTCCAGACCCCCCAGTCAGACCTCCAGACCCCCCAGTCAGACCTCTCCAGACCCCCCAGTCAGACCTCCATACCCCCCAGTCAGACCTCCAGACCCCCAGTCAGACCTCTCCAGACCCCCCAGTCAGACCTCCAGACCCCCCAGTCAGACCTCCAGACCCCCCAGTCAGACCTCTCCAGACCCCCCAGTCAGACCTCTCCAGACCCCCCAGTCAGACCTCTCCAGACCCCCCAGTCAGACCTCCAGACCCCCCATTAGACCACTTCAGACCCCCCAGTCTCCCCATCTCCCTGCCCTGCTGTCTTCTCTTCTCAGGGTCGGTGCTGCAGTCACCTGTCCTCCTGCAGCGTCAGCGCGCTCTGTACGTCCTGACGCTGCAGGCAGCCGGGACACAGCAGCACCGACCCTGAGAAGAGCGAGCAGGAGGAGGGGTAAGTACTGTACAGCGCTCACAGCGCTTCTCTCCCTGCCTCCAGCAGACTAGTGAGCGCTTCATTATGTACAGTACCACAGGCAAAGGGGGCCCTCCGGGCACCGTGGCTTAGGGGCCTGGTCGCAACAGCTGCAATCCCTATAGTTACACCAGTGCTTCTCCACTATTCCTCTGCAAATGTTTTTAAAAATCTCAACCCAATGTGTCCTGGTTTTATTCCTGCAGCCACCACTAGGGGGAGCTCATTCTATACAGTTCATTGTTCAGCCTAGTGGGCTCTGTGAACTAAGCGTCCCCTCACGCTGCGCGCAGAATGTACCCGGTCACTGCTCCGAGCAGTCATTATAACAGGACCCGACGGTGCAGAGACAAATGTACAGGTGACACTCACCAGAGTGCAAATAGACAACACCGCCCCTCAGACTGTGAGTGCAGCTCTGGAGTATAATACAGGATGTAACTCAGGATCAGTACAGGATAAGTAATGTATGTACACAGTGACTGCACCAGCAGAATAGTGAGTGCAGCTGTGGAGTATAATACAGGATGTAACTCAGGATCAGTACAGGATAAGTAATGTATGTACACAGTGACTGCACCAGCAGAATAGTGAGTGCAGCTCTGGAGTATAATACAGGATGTAACTCAGGATCAGTACAGGATAAGTAATGTATGTACACAGTGACTGCACCAGCAGAATAGTGAGTGCAGCTCTGGAGTATAATACAGGATGTAACTCAGGATCAGTACAGGATAAGTAATGTATGTACACAGTGACTGCACCAGCAGAATAGTGAGTGCAGCTCTGGAGTATAATACAGGATGTAACTCGGGATCAGTACAGGATAAGTAATATATGTACACAGTGACTGCACCAGCAGAATAGTGAGTGCAGCTCTGGAGTATAATACAGGATGTAACACAGGATCAGTACAGGATAAGTAATGTATGTACACAGTGACTGCACCAGCAGAATGGTGAGTGCAGCTCTGGAGTATAATACAGGATGTAACTCAGGATCAGTACAGGATAAGTAATGTATGTACACAATGACTGCACCAGCAGAATAGTGAGTGCAGCTCTGGAGTATAATACAGGATAAGTAATGTATGTACACAGTGACTGTGAATAGTAATTAGGGATGAGCAAATTTCTTATTTTGAAGTTTGTGTGCAGGTTCGTGTTGTGGTATTTTCTGAATTGTGTTATGGATTCAGTTATCACGGACCATAACGCAATTCCATGACGGAATGCCTTTAGAGACATTCTGTTATTCATTACATCATAATAGAAGTCTATGGGCTGCAAAACGGATCCGTCCGGTTTACGTTATGCTGGAGTCCTCTAAAGGCATTCCGTCATGGAATTGCGTTATGGTCCGTGGTAACTGAATTCATAACACAATTCAGAAAATACCACAACACGAACCTGCACACAAACTTCAAAATAAGAAATTAGTGAGTGCAGCTCTGGAGTATGACATAGGATCAGAAACTTAAAGGGGTTCTCCGGTAGTTAAGAAAATGAAAATACTTAAGTATTACTTTATTATACATATATTCTCAAATACCTTTGGTTATTTATAATGGCTCGTTTTGTCTGGGGAGCGATCATCAGGGGAAACAAAATGGCCGCCGTCCCACACAAAATCTGTCCTGATCACAGAGGAGGACAAGTAACTTTACAACACTGAGGTAAAGAGCTGCCTCATCCTCCTCTCTACTTATCTGAATACAGAGGATAAGCTGAATCTTCAGCTGAATCTCTGGGGAATGTAGTTCATGAGGAGACATGAAGGACAGAGAGGACAGGCTGTGGTAATGGAGGCTGCTGCTCATTACCTCACCCCCCTCTCATGTCTCCTCATCATCTCCATTCCCACAGAGCTTCACCTGTATTCAGGATCCTGACGAGCAGAGAGGAGGATGAGGCAGCTCTACGGCTCATTGTCCTCCTGTGTGGTTAGGACGGGTTTTTGTCTGTACTGCTAGGACGGCGGCCATTTTATTACCCCTGATGATTGCTCCTTAGAGCCATTGTAAGTAATGGGTCTTCCTGATCCTGCGGACTGTGGGGTCCGAGGGGTAAAATTCTCTTCACCCCTCAAAGAGGCCAGCGAGTAGAACCACGGGGCCTCCTGTACTAGGACAGGTGGGATGAACTGGCAGCGGGGCCCTATTGCTCTGGGGCCCCTATCTTGTATGCAAAGCACATTATATTTACTGCTCACATTGTGTCCAGTGCAGCCAGAGCTCGTTATCTCTTGGCAGAAAAGCTGACAATCCGTAGGTTCTGCTCTATATTTAGAAGGAACAAACACAGATAAGAAGCTGAGTTGTGATGGTGCCCATGACCCTGGGAGATCCCGGTTATCTGCCCCACCCTCCTGCCCCCCAGCTGTCCTGCCATGTCCCTGGTGTTTACCCAGGAGGCGGATTCCTTTCCATAAACCCATTTTCTGCCATATAAATAGCGGCCACGACCTGCGCTCATCCCACAGACCCCATACTCCGACAGGTGAGTGCTGATGGAGGGGCGAACCAGCTTCCTGACTATGACATCTATATGATATGTACAGGAGGGATGAGGATCAGGAAGCCGGGCGCATTCTCTGTAATGTTTCAGGTGCGATGTTCTGCAGATATTAACATCTACTCATCTCAATCTCTTTGCAGAATGTTTCTCTGGATCTTGCTCAGTGTCTGCTGCATCGCTGCAGGTAAGAACTTACCATCCGACCCCCACTACGAGGCTAGGTGACAGCAGGGCAGGTGTAATAGAAGGGGGCAGACAACAACCTCCATTGTGATGAATGGTCCTTTCCTTTTCCCTCCAGCTCAACAGCGAAGCTCATCTTCCTCTGGAGAATATGGTGGTGGTGGCGGTAAGCGATTCACCCACACTGGAAACCAATTGGACGGACCAATCACAGCCCTGAGAGTTCGTGTAAGCCGCAACTACGTCGTAGGGTGAGAGAGTTAAACTTTAATACTAAAAACACACTACAAAAATACATGTTTTGTAATACTGCTCCTATTTACAAGAATATAACTACTATAATACTGCTCCTATGTACAAGAATATAACTACTATAATACTGCTCCTATGTACAAGAATATAACTACTATAATACTGCTCCTATTTACAAGAATATAACTACTATAATACTGCTCCTATGTGCAAGAATATAACTACTATAATACTGCTCCTATGTACAAGAATATAACTACTATAATACTGCTCCTATGTACAAGAATATAACTACTATAATACTGCCTCCTATGTACAAGAATATAACTACTATAATACTGCCCCCTGTGTACAAGAATATAACTACTGTAATACTGCTCCTATGTACAAGAATATAACTACTATAATACTGCTCCTATGTGCAAGAATATAACTACTATAATACTGCTCCTATGTACAGGAATATAACTACTATAATACTGCCTCCTATTTACAAGAATATAACTACTATAATACTGCTCCTATTTACAAGAATATAACTACTATAATACTGCTCCTATGTACAAGAATATAACTACTATAATACTGCCTCCTATGTACAAGAATATACCTACTATAATACTGCCTGCTATGTACAGGAATATAACTACTATAATACTGCTCCTATGTACAAGAATATAACTACTATAATACTGCCTCCTATGTACAGGAATATAACTACTATAATACTGCTCCTATGTACAAGAATATAACTACTATAATACTGCCCCTATGTACAAAAATATAACTACTATAATACTGTTCCTATGTACAGGAATATAACTACTATAATACTGCCTACTATGTACAAGAATATAACTACTAAAATACTGCTCCTATGTACAGGAATATAACTACTATAATACTGCCTACTATGTACAAGAATATAACTACTATAATACTGATCCTATGTACAAGAATATAACTACTATAATACTGCCCCTATGTACAAGAATATAACTACTATAATACTGCCCCCTATGTACAAGAATATAACTACTATAATACTGCTCCTATGTACAGGAATATAACTACTATAATACTGCCTACTATGTACAAGGATATAACTGCTATAATACTGCTCCTATGTACAAGGATATAACTGCTATAATACTGCCTCCTATGTACAAGACTATAACTACTATAATACTGCTCCTATGTACAAGAATATAACTACTATAATACTGCTCCTATGTACAAGAATATAACTACTATAATACTGCTCCTATGTACAAGAATATAACTACTATAATACTGCCTCCTATGTACAAGAGTATAACTACTATAATACTGCTCCTATGTACAAGAATATAACTACTATAATACTGCTCCTATGTACAAGAATATAACTACTATAATACTGCCTCCTATGTACAAGAATATAACTACTATAATAACGCTCCTATGTACAAAAATATAACTGCTATAATACTGCCTCCAATGTACAGGAATATAACTACTATAATACTGCTCCTATGTACAAGAATATAACTACTATAATACTGCCTCCTATTTACAGGAATATAACTACTATAATACTGCCTCATATGTACAAGAATATAACTACTATAATACTGCTCCTATGTACAAGAATATAACTAATATAAAACTGCCTCCTATGTACAAGAATATAACTGCTATAATACTGCTCCTGTGTACAAGAATATAACTACTATAATACTGCTCCTATGTACAAGAGTATATCTACTATAATACTGCTCCTATGTACAAGAATATAACTACTATAATACTGCTCCTATGTACAAGAATATAACTGCTATAATAATGCTCCTGTGTACAAGAATATAACTACTATAATACTGCTCCTGTGTACAAGAATATAACTACTATAATACTGCTCCTATGTACAAGAATATAACTACTATAATACTGCCTCCTATGTACAGGAATATAACTACTATAATACTGCCCCTATGTACAAGAATATAACTACTATAATACTGCCTCCTATGTACAAGAATATAACTACTATAATACTGCTCCTATGTACAAGCATATAACTACTATAATACTGCCTCATATGTACAAGAATATAACTACTATAATACTGCTCCTATGTACAAGAATATAACTACTATAATACTGCTCCTATGTACAAGAGTATATCTACTATAATACTGCTCCTATGTACAAGAATATAACTGCTATAATACTGCCTCCTATGTACAAGAATAGAACTACTATAATACTGCCTCCTATGTGCAAGAATATAACTAGTATAATAATGCCTCCTATGTACAAGAATATAACTACTATAATACTGCTCCTATATACAAGAATATAACTACTATAATACTGCCTCCTATGTACAAGAATATAACTACTATAATACTGCCTCTTATATACAAGAATATAACTACTATAATACTGCTCCTATGTACAGGAATATAACTACTATAATACCGCTCCTATGTACAAGAATATAACTACTATAATACTGCCCCTATGTACAAGAATATAACTACTATAATACTGCCTCCTATGTACAAGAATATAACTACTATAATACTGCCTCCTATGTACAAGAAAATAACTAGTATAATACTGCCTCCTATGTACAAGAATATAATTACTATAATACTGCCCCTATGTACAAGAATATAACTACTATAATACTGCTCCTATGTACAAGAATATAACTACTATAATACTGCTCCTATGTACAAGAGTATATCTACTATAATACTGCTCCTATGTACAAGAATATAACTGCTATAATACTGCCTCCTATGTACAAGAATATAACTACTATAATACTGCTACTGTGTACAAGAATATAACTACTATAATACTGCCTCCTATGTACAATAATATAACTACTATAATGCTGCTCCTATGTACAGGAATATAACTACTATAATACCGCTCCTATGTACAAGAATATAACTACTATAATACTGCCCCTATGTACAAGAATATAACTACTATAATACTGCCTCCTATGTACAAGAATATAACTACTATAATACTGCCTCCTATGTACAAGAAAATAACTAGTATAATACTGCCTCCTATGTACAAGAATATAATTACTATAATACTGCCCCCTATGTACAATAATATAACTACTATAATACTGCTCCTATGTACAAGAATATAACTACTATAATACTGCTCCTATGTACAAGAGTATATCTACTATAATACTGCTCCTATGTACAAGAATATAACTGCTATAATACTGCCTCCTATGTACAAGAATATAACTACTATAATACTGCTACTGTGTACAAGAATATAACTACTATAATACTGCCTCCTATGTACAATAATATAACTACTATAATGCTGCTCCTATATACAGGAATATAACTACTATAATACTGCTCCTATGTACAAGAATATAACTACTATAATACTGCTCCTATGTACAAGAATATAACTACTATAATACTGCTCCTATGTACAAGAATATAACTACTATAATACTGCTCCTATGTACAAGAATATAACTACTATACTACTGCTCCTATGTACAAGAATATAACTACTATACTACTGCTCCTATATACAGGAATATAACTGCTATAATACTGCCTCCTATGTACAAGAATATATGTACTATAATACTGCCCCCTATGTACAAGAATATAACTACTATAATACTGCTCCTATGTACAAGAATATAACTACTATAATACTGCCTCCTATGTACAAGAATATAACTACTATAATACTGCTCCTATGTACAGGAATATAACTACTATAATACTGCTCCTATGTACAAGAATATAACTACTATAATACTGCTCCTATGTACAAGAATATAACTACTATAATATTGCTCCTATGTACAAGAATATAACTACTATAATACTGTTCCTATGTAAAAGAATATAACTACTATAATACTGCTCCTATGTACAAGAATATAACTACTATAATACTGCTCCTATGTACAATAATATAACTACTATAATACTGATTCCTATGTACAAGAATATAACTACTATAATACTGCTCCTATATACAGGAATATAACTGCTATAATACTGCTCCTATGTACAAGAATATAACTACTATAATACTGCTCCTATGTACAAGAATATAACTACTATAATACTGCTCCTATGTACAAGAATATAACTACTATAATACTGCTCCTATGTACAGGAATATAACTGCTATAATACTGCCTCCTATGTACAAGAATATAACTACTATAATACTGCCTCCTATGTACAAGAATATAACTACTATAATACTGCTCCTATGTACAAGAATATAACTACTATAATACTGTTCCTATGTAAAAGAATATAACTACTATAATACTGCTCCTATGTACAAGAATATAACTACTATAATACTGCTCCTATGTACAATAATATAACTACTATAATACTGATTCCTATGTACAAGAATATAACTACTATAATACTGCTCCTATGTACAAGAATATAACTGCTATAATACTGCTCCTATGTACAAGAATATAACTACTATAATACTGCTCCTATGTACAAGAATATAACTACTATAATACTGCCTCCCATGTACAAGAATATAACTACTATAATACTGCTCCTATGTACAAGAATATAACTACTATAATACTGCTCCTATGTACAAGAATATAACTACTATAATACTGCTCCTATGTACAAGAATATAACTACTATAATACTGCTCCTATGTACAAGAATATAACTACTATAATACTGCTCCTATGTACAAGAATATAACTACTATAATACTGCCTCCTATGTACAAGAATATAACTACTATAATACTGCCTCCTATGTACAAGAATATAACTACTATAATACTGCTCCTATGTACAAGAATATAACTACTATAATACTGCTCCTATGTACAAGAATATAACTACTATAATACTGCTCCTATGTACAAGAATATAACTACTATAATACTGCTCCTATGTACAAGAATATAACTACTATAATACTGCTCCTATGTACAAGAATATAACTACTATAATACTGCCTCCTATGTACAAGAATATAACTACTATAATACTGCCTCCTATGTACAAGAATATAACTACTATAATACTGCCTCCTATGTACAAGAATATAACTACTATAATACTGCTCCTATGTACAAGAATATAACTACTATAATACTGCCTCCTATGTACAAGAATATAACTACTATAATACTGCTCCTATGTACAAGAATATAACTACTATAATACTGCTCCTATGTACAGGAATATAACTACTATAATACTGCTCCTATGTACAAGAATATAACTACTATAATACTGCGCCTATGTACAAGAATATAACTACTATAATACTGCTCCTATGTACAAGAATATAACTACTATAATACTGCTCCTATGTACAAGAATATAACTACTATAATACTGCTCCTATGTACAAGAATATAACTGCTATAATACTGCCTCCTATGTACAAGAATATAACTACTATAATACTGCTCCTATGTACAAGAATATAACTGCTATAATACTGCCTCCTATGTACAAGAATATAACTACTATAATACTGCTCCTATGTACAAGAATATAACTACTATAATACTGCTCCTAGGGATATGTTTGGGAATCTGGTTTCCATATCGGATTTTTATCTCCACAGGTTGCAGATCCGCTATGGGACCACCTGGTCAGACTATAAGGGGGGCTCATCAGGTGAGCTGGAGGAGGTCTTCCTGCACCCCGGGGAGGCAGTCATCCAAGTTACAGGGACCTATTCCAATTATATCCGGAGGTTGGTGTTTGTTACAAATAAAGGGCGTTACTTCCCGTTTGGGAAGGATTACGGGAAGACTCTCAATGCCACCCCGCTGTTCCCCAACACCGTCCTCAGATACATCAGTGGCAGCTCGGGCTCCGTCATCGATGCCATCAGCTTTCACTGGGATTACGCCAACAGTAACTGTGTACACTGTGCCAAGTAATGAATCAGAGCATCGCACCGTGCTGCAGAGTATTGCACCTTGTCACCTGACTCCCTCCCTGCAATCACCCCCCCCCCCCCCCCCCCCCACATTCTTAATTCAAGATCCTGATTGACACGTTGCCCCTGAGTGCACGCCCCGGGCGGAGCGGAACCAGGACCCCGGCCTCTCACCAATTGTCTGCGAAATAAAACCTGAAGCTGAACCTCAGTGTGATGTCTCTGCATCCACCAATGGGAATCTGCAGATGGAGCAGACCAAGTGTAACGGGGGGGGCAACCACCAGAAGCATGGGGCAAGCAGTATCACACAGGATGGGATTAGATACACAGCTCAGCAGACAGTATCACACAGGAGAGGATTAGATACAGAGCTCAGCAGACTGTATCACACAGGAGAGGATTAGATACACAGCTCAGCAGACAGTATCACACAGGACAGGATTAGATACACAGCTCAGCAGACAGTATTGCACAGGATAGGATTAGATACACAACTCAGCAGATAGTATCACACAGGATAGGATTAGATACACAGCTCAGCAGACAGTATTGCACAGGATAGGATTAGATACACAGCTCAGCAGACAGTATCACACAGGATAGGATTAGATACACAGCTCAGCAGACAGTATCACACAGGATAGGATTAGATACACAGCTCAGCAGACAGTATTGCACAGGATAGGATTAGATACACAACTCAGCAGATAGTATCACACAGGATAGGATTAGATACACAGCTCAGCAGACAGTATTGCACAGGATAGGATTAGATACACAGCTCAGCAGACAGTATCACACAGGATAGGATTAGATACACAGCTCAGCAGACAGTATCACACAGGATAGGATTAGATACACGGCTCAGCAGACAGTATCACACAGGATAGGATTAGATACACAGCTCAGCAGACAGTATCACACAGGATAGGATTAGATACACAGCTCAGCAGACAGTATCATACAGGATAGGATTAGATACACGGCTCAGCAGACAGTATCACACAGGATAGGATTAGATACACAACTCAGCAGATAGTATCACACAGGATAGGATTAGATACACAGCTCAGTAGACAGTATTGCACAGGATAGGATTAGATACACAGCTCAGCAGACAGTATCACACAGGATAGGATTAGATACACGGCTCAGCAGACAGTATCACACAGGATAGGATTAGATACACGGCTCAGCAGACAGTATCACACAGGATAGGATTAGATACACAGCTCAGCAGGCAGTATCACACAGGATAGGATTAGATACACAGCTCAGCAGACTGTATCACACAGGATAGGATTAGATACACAACTCAGCAGATAGTATCACACAGGATAGGATTAGATACACAGCTCAGCAGTCAGTATCACACAGGATAGGATTAGATACACAGCTCAGCAGACAGTATCACACAGGACAGGATTAGATACACAGCTCAGCAGACTGTATCACACAGAATAGGATTAGATACACAGCTCAGCAGACAGTATCACACAGGACAGGATTAGATACACAGCTCAGCAGACAGTATCACACAGGAAAGGATTAGATACACAGCTCAGCAGTCAGTATCACACAGGATAGGATTAGATACACAGCTCAGCAGACTGTATCACACAGGATAGGATTAGATACACAGCTCAGCAGTCAGTATCACATAGGAGAGGATTAGATACACAGCTCAGCAGACTGTATCACACAGGATAGGATTAGATACACAACTCAGCAGATAGTATCACACAGGATAGGATTAGATACACAGCTCAGCAGACTGCATCACACAGGATAGGATTAGATACACAGCTCAGCAGACAGTATCACACAGGATAGGATTAGATACACAGCACAGTAGATACACAGCACAGCAGACAGTATCACACGGGATAGGATTAGATACACAGCTCAGCAGACATTATTGCACAGGATAGGATTAGATACATAGCTCAGCAGTTTGTATCACACAGGATAGGATTAGATACACAACTCAGCAGACTGTATCACACAGGATAGGATTAGATACACAGCTCAGCAGACAGTATCACACAGGATAGGATTAGATACACAGCTCAGCAGACAGTATCACACAGGATAGGATTAGATACACAGCTCAGCAGACAGTATCACACAGGATAGGATTAGATACACAGCTCAGCAGACAGTATTGCACAGGATAGGATTAGATACACAGCTCAGCAGACAGTATTGCACAGGATAGGATTAGATACACAGCTCAGCAGACAGTATCACACAGGATAGGATTAGATACACAGCTCAGCAGACAGTATCACACATGATAGGATTAGATACACAGCTCAGCAGACAGTATCACACAGGATAGGATTAGATACACAGCTCAGCATACAGTATCACACAGAATAGGATTAGATACACAGCTCAGCAGACAGTATCACACAGGACAGGATTAGATACACAGCTCAGCAGACAGTATTGCACAGGATAGGATTAGATACACAGCTCAGCAGACAGTATCACACAGGATAGGATTAGATACACAGCTCAGCAGACAGTATCACACAGGATAGGATTAGATACACGGCTCAGCAGACAGTATCACACAGGATAGGATTAGATACACAGCTCAGCAGACAGTATCACACAGGATAGGATTAGATACACAACTCAGCAGATAGTATCACACAGGATAGGATTAGATACACAGCTCAGCAGACAGTATTGCACAGGATAGGATTAGATACACAGCTCAGCAGACAGTATCACACAGGATAGGATTAGATACACAGCTCAGCAGACAGTATCACACAGGATAGGATTAGATACACGGCTCAGCAGACAGTATCACACAGGATAGGATTAGATACACAGCTCAGCAGACAGTATCACACAGGATAGGATTAGATACACAGCTCAGCAGACTGTATCACACAGGATAGGATTAGATACACAACTCAGCAGATAGTATCACACAGGATAGGATTAGATACACAGCTCAGCAGTCAGTATCACACAGGATAGGATTAGATACACAGCTCAGCAGACAGTATCACACAGGAAAGGATTAGATACACAACTCAGCAGATAGTATCACACAGGATAGGATTAGATACACAGCTCAGCAGACTGCATCACACAGGATAGGATTAGATACACAGCTCAGCAGACTGTATCACACAGAATAGGATTAGATACACAGCTCAGCAGACTGTATCACACAGGACAGGATTAGATACACAGCTCAGCAGACAGTATCTCACAGGAGAGGATTAGATACACAGCTCAGCAGACAGTATCACACAGGACAGGATTAGATACACAGCTCAGCAGACTGTATCACACAGGAGAGGATTAGATACACAGCTCAGCAGACAGTATCACACAGGAGAGGATTAGATACACAGCTCAGCA
Organism: Bufo bufo; assembly: GCF_905171765.1. NCBI lineage: Eukaryota > Metazoa > Chordata > Amphibia > Anura > Bufonidae > Bufo > Bufo bufo. The sequence continues at coordinate 10,524,539 of NC_053395.1, forward strand.
GACAGTATCACACAGGATAGGATTAGATACACAGCTCAGCAGTCAGTATCACACAGGATAGGATTAGATACAAAGCTCAGCAGACAGTATCACACAGGATAGGATTAGATACTCAGCTCAGCAGACTGTATCACACAGGATAGGATTAGATACACAGCTCAGCAGACAGTATTACACAGGATAGGATTAGATATACTGCTCAGCAGACTGTATCACACAGAACAGGATTAGATACACAGCTCAGCAGACAGTATTGCACAGGAGAGGATTAGATACACAGCTCAGCAGACTGTATCACACAGGATAGGATTAGATACACAACTCAGCAGGCAGTATCACACAGGAGAGGATTAGATACACAGCTCAGCAGACAGTATCACACAGGACAGGATTAGATACACAGCTCAGCAGACTGTATCACACAGGATAGGATTAGATACACAGCTCAGCAGACAGTATTACACAGGATAGGATTAGATACACAGCTCAGCAGACAGTATCACACAGGATAGGATTAGATACACAGCTCAGCAGACTGTATCACACAGAACAGGATTAGATACACAGCTCAGCAGACTGTATCTCACAGGATAGGATTAGATACACAGCTCAGCAGACAGTATCACACAGGATAGGATTAGATACACAGCTCAGCAGACAGTATCACATAGGATAGGATTAGATACACAGCTCAGCAGACAGTATCACACAGGACAGGATTAGATACATAGCTCAGCAGACAGTATCACACAGGATAGGATTAGATACACAGCTCAGCAGACAGTATCACACAGGATAGGATTAGATACACAGCTCAGCAGACAGTATCACACAGGATAGGATTAGATACACAGCCCAGCAGACTGTATCACACAGGATAGGATTAGATACATAGCTCAGCAGACAGTATCACACAGGATAGGATTAGATACACAGCTCAGCAGACAGTATCACACAGGATAGGATTAGATACACAGCTCAGCAGACTGTATCACACAGAACAGGATTAGATACACAGCTCAGCAGACAGTATCACACAAGATAGGATTAGATACTCAGCTCAGCAGACAGTATCACACAGAATAGGATTAGATACACAGCTCAGCAGACAGTATCACACAGGATAGGATTAGATACACAGCTCAGCAGACAGTATCACACAGGATAGGATTAGATACACAGCTCAGCAGACAGTATCACACAGGAGAGGATTAGATACACAGCTCAGCAGACAGTATCACATAGGAGAGGATTAGATACACAGCTCAGCAGACAGTATTATACAGGATAGGATTAGATACACAGCTCAGCAGACTGTATCACACAGAATAGGATTAGATACACAGCTCTGCAGACTGTATCTGACAGGATAGGATTAGATACACAGCTCAGCAGACAGAATCACACAAGATAGGATTAGATACACAGCTCAGCAGACAGTATCACACAGGATAGGATTAGATACACAGCTCAGCAGACTGTATTGCACAGGATAGGATTAGATACACAGCTCAGCAGACTGTATCTCACAGGATAGGATTAGATACACAGCTCAGCAGACAGAATCACACAAGATAGGATTAGATACTCAGCTCAGCAGACAGTATCACACAGGATAGGATTAGATACACAGCTCAGCAGACAGTATCACACAGGATAGGATTAGATACACAGCTCAGCAGACAGTATCACACAGGAGAGGATTAGATACACAGCTCAGCAGACTGTATCACACAGAACAGGATTAGATACACAGCTCAGCAGACAGTATCACACAGGATAGGATTAGATACACAGCTCAGCAGACAGTATCACACTGTATAGGATTAGATACACAGCTCAGCAGACAGCATCACACAGGATAGGATTAGATACACAGCTCAGCAGACAGTATCACACAGGATAGGATTAGATACACAGCTCAGCAGACAGTATCACACAGGATAGGATTAGATACACAGCTCAGCAGACAGTATCACATAGGAGAGGATTAGATACACAGCTCAGCAGACAGTATTACACAGGATAGGATTAGATACACAGGAGAGGATTAGATACACAGCTCAGCAGACAGTATTACACAGGATAGGATTAGATACACAGCTCAGCAGACTGTATCACACAGAACAGGATTAGATACACAGCTCAGCAGACAGTATTGCACAGCATAGGATTAGATACACAGCTCAGCAGACAGTATCGCACAGGATAGGATTAGATACACAGCTCAGCAGACAGTATCACACAGGATAGGATTAGATACACAGCTCAGCAGACAGTATCACACAGGATAGGATTAGATACACAGCTCAGCAGACAGTATCACACAGGATAGGATTAGATACACAGCTCAGCAGACTGTATCACACAGGATAGGATTAGATACACAGCTCAGCAGACAGTATCACACAGGACAGGATTAGATACACAGCTCAGCAGACAGTATTACACAGGATAGGATTAGATACACAGGAGAGGATTAGATACACAGCTCAGCAGACAGTATCACACAGGATAGGATTAGATACACAGCTCAGCAGACTGTATCACACAGAATAGGATTAGATACACAGCTCCACAGACAGTATCACACAGGACAGGATTAGATACACAGCTCAGCAGACTGTATCACAGGATAGGATTAGATACACAGCTCAGCAGACAGTATCACACAGGATAGGATTAGATACTCAGCTCAGCAGACTGTATCACACAGGAGAGGATTAGATACACAGCTCAGCAGACAGTATCACACAGGACAGGATTAGATACACAGCTCAGCAGACAGTATCACACAGGATAGGATTAGATACACAGCTCAGCAGGCAGTATCACACGGGATAGGATTAGATACACAGCTCAGCAGACAGTATCACACATGATAGGACTGGATACACAGCTCAGCAGACAGTATCACACAGGATAGGATTAGATACACAGCTCAGCAGACTGTATCACAGGATAGGATTAGATACACAGCTCAGCAGACAGTATCACACAGGATAGGATTAGATACTCAGCTCAGCAGACTGTATCACACAGCAGAGGATTAGATACACAGCTCAGCAGACAGTATCACACAGGATAGGATTAGATACACAGCTCAGCAGACAGTATCACACAGGACAGGATTAGATACACAGCTCAGCAGACAGTATCACACAGGACAGGATTAGATACACAGCTCAGCAGACTGTATCACACAGGATAGGATTAGATACACAGCTCAGCAGACAGTATCACACAGGATAGGATTAGATACACAGCTCAGCAGACAGTATCACACAGGATAGGATTAGATACACAGCTCAGCAGACAGTATCACACAGGACAGGATTAGATACACAGCTCAGCAGACAGTATCACACAGGATGGGATCAGATACACAGCTCAGCAGACAGTATCGCACAGGATAGGATTAGATACACCGCTCAGCAGACAGTATCATACAGGATAGGATTAGATACACCGCTCAGCAGACTGTATCACACAGGATAGGATTAGATACACAACTCAGCAGATAGTATTTTAATGGGTTTAGATACACAGCACAGAAGGCAGTATCACACAGGATAGGATTAGATATAGAGCATACATAGTATCCAATCCCACCATTGTGATCTGGGGCAGTGTACACATGGCTGCAGTTCAGAGAGTGGCCACTAGATGTCAGGCTGCAGCGTGTCTTTAGAACTGTATATACACTGCGTGCAGAATTATTAGGCAAATGAGTATTTTGACCACATCATCCTCTTTATGCATGTTGTCTTACTCCAAGCTGTATAGGCTCGAAAGCCTACTACCAATTAAGCATATTAGGTGATGTGCATCTCTGTAATGAGAAGGGGTGTGGTCTAATGACATCAACACCCTATATTAGGTGTGCATAATTATTAGGCAACTTCCTTTCCTTTGGCAAAATGGGTCAAAAGAAGGACTTGACAGGCTCAGAAAAGTAAAAAATAGTGAGATATCTTGCAGAGGGATGCAGCACTCTTAAAATTGCAAAGCTTCTGAAGCGTGATCATCGAACAAGCAAGCGTTTCATTCAAAATAGTCAACAGGGTCGCAAGAAGCGTGTGGAAAAACCAAGGCGCAAAATAACTGCCCATGAACTGAGAAAAGTCAAGCGTGCAGCTGCCAAGATGCCACTTGCCACCAGTTTGGCCATATTTCAGAGCTGCAACATCACTGGAGTGCCCAAAAGCACAAGGTGTGCAATACTCAGAGACATGGCCAAGGTAAGAAAGGCTGAAAGACGACCACCACTGAACAAGACACACAAGCTGAAACGTCAAGACTGGGCCAAGAAATATCTCAAGACTGATTTTTCTAAGGTTTTATGGACTGATGAAATGAGAGTGAGTCTTGATGGGCCAGATGGATGGGCCCGTGGCTGGATTGGTAAAGAGAGCTCCAGTCCGACTTAGACGCCAGCAAGGTGGAGGTGGAGTACTGGTTTGGGCTGGTATCATCAAAGATGAGCTTGTGGGGCCTTTTCGGGTTGAGGATGGAGTCAAGCTCAACTCCCAGTCCTACTGCCAGTTTCTGGAAGACACCTTCTTCAAGCAGTGGTACAGGAAGAAGTCTGCATCCTTCAAGAAAAACATGATTTTCATGCAGGACAATGCTCCATCACACGCGTCCAAGTACTCCACAGCGTGGCTGGCAAGAAAGGGTATAAAAGAAGAAAATCTAATGACATGGCCTCCTTGTTCACCTGATCTGAACCCCATTGAGAACCTGTGGTCCATCATCAAATGTGAGATTTACAAGGAGGGAAAACAGTACACCTCTCTGAACAGTGTCTGGGAGGCTGTGGTTGCTGCTGCACGCAATGTTGATGGTGAACAGATCAAAACACTGACAGAATCCATGGATAGCAGGCTTTTGAGTGTCCTTGCAAAGAAAGGTGGCTATATTGGTCACTGATTTGTTTTTGTTTTGTTTTTGAATGTCAGAAATGTATATTTGTGAATGTTGAGATGTTATATTGGTTTCACTGGTAAAAATAAATAATTGAAATGGGTATATATTTGTTTTTTGTTAAGTTGCCTAATAATTATGCACAGTAATAGTCACCTGCACACACAGATATCCCCCTAAAATAGCTAAAACTAAAAACTACTTCCAAAAATATTCAGCTTTGATATTAAGGAGTTTTTTGGGTTCATTGAGAACATGGTTGTTGTTCAATAATAAAATTAATCCTCAAAAATACAACTTGCCTAATAATTCTGCACTCCCTGTACAGCCAGGTCCAGAAATCTTTCCACTGTGACATGATCTCCATGGTTCGGGCTTTGCTGCCACCACATTGAAGTGTAGACCTTCAGGTTTTATTCAAGGGGTGAACAAAAATACAGTCTCCTCATATCAGGGGCTCAGAAGTAATTGGACAAATTAACATCACCAGAAATAAAATCTTCAGTTTTAGTACTTTGTAGAGAATCCTCTGCAGACAATGACGGCCTGAAGTCTGGAGCCCATGGACATCTCCAGACGCTGGACGTGTCCTCCTTTCTGATGCTTTGCCTTTACTGCAGTCGTCTTCAGGTGTTGCTTGTTTGTGGGTTTTTCTGCCCTAAAGGGGTTATCCCATGACTAATGTAAAAAATGAAAATCAGACATCCTGTAGTACACGATGATCTCTCTCTATCCAGAGATCTCCACATTCATTGCTTCAACTGCTCTGCTAGATTTATATGAATAGGTAGCTCAGGGGCGTGTCTTTTCTACTACAGCTCAGGGGCGTGTCTTTTCTACTACAGCTCAGGGGCGTGTCTTTTCTACTAAAGCTCAGGGGGCGTGTCTTTTCTACTAAAGCTCAGGGGGCGTGTCTTTTCTACTAAAGCTCAGGGGGCGTGTCTTTTCTACTAAAGCTCAGGGGCGTGTCTTTTCTACTACAGCTCAGGGGGTGTATCTTTTCTACTAACGCTCAGGGGGCGTGTCTTTTCTACTAAAGCTCAGGGGGCGTGTCTTTTCTACTAAAGCTCAGGGGGCGTGTCTTTTCTACTACAGCTCAGGGGGCGTGTCTTTTCTTCTAAAGCTCAGGGGGCGTGTCTTTTCTACTAAAGCTCAGGGGGCGTGTCTTTTCTACTACAGCTCAGGGGGCGTGTCTTTTCTACTACAGCTCAGGGGGCGTGTCTTTTCTTCTAAAGCTCAGGGGGCGTGTCTTTTCTACTAAAGCTCAGGGGGCGTGTCTTTTCTACTAAAGCTCAGGGGGCGTGTCATTTCTACTACAGCTCAGGGGGCGTGTCTTTTCTACTAAAGCTCAGGGGACGTGTCTTTTCTACTAAAGCTCAGGGGGCGTGTCTTTTCTACTACAGGTCAGGGGGCCTGTCTTTTCTACTACAGCTCAGGGGGCCTGTCTTTTCTACTACAGCTCAGGGGACTTTTTTTCCTACTACAGCTCAGGGGGCCTGTCTTTTCTACTACAGCTCAGGGGGCGTGTCTTTTCTACTACAGCTCAGGGGACGTGTCTTTTCTACTAAAGCTCAGGGGGCGTGTCTTTTCTACTAAAGCTCAGGGGCGTGTCTTTTCTACTACAGCTCAGGGGGTGTATCTTTTCTACTAACGCTCAGGGGGCGTGTCTTTTCTACTAAAGCTCAGGGGGCGTGTCTTTTCTACTAAAGCTCAGGGGGCGTGTCTTTTCTACTACAGCTCAGGGGGCGTGTCTTTTCTTCTAAAGCTCAGGGGGCGTGTCTTTTCTACTAAAGCTCAGGGGGCGTGTCTTTTCTACTACAGCTCAGGGGGCGTGTCTTTTCTACTACAGCTCAGGGGGCGTGTCTTTTCTTCTAAAGCTCAGGGGGCGTGTCTTTTCTACTAAAGCTCAGGGGGCGTGTCTTTTCTACTAAAGCTCAGGGGGCGTGTCATTTCTACTACAGCTCAGGGGGCGTGTCTTTTCTACTAAAGCTCAGGGGACGTGTCTTTTCTACTAAAGCTCAGGGGGCGTGTCTTTTCTACTACAGGTCAGGGGGCGTGTCTTTTCTACTAAAGCTCAGGGGGCCTGTCTTTTCTACTACAGCTCAGGGGGCGTGTTTTTTCTACTACAGCTCAGGGGGACGTGTCTTTTCTACTACAGCTCAGGGGGCGTGTGTTTTCTACTACAGCTCAGGGGTGTGTCTTTTCTACTACAGCTCAGGGGGCGTGTCTTTTCTACTACAGCTCAGGGGGCGTGTCTTTTCTACTACAGCTCAGGGGGCGTGTCTTTTCTACTAAAGCTCAGGGTGAGTGTCTTTTCTACTAAAGCTCAGGGGGCGTGTCTTTTCTACTAAAGCTCAGGGGGCGTGTCTTTTCTACTACAGCTCAGGGGGCGTGTCTTTTCTACTACAGCTCAGGGGGCGTGTCTTTTCTACTACAGCTCAGGGGTCGTGTCTTTTCTACTACAGCTCCGGGGGCGTGTCTTTTCTACTACAGCTCAGGGGACGTGGATTTTCTACTACAGCTCAGGGGTCGTGTCTTTTCTACTACAGCTCAGGGGTGTGTCTTTTCTACTACAGCTCAGGGGTGTGTCTTTTCTACTACAACCCAGGGGGCGTGTCTATTCTACTACAGCTCAGGGGGCGTGTCTTTTCTACTACAGCTCAGGGGGCGTGTCTTTTCTACTACAGCTCAGGGGTGTGTCTTTTCTATTATAGCTTAGGGGTGTGTCTTTTCTACTACAGCTCAGGGGGCGTGTCTTTTCTACTATAGCTCAGGGGTGTGTCTTTTCTACTACAGCTCAGGGGGGTGTCTATTCTACTATAGCTCAGGGGGCGGGTCTTTTCTACTATAGGTCAGGAGACGTGTCCTTTCTGCTGGAGCTCTCTCCCTATCGCAGCTCAGGAGGCAGTTGAAGGATGAAACTGAGCATGTGTGGCCATCTCAGTGAGCAGGTCAAAAAAATTAGAAAGAAAACAAACAGCAGTTTTTAATTTAATTTTTTGCATTTTTATTAATTTTTGCAATTACAGAAGTGTTCAGATCCGGCTGCTGGTTTGAAAACTGTAAAATATATTTCGTGGGACAACCCCTTTAACCTTTGTCTCAAGCAAATGAAATTCCACATGGGGTTCAGATCTGGTGATTGTCTCGGCCATTGCAGCATATTCCACTTCTTTGCTTTCGCAGTGTTTTGGGTCATTATCCATCTGTCCTGTGAAGCGCCGTCCAATCAACCCTGTTGGATTTGGTTGAATCTGAGCAGGAAGTCTATCCCTGTAGATGTCAGAATTCATCCGGGCGCTTCTGTCTTCAGTCACATCATTAATAACCACTTGTGACCCAGGGCCACTGGAAGCCACGCACGCCCACGCCCTCACACTGCCTTCACCATGTTCTGCAGAGGATATGGTATGCTTTGGATCAGGACCCGATACAAGCCTTCTCCATACTTTCTTCTTTCCATCATTCTGGTACAGGTTGTTCCTAGTTTAATCTGTCCACAGAACGCTGTTCCAGATCTGGACTGGCTTCTTTAGATGTTTTTGGCCTTTCTATGTTTGAGACTGATGAATGGTTTGCAGCTTGTGGTGAACCCCCTGGATTTGCTCTCATGAAGTCTTCTCTTTATGGTAGATTGATACTGATACACCTACTTCCTGTAGAGTCTTCTTCACTTGGTAGACTTAGATACTGATGCACCTACTTCCTGCAGCATCTTCTTTACTTGGTAGTCATAGATACTTATACACCTACTTCCTGGAGAGTCTTCTTCACTTGGTAGACTTAAATACTGATACACCTACTTCCTAGAGAGTCTCCTTCACTTGGTAGACTTAGATACTGATACACCTACTTCCTGGAGAGTCTTCTTCACTTGGTAGATTGATACTGATACACCTACTTCCTGGAGAGTCTTCTTCACTTGGTAGACTTAGATACTGATGCACCTACTTCCTGGTTCTTCACTTGGTAGACTTAGATACTGATACACCTACTTCCTGGAGAGTCTTCTTCACTTGGTAGACTTAGATACTGATGCACCTACTTCCTGTAGTGTCTTCTTTACTTGGTAGACATAGATACTTATACACCTACTTCCTGGAGAGTCTTCTTCACTTGGTAGACATATACTTATACACTTACTTTCTGGAGCGTCTACTTCACTTGGTAGACATAGATACTTATACACCTACTTTCTGGAGTGTCTACTTCACTTGGTAGACATAGATACTTATACACCTACTTTCTGGAGCGTCTACTTTAATTGGTAGACATAGATACTTATACACCTACTTCCTGGAGAGTCTTCTTCACTTGGCTGGATGTTGTGAAGAGGTTCTTCTTCACCATTGAAAGGATTCTGCGATCATCCACCACTGTTGTCTTCTGTGGACGTCCAGGCCTTTTTGGGGTCCCGCACTCACCAGTGCACTCTTTTTTACCAGAATGTACCAAATTCTTGATTTGTCCTCCTAACATTCCCGCTATACCCTTTGGCCTCATGTGGGGTTACAGCAACAGCTTTCAAATGTAAATGCCACACCTGGAATCAACTCCAGACCTTTTACCTGCTTAATTGATGATGGATTAACAATGGAAAAGGCCACGCAGCCCATTAAATTGCTTTTGAGGTAATTGTCCCTTGAAAAAGAGGCAGCGGCATATCAATTAGGATGTGAATCCTCTCAAATTAAAGCTGAGGTTCTGCACTTTAAACCCATACTGATTATATAACTGGATCTTGAATATGTCTTGGTAAAATGGACAAAATGTCAAAACTTGTGTCACTGTCCAAATATTTCTGGACCTACCTGTATGTGGCTTCTGTAGCTGCCATGCCCTGGGGCTCAGATGTAATCCGGCGCTGGCTGCTCATTACGTGTCCGTTTATAGCCAGGTGTCAGCCGGACCCTGCTCCATTCTGGTAATTGGCCAATGCCTGAGATATTTTCAACGCTGTATAATATTCCACAAGACCAGCCTATACCATGGCTTAGCCGACCCATTTCTATCGAATACAACCTCCTGTATCTGCAGAAGGGGCCCCGGGGTCCTGGGACACACAATAACAATGTTCGAGAGAGTCAGGTTGTCGGAATATCACAGATAGTTTTTGGTGGAAACAAAATCATTGACGGTTATTGTCACTTCCCGTGGTGGGGATTGGTAACAGTGTCTAGCAGAGGTACACAAGCCTAATTGTTTCTCTCACAAATGGTGGGCAAAGTCTCCTGCTGGAGCCTGGAGTTCAAGAGGTGCCCAAGATGGCTGACAGCTCTTGTCTGAAATTTTCTATGGATCTGTGGAGGATAACCCCTACTACAGCATGACACGGCTAGGCATTGTTCATGGGTTGGCACGGTTCATAAATAAGGTTACACGTTTTTGTGCCACTTGCTCCTTATCTCTTCTTGCAAGAGCAGAGGTTCCCTATTGTGGTTTTTCACCATGTCATCCGGGCAACTAGTCCTTGTACCCTCTTGGCGGTCTTGTTCTGCTTCTTTCTCAGTACATTGATCACCACTTACCCTGTGGCCTCAGCCACGCACAGTCTCACTTCCTGCATACAGCCTCTATTTGTAGTCTATAGTGCTGCAGAGCCATCTAGTGGCCACAATCAACATTACAGACATTCACAGAATACATGGGATTACTTTCAGAATCCACAGAGAACACAATCGCATCCACACGGTGATAGGGTTCTTTTTCACGAGTGTGTGCAGTCCGGGAATCATGCTCCTCGTGGGAGTGTCATCTTCTGTTCTGGACACTGCTCGTCTTGCAGAAGCACATGGCATTATACTGATTTCTAATGCAATGTGCCTCTGCATGACCTACAGAATCAGTCAGTTTGATCCTGTAGAAGGAAGGTCTAAATCAGTATAATGCCGTGCGCTCCTGCAAGACGAGCAGTGTCCAGAACTGACTGGTGCCGGAGAGCTGAGGTCTGGACATACAGGGCACCCAGCAACTGCAGCAACGCCATAGTTATCAGCTGCCTATTAATCTCCACCGAGGGCACTGCCAACATCATCCGAGGACGGGGGGGGGCGCGTTACTGGAGCGGATCCATGACCTCCGTACACGTAATCTGCAACATGTGAACAGGACAGCTGTACACCGACAGAGCGATAACACGCAAGAAACGTGGCAACTGCTAAACCATGTATCTAAGCCGACCAGTCTATCCTGTGTGATACTGCCTGCTGAGCTGTGTATCTAATCCTACCATATGTGATACTGCCTGCTGACCTGTGTATCTAATCCTATCCTGTGTGATACTGTCTGCTGAGCTGTGTATCTAATCCTATCCTGTGTGATACTGTCTGCTGAGCTGTGTATCTAATCCTATCCTGTGTGATACTGTCTGCTGAGCTGTGTATCTAATCCTACCATATGTGATACTGTCTGCTGAGCTGTGTATCTAATCCTATCCTGTGTGATACTGTCTGCTGAGCTGTGTATCTAATCCTATCCTGTGTGATACTGTCTGCTGAGCTGTGTATCTAATCCTACCATATGTGATACTGCCTGCTGAGCTGTGTATCTAATCCCATCCTGTGTGATACTGTCTGCTGAGCTGTGTATCTAATCCTATCCTGTGTGATACTGCCTGCTGAGCTGTGTATCTAATCCTACCATATGTGATACTGCCTGCTGAGCTGTGTATCTAATCCTACCATATGTGATACTGTCTGCTGAGCTGTGTATCTAATCCTATCCTGTGTGATACTGTCTGCCAAGCTGTGTATCTAATCCTATCCTGTGTGATACTGTCTGCTGAGCTGTGTATCTAATCCTATCCTGTGTGATACTGTCTGCTGAGCGGTGTATCTAATCCTATCCTGTGTGATACTGTCTGCTGAGCTGTGTATCTAATCCTATCCTAAGTGATACTGTCTGCCAAGCTGTGTATCTAATCCTATCCTGTGTGATACTGTCTGCTGAGCTGTGTATCTAATCCTATCCTGTGTGATACTGTCTGCTGAGCTGTGTATCTAATCCTATCCTGTGTGATACTGTCTGCCGAGCTGTGTATCTAATCCTATCCTGTGTGATACTGTCTGCTGAGCTGTGTATCTAATCCTATCCTGTGTGATACTGTCTGCCGAGCTGTGTATCTAATCCTATCTTGTGTGATACTGTCTGCTGAGCTGTGTATCTAATCCTATCATGTGTGATACTGTCTGCTGAGCGGTGTATCTAATCCTATCCTGTGTGATACTGTCTGCTGAGCGGTGTATCTAATCCTATCCTGTGTGATACTGTCTGCTGAGCTGTATCTAATCCTGTCCTGTGTGATACTGTCTGCTGAGCTGTGTATCTAATCCTATCCTGTGTGATACTGCCTGCTGAGCTGTGTATCTAATCCTGTGTGATACTGCCTGCTGAGCTGTGTATCTAATCCTGTCCTGTGTGATACTGTCTGCTGAGCTGTGTATCTAATCCTGTCCTGTGTGATACAGTCTGCTGAGCTGTGTATCTAATCCTATCCTGTGTGATACTGTCTGCTGAGCGGTGTATCTAATCCTATCCTGTGTGATAATGTCTGCTGAGCTGTGTATCTAATCCTATCCTGTGTGATACTGTCTGCCGAGCTGTGTATCTAATCCTATCCTGTGTGATACTGTCTGCTGAGCTGTGTATCTAATCCTGTCCTGTGTGATACAGTCTGCTGAGCCGTGTATCTAATCCTATCCAGTGTGATACTGTCTGCTGAGCTGTGTATCTAATCCTCTCCTGTGTGATACAGTCTGCTGAGCTGTGTATCTAATCCTATCCTGTGCAATACTGTCTGCTGAGCTGTGTATCTAATCCTGTACTATGTGATACAGTCTGCTGAGCTGTGTAACTAATCCTAATCTGTGTGATACTGTCTGCTGAGCTGTGTATCTAATCCTATCCTGTGTGATACTGTCTGCTGAGCGGTGTATCTAATCCTATCCTGTGTGATACTGTCTGCTGAGCTGTGTATCTAATCCTGTCCTGTGTGATACAGTCTGCAGAGCTGTGTATCTAATCCTATCCTTTGTGATACTGTCTGCTGAGCTGTGTATCTAATCCTGTCCTGTGTGATACTGTCTGCTGAGCTGTGTATCTAATCCTCTCCTGTGTGATACTGTCTGCTGAGCTGTGTATCTAATCCTGTCCTGTGTGATACTGTCTGCTGAGCTGTGTATCTAATCCTATCCTGTGTGATACTGTCTGCTGAGCTGAGTATCTAATCCTATCCTGTGTGATACTGTCTGCTGAGCTGTGTATCTAATCCTCTCCTGTGTGATACTGTCTGCTGAGCTGTGTATCTAATCCTGTCCTGTGTGATACTGTCTGCTGAGCTGTGTATCTAATCCTATCCTGTGTGATACTGTCTGCTGAGCTGTGTATCTAATCCTATCCTGTGTGATACTGTCTGCTGAGCTGTGTATCTAATCCTACCCTGTGTGATACTGTCTGCTGAGCTGTGTATCTAATCCTATCCTGTGTGATACTGTCTGCTGAGCTGTGTATCTAATCCTATCCTGTGTGATACTGTCTGCTGAGCTGTGTATCTAATCCTGTCCTGTGTGATACTGTCTGCTGAGCTGTGTATCTAATCCTGTCCTGTGTGATACTGTCTGCTGAGCTGTGTATCTAATCCTCTCCTATGTGATACTGTCTGCTGAGCTGTGTATCTAATCCTATCCTGTGTGATACTGACTGCTGAGCTGTGCATCTAATCCTCTGCTGTGTGATACTGTCTGCTGAGCTGTGTATCTAATCCTCTGCTGTGTGATACAGTCTGCTGAGCTGTGTATCTAATCCTCTCCTGTGTGATACTGTCTGCTGAGCTGTGTATCTAATCCTCTCCTGTGTGATACTGTCTGCTGAGCTATGTATCTAATCCTCTGCTGTGTGATACAGTCTGCTGAGCTGTGTATCTAATCCTCTCCTGTGTGATACTGTCTGCTGAGCTGTGTATCTAATCCTATCCTGTGTGATACTGTCTGCTGAGCTATGTATCTAATCCTCTGCTGTGTGATACAGTCTGCTGAGCTGTGTATCTAATCCTCTCCTGTGTGATACTGTCTGCTGAGCTGTGTATCTAATCCTATCCTGTGTGATACTGTCTGCTGAGCTGAGTATCTAATCCTATCCTGTGTGATACTGTCTGCTGAGCTGTGTATCTAATCCTGTCCTGTGTGATACTGTCTGCTGAGCTGTGTATCTAATCCTATCCTGTGTGATACAGTCTGCTGAGCTGTGTATCTAATCCTGTCCTGTGTGATACTGTCTGCTGAGCTGTGTATCTAATCCTATCCTGTGTGATACTGTCTGCTGAGCTATGTATCTAATCCTCTGCTGTGTGATACAGTCTGCTGAGCTGTGTATCTAATCCTCTCCTGTGTGATACTGTCTGCTGAGCTATGTATCTAATCCTCTGCTGTGTGATACAGTCTGCTGAGCTGTGTATCTAATCCTCTGCTGTGTGATACAGTCTGCTGAGCTGAGTATCTAATCCTATCCTGTGTGATACTGTCTGCTGAGCTGTGTATCTAATCCTATCCTGTGTGATACTGTCTGCTGAGCTATGTATCTAATCCTCTGCTGTGGGATACAGTCTGCTGAGCTGTGTATCTAATCCTCTCCTGTGTGATACTGTCTGCTGAGCTGTGTATCTAATCTTCTCCTGTGTGATACAGTCTGCTGAGCTGTGTATCTAATCCTATCCTGTGTGATACTGTCTGCTGAGCGATGTATCTAATCCTTTCCTGTGTGATACTGTCTTCTGAGCTGTGTATCTAATCCTCTGCTGTGTGATACAGTCTGCTGAGCTGTGTATCTAATCCTATCCTGTGTGATACAGTCTGCTGAGCTGTGTATCTAATCCTCTCCTGTGTGATACTGTCTGCTGAGCTGTGTATCTAATCCTATCCTGTGTGATACTGTCTGCTGAGCTGTGTATCTAATCCTATCCTGTGTGATACTGTCTGCTGAGCTATGTATCTAATCCTCTGCTGTGTGATACAGTCTGCTGAGCTGTGTATCTAATCCTCTCCTGTGTGATACAGTCTGCTGAGCTGTGTATCTAATCCTATCCTGTGTGATACTGTCTGCTGAGCTGAGTATCTAATCCTATCCTGTGTGATACTGTCTGCTGAGCTGTGTATCTAATCCTGTCCTGTGTGATACTGTCTGCTGAGCTGTGTATCTAATCCTCTCCTGTGTGATACTGTCTGCTGAGCTGTGTATCTAATCCTGTCCTGTGTGATACTGTCTGCTGAGCTGTGTATCTAATCCTATCCTGTGTGATACTGTCTGCTGAGCTGTGTATCTAATCCTATCCTGTGTGATACTGCCTGCTGAGCTGTGTATCTAATCCTCTGCTGTGTGATACAGTCTGCTGAGCTGTGTATCTAATCCTCTCCTGTGTGATACTGTCTGCTGAGCTGTGTATCTAATCCTCTCCTGTGTGATACTGTCTGCTGAGCTATGTATCTAATCCTCTGCTGTGTGATACAGTCTGCTGAGCTGTGTATCTAATCCTCTGCTGTGTGATACAGTCTGCTGAGCTGAGTATCTAATCCTATCCTGTGTGATACTGTCTGCTGAGCTGTGTATCTAATCCTATCCTGTGTGATACTGTCTGCTGAGCTATGTATCTAATCCTCTGCTGTGGGATACAGTCTGCTGAGCTGTGTATCTAATCCTCTCCTGTGTGATACTATCTGCTGAGCTGTGTATCTAATCCTATCCTGTGTGATACTGTCTGCTGAGCGATGTATCTAATCCTTTCCTGTGTGATACTGTCTTCTGAGCTGTGTATCTAATCCTCTGCTGTGTGATACAGTCTGCTGAGCTGTGTATCTAATCCTATCCTGTGTGATACCGTCTGCTGAGCTCTGTATCTAATCCTGTCCTGTGTGATACCGTCTGCTGAGCTGTGTATCTAATCCTATCCTGTGTGATACTGTCTGCTGAGCTGTGTATCTAATCCTATCCTGTGTGATACGGTCTGCTGAGCTGTGTATCTAATCCTATCCTGTGTGATACTGTCTGCTGAGCTGTGTATCTAATCCTGTCCTGTGTGATACAGTCTGCTGAGCTGTGTATCTAATCCTGTCCTGTGTGATACTGTCTGCTGAGCTGTGTATCTAATCCTATCCTGTGTGATACTGTCTGCCGAGCTGTGTATCTAATCCTATCCTGTGTGATACTGTCTGCTGAGCTGTGTATCTAATCCTATCATGTGTGATATTGTCTGCTGAGCGGTGTATCTAATCCTATCCTGTGTGATACTGTCTGCTGAGCGGTGTATCTAATCCTATCCTGTGTGATACTGTCTGCTGAGCTGTATCTAATCCTGTCCTGTGTGATACTGTCTGCTGAGCTGTGTATCTAATCCTATCCTGTGTGATACTGTCTGCTGAGCTGTGTATCTAATCCTATCCTGTGTGATACTGCCTGCTGAGCTGTGTATCTAATCCTACCATATGTGATACTGCCTGCTGAGCTGTGTATCTAATGCCATCCTGTGTGATACTGTCTGCTGAGCTGTGTATCTAATCCTATCCTGTGTGATACTGTCTGCCGAGCTGTGTATCTAATCCTATCCTGTGTGATACTGTCTGCTGAGCTATGTATCTAATCCTCTGCTGTGTGATACAGTCTGCTGAGCTGTGTATCTAATCCTCTCCTGTGTGATACTGTCTGCTGAGCTATGTATCTAATCCTCTGCTGTGTGATACAGTCTGCAGAGCTGAGTATCTAATCCTATCCTGTGTGATACTGTCTGCTGAGCTGTGTATCTAATCCTATCCTGTGTGATACTGTCTGCTGAGCTATGTATCTAATCCTCTGCTGTGGGATACAGTCTGCTGAGCTGTGTATCTAATCCTCTCCTGTGTGATACTGTCTGCTGAGCTGTGTATCTAATCCTGTCCTGTGTGATACTGTCTGCTGAGCTGTGTATCTAATCCTCTCCTGTGTGATACTGTCTGCTGAGCTGTGTATCTAATCCTGTCCTGTGTGATACTGTCTGCTGAGCTGTGTATCTAATCCTATCCTGTGTGATACTGTCTGCTGAGCTATGTATCTAATCCTCTGCTGTGTGATACAGTCTGCTGAGCTGTGTATCTAATCCTCTCCTGTGTGATACTGTCTGCTGAGCTGTGTATCTAATCCTCTCCTGTGTGATACTGTCTGCTGAGCTATGTATCTAATCCTCTGCTGTGTGATACAGTCTGCTGAGCTGTGTATCTAATCCTCTGCTGTGTGATACAGTCTGCTGAGCTGAGTATCTAATCCTATCCTGTGTGATACTGTCTGCTGAGCTGTGTATCTAATCCTATCCTGTGTGATACTGTCTGCTGAGCTATGTATCTAATCCTCTGCTGTGGGATACAGTCTGCTGAGCTGTGTATCTAATCCTCTCCTGTGTGATACTGTCTGCTGAGCTGTGTATCTAATCCTCTCCTGTGTGATACAGTCTGCTGAGCTGTGTATCTAATCCTATCCTGTGTGATACTGTCTGCTGAGCGATGTATCTAATCCTTTCCTGTGTGATACTGTCTTCTGAGCTGTGTATCTAATCCTCTGCTGTGTGATACAGTCTGCTGAGCTGTGTATCTAATCCTATCCTGTGTGATACAGTCTGCTGAGCTGTGTATCTAATCCTCTCCTGTGTGATACTGTCTGCTGAGCTGTGTATCTAATCCTATCCTGTGTGATACTGTCTGCTGAGCTGTGTATCTAATCCTATCCTGTGTGATACTGTCTGCTGAGCTATGTATCTAATCCTCTGCTGTGTGATACAGTCTGCTGAGCTGTGTATCTAATCCTCTCCTGTGTGATACAGTCTGCTGAGCTGTGTATCTAATCCTATCCTGTGTGATACTGTCTGCTGAGCTGAGTATCTAATCCTATCCTGTGTGATACTGTCTGCTGAGCTGTGTATCTAATCCTATCCTGTGTGATACAGTCTGCTGAGCTGTGTATCTAATCCTGTCCTGTGTGATACTGTCTGCTGAGCTGTGTATCTAATCCTGTCCTGTGTGATACTGTCTGCTGAGCTGTGTATCTAATCCTCTCCTGTGTGATACTATCTGCTGAGCTGTGTATCTAATCCTGTCCTGTGTGATACTGTCTGCTGAGCTGTGTATCTAATCCTATCCTGTGTGATACTGTCTGCTGAGCTGTGTATCTAATCCTATCCTGTGTGATACTGTCTGCTGAGCTATGTATCTAATCCTCTGCTGTGTGATACAGTCTGCTGAGCTGTGTATCTAATCCTCTCCTGTGTGATACTGTCTGCTGAGCTGTGTATCTAATCCTCTCCTGTGTGATACTGTCTGCTGAGCTATGTATCTAATCCTCTGCTGTGTGATACAGTCTGCTGAGCTGTGTATCTAATCCTCTCCTGTGTGATACTGTCTGCTGAGCTGAGTATCTAATCCTATCCTGTGTGATACTGTCTGCTGAGCTGTGTATCTAATCCTATCCTGTGTGATACTGTCTGCTGAGCTATGTATCTAATCCTCTGCTGTGGGATACAGTCTGCTGAGCTGTGTATCTAATCCTCTCCTGTGTGATACTGTCTGCTGAGCTGTGTATCTAATCCTCTCCTGTGTGATACAGTCTGCTGAGCTGTGTATCTAATCCTCTCCTGTGTGATACTGTCTGCTGAGCTATGTATCTAATCCTCTGCTGTGTGATACAGTCTGCTGAGCTGTGTATCTAATCCTCTGCTGTGTGATACAGTCTGCTGAGCTGAGTATCTAATCCTATCCTGTGTGATACTGTCTGCTGAGCTGTGTATCTAATCCTATCCTGTGTGATACTGTCTGCTGAGCTATGTATCTAATCCTCTGCTGTGGGATACAGTCTGCTGAGCTGTGTATCTAATCCTCTCCTGTGTGATACTGTCTGCTGAGCTGTGTATCTAATCTTCTCCTGTGTGATACAGTCTGCTGAGCTGTGTATCTAATCCTATCCTGTGTGATACTGTCTGCTGAGCGATGTATCTAATCCTTTCCTGTGTGATACTGTCTTCTGAGCTGTGTATCTAATCCTCTGCTGTGTGATACAGTCTGCTGAGCTGTGTATCTAATCCTATCCTGTGTGATACAGTCTGCTGAGCTGTGTATCTAATCCTCTCCTGTGTGATACTGTCTGCTGAGCTGTGTATCTAATCCTATCCTGTGTGATACTGTCTGCTGAGCTGTGTATCTAATCCTATCCTGTGTGATACTGTCTGCTGAGCTATGTATCTAATCCTCTGCTGTGTGATACAGTCTGCTGAGCTGTGTATCTAATCCTCTCCTGTGTGATACAGTCTGCTGAGCTGTGTATCTAATCCTATCCTGTGTGATACTGTCTGCTGAGCTGAGTATCTAATCCTATCCTGTGTGATACTGTCTGCTGAGCTGTGTATCTAATCCTGTCCTGTGTGATACTGTCTGCTGAGCTGTGTATCTAATCCTCTCCTGTGTGATACTGTCTGCTGAGCTGTGTATCTAATCCTGTCCTGTGTGATACTGTCTGCTGAGCTGTGTATCTAATCCTATCCTGTGTGATACTGTCTGCTGAGCTGTGTATCTAATCCTATCCTGTGTGATACTGCCTGCTGAGCTGTGTATCTAATCCTCTGCTGTGTGATACAGTCTGCTGAGCTGTGTATCTAATCCTCTCCTGTGTGATACTGTCTGCTGAGCTGTGTATCTAATCCTCTCCTGTGTGATACTGTCTGCTGAGCTATGTATCTAATCCTCTGCTGTGTGATACAGTCTGCTGAGCTGTGTATCTAATCCTCTGCTGTGTGATACAGTCTGCTGAGCTGAGTATCTAATCCTATCCTGTGTGATACTGTCTGCTGAGCTGTGTATCTAATCCTATCCTGTGTGATACTGTCTGCTGAGCTATGTATCTAATCCTCTGCTGTGGGATACAGTCTGCTGAGCTGTGTATCTAATCCTCTCCTGTGTGATACTATCTGCTGAGCTGTGTATCTAATCCTATCCTGTGTGATACTGTCTGCTGAGCGATGTATCTAATCCTTTCCTGTGTGATACTGTCTTCTGAGCTGTGTATCTAATCCTCTGCTGTGTGATACAGTCTGCTGAGCTGTGTATCTAATCCTATCCTGTGTGATACCGTCTGCTGAGCTCTGTATCTAATCCTGTCCTGTGTGATACCGTCTGCTGAGCTGTGTATCTAATCCTATCCTGTGTGATACTGTCTGCTGAGCTGTGTATCTAATCCTATCCTGTGTGATACGGTCTGCTGAGCTGTGTATCTAATCCTATCCTGTGTGATACTGTCTGCTGAGCTGTGTATCTAATCCTGTCCTGTGTGATACAGTCTGCTGAGCTGTGTATCTAATCCTGTCCTGTGTGATACTGTCTGCTGAGCTGTGTATCTAATCCTATCCTGTGTGATACTGTCTGCCGAGCTGTGTATCTAATCCTATCCTGTGTGATACTGTCTGCTGAGCTGTGTATCTAATCCTATCATGTGTGATATTGTCTGCTGAGCGGTGTATCTAATCCTATCCTGTGTGATACTGTCTGCTGAGCGGTGTATCTAATCCTATCCTGTGTGATACTGTCTGCTGAGCTGTATCTAATCCTGTCCTGTGTGATACTGTCTGCTGAGCTGTGTATCTAATCCTATCCTGTGTGATACTGTCTGCTGAGCTGTGTATCTAATCCTATCCTGTGTGATACTGCCTGCTGAGCTGTGTATCTAATCCTACCATATGTGATACTGCCTGCTGAGCTGTGTATCTAATGCCATCCTGTGTGATACTGTCTGCTGAGCTGTGTATCTAATCCTATCCTGTGTGATACTGTCTGCCGAGCTGTGTATCTAATCCTATCCTGTGTGATACTGTCTGCTGAGCTATGTATCTAATCCTCTGCTGTGTGATACAGTCTGCTGAGCTGTGTATCTAATCCTCTCCTGTGTGATACTGTCTGCTGAGCTATGTATCTAATCCTCTGCTGTGTGATACAGTCTGCAGAGCTGAGTATCTAATCCTATCCTGTGTGATACTGTCTGCTGAGCTGTGTATCTAATCCTATCCTGTGTGATACTGTCTGCTGAGCTATGTATCTAATCCTCTGCTGTGGGATACAGTCTGCTGAGCTGTGTATCTAATCCTCTCCTGTGTGATACTGTCTGCTGAGCTGTGTATCTAATCCTGTCCTGTGTGATACTGTCTGCTGAGCTGTGTATCTAATCCTCTCCTGTGTGATACTGTCTGCTGAGCTGTGTATCTAATCCTGTCCTGTGTGATACTGTCTGCTGAGCTGTGTATCTAATCCTATCCTGTGTGATACTGTCTGCTGAGCTATGTATCTAATCCTCTGCTGTGTGATACAGTCTGCTGAGCTGTGTATCTAATCCTCTCCTGTGTGATACTGTCTGCTGAGCTGTGTATCTAATCCTCTCCTGTGTGATACTGTCTGCTGAGCTATGTATCTAATCCTCTGCTGTGTGATACAGTCTGCTGAGCTGTGTATCTAATCCTCTGCTGTGTGATACAGTCTGCTGAGCTGAGTATCTAATCCTATCCTGTGTGATACTGTCTGCTGAGCTGTGTATCTAATCCTATCCTGTGTGATACTGTCTGCTGAGCTATGTATCTAATCCTCTGCTGTGGGATACAGTCTGCTGAGCTGTGTATCTAATCCTCTCCTGTGTGATACTGTCTGCTGAGCTGTGTATCTAATCCTCTCCTGTGTGATACAGTCTGCTGAGCTGTGTATCTAATCCTATCCTGTGTGATACTGTCTGCTGAGCGATGTATCTAATCCTTTCCTGTGTGATACTGTCTTCTGAGCTGTGTATCTAATCCTCTGCTGTGTGATACAGTCTGCTGAGCTGTGTATCTAATCCTATCCTGTGTGATACAGTCTGCTGAGCTGTGTATCTAATCCTCTCCTGTGTGATACTGTCTGCTGAGCTGTGTATCTAATCCTATCCTGTGTGATACTGTCTGCTGAGCTGTGTATCTAATCCTATCCTGTGTGATACTGTCTGCTGAGCTATGTATCTAATCCTCTGCTGTGTGATACAGTCTGCTGAGCTGTGTATCTAATCCTCTCCTGTGTGATACAGTCTGCTGAGCTGTGTATCTAATCCTATCCTGTGTGATACTGTCTGCTGAGCTGTGTATCTAATCCTATCCTGTGTGATACTGTCTGCTGAGCTGTGTATCTAATCCTATCCTGTGTGATACAGTCTGCTGAGCTGTGTATCTAATCCTGTCCTGTGTGATACTGTCTGCTGAGCTGTGTATCTAATCCTGTCCTGTGTGATACTGTCTGCTGAGCTGTGTATCTAATCCTCTCCTGTGTGATACTGTCTGCTGAGCTGTGTATCTAATCCTGTCCTGTGTGATACTGTCTGCTGAGCTGTGTATCTAATCCTATCCTGTGTGATACTGTCTGCTGAGCTGTGTATCTAATCCTATCCTGTGTGATACTGTCTGCTGAGCTATGTATCTAATCCTCTGCTGTGTGATACAGTCTGCTGAGCTGTGTATCTAATCCTCTCCTGTGTGATACTGTCTGCTGAGCTGTGTATCTAATCCTCTCCTGTGTGATACTGTCTGCTGAGCTGTGTATCTAATCCTCTGCTGTGTGATACAGTCTGCTGAGCTGTGTATCTAATCCTCTCCTGTGTGATACTGTCTGCTGAGCTGAGTATCTAATCCTATCCTGTGTGATACTGTCTGCTGAGCTGTGTATCTAATCCTATCCTGTGTGATACTGTCTGCTGAGCTATGTATCTAATCCTCTGCTGTGGGATACAGTCTGCTGAGCTGTGTATCTAATCCTCTCCTGTGTGATACTGTCTGCTGAGCTGTGTATCTAATCCTCTCCTGTGTGATACAGTCTGCTGAGCTGTGTATCTAATCCTATCCTGTGTGATACTGTCTGCTGAGCGATGTATCTAATCCTTTCCTGTGTGATACTGTCTTCTGAGCTGTGTATCTAATCCTCTGCTGTGTGATATAGTCTGCTGAGCTGTGTATCTAATCCTATCCTGTGTGATACTGTCTGCTGAGCTGTGTATCTAATCCTATCCTGTGTGATACCGTCTGCTGAGCTCTGTATCTAATCCTGTCCTGTGTGATACCGTCTGCTGAGCTGTGTATCTAATCCTATCCTGTGTGATACTGCCTGCTGAGCTGTGTATCTAATCCTGTCCTGTGTGATACTGTCTGCTGAGCTGTGTATCTAATCCTCTCCAGTGTGATACTGTCTGCTGAGCTGTGTATCTAATCCTATCCTGTGTGATACTGTCTGCTGAGCTGAGTATCTAATCCTCTGCTGTGTGATACAGTCTGCTGAGCTGTGTATCTAATCCTATCCTGTGTGATACAGTCTGCTGAGCTGTGTATCTAATCCTATCCTGTGTGATACTGACTGCTGAGCTGTGTATCTAATCCTATCCTGTGTGATACTGTCTTCTGAGCTGTGTATCTAATCCTATCCTGTGTGATACTGTCTGCTGAGCTGTGTATCTAATCTTATCCTGTGTGATACTGTCTGCTGAGCTGTGTATCTAATCCTATCCTGTGTGATACGGTCTGCTGAGCTGTGTATCTAATCCTATCCTGTGTGATACTGTCTGCTGAGCTGTGTATCTAATCCTATCCTGTGTGATACGGTCTGCTGAGCTGTGTATCTAATCCTATCCTGTGTGATACTGTCTGCTGAGCTGTGTATCTAATCCTATCCTGTGTGATACAGCCTGCTGAGCTGTGTATCTAATCCTGTCCTGTGTGATACTGTCTGCTGAGCTGTGTATCTAATCCTGTCCTGTGTGATACTGTCTGCTGAGCTGTGTATCTAATCCTGTCCTGTGTGATACTGTCTGCTGAGCTGTGTATCTAATCCTGTCCTGTGTGATACTGTCTGCAGAGCTGTGTATCTAATCCTATCCTGTGTGATACAGTCTGCTGAGCTGTGTATCTAATCCTATCCTGTGTGATACTGTCTGCTGAGCTGTGTATCTAATCCTGTCCTGTGTGATACTGTCTGCTGAGCTGTGTATCTAATCCTCTCCTGTGTGATACGGTCTGCTGAGCGGTGTATCTAATCCTATCCTGTGTGATACGGTCTGCTGAGCTGTGTATCTAATCCTATCCTGTGTGATACTGTCTGCTGAGCTGTGTATCTAATCCTATCCTGTGTGATACAGTCTGCTGAGCTGTGTATCTAATCCTGTCCTGTGTGATACTGTCTGCTGAGCTGTGTATCTAATCCTATCCTGTGTGATACTGTCTGCTGAGCTGTGTATCTAATCCTATCCTGTGTGATACAGTCTGCTGAGCTGTGTATCTAATCCTGTCCTGTGTGATACTGTCTGCTGAGCTGTGTATCTAATCCTGTCCTGTGTGATACTGTCTGCTGAGCTGTGTATCTAATCCTATCCTGTGTGATACAGTCTGCTGAGCTGTGTATCTAATCCTATCCTGTGTGATACTGTCTGCTGAGCTGTGTATCTAATCCTGTCCTGTGTGATACTGTCTGCTGAGCTGTGTATCTAATCCTCTGCTGTGTGATACGGTCTGCTGAGCTGTGTATCTAATCCTACACTGTGTGATACTGTCTGCTGAGCTGTGTATCTAATCCTATCCTGTGTGATACTGTCTGCTGAGCTGTGTATCTAATCCTATCCTGTGTGATACTGTCTGCTGAGCTGTGTATCTAATCCTATCCTGTGTGATACTGTCTGCTGAGCTGTGTATCTAATCCTATCCTGTGTGATACTGTCTGCTGAGCTGTGTATCTAATCCTGTCCTGTGTGATACTGTCTGCTGAGCTATGTATCTAATCCTCTCCTGTGTGATACTGTCTGCTGAGCCGTGTATCTAATCCTATCCTGTGTGATACTGTCTGCTGAGCTGTGTATCTAATCCTGTCCTGTGTGATACTGTCTGCTGAGCTGTGTATCTAATCCTCTCCTGTGTGATACGGTCTGCTGAGCGGTGTATCTAATCCTCTGCTGTGTGATACGGTCTGCTGAGCGGTGTATTTAATCCTCTGCTGTGGTTTGGTATAATTGCACCCCCCTATCTGAGATGCCTCCTGTGCCGATTTATTATATCAGACTCTTATAATCTCCGGTTATTACTTTACAATCTCTCACACCCTCAGCCTGGATCCAGCTCACATTAACCCCTTCTGTGCCTGTCAGCTGTCTCCTAAGATGGGCCAGAGAGAAGAGAAAGCCGGAGCAGCACAGGAGGGGTTAACAGGAGCTGATACACACAATATAGCCGGGGAGGGGCCCATGTAACACTGAGGACGGTGGATCGTCCCCTGCCTATAGTCTTTCTTGGGGGGTGGGGGGGGGGGTGCCCCTATATATCGGATGGGTCACTATAGTGCCTGTGGCTACATGGTGACCCCATGTTTCAATTCCTCTCTATTTGAAGGATCTCTGCTTGCTGTCAGTAAATGGGAGTGTTCTAATCCTAGTTCTGCATACACCACTGAAGGTTTGTTGCAATGCATCAGTGTAGGTCAGAGCTATATGCCAGAGTCCAGCCTTCTGCTCTGTTTACCTCACCTAAATTAGGTTGGGTAGTGGTTGAGTGATCGTATAACACCGCCATACAGTGATGAAATATCCCCATATAGTGATCATATAACACCGCCATACAGTGATGAAATATCCCCATATAGTGATCATATAACACCGCCGTACAGTGATGAAATATCCCCATATAGTGATCATATAACACCGCCATACAGTGATGAAATATCCCCATATAGTGATCGTATAACACCGCCATACTGTGATGAAATATCCCCATATAGTGATCATATAACACCGCAATACAGTGATGAAATATCCCCATATAGTGATCATATAACACCGCAATACAGTGATGAAATATCCCCATATAGTGATCATATAACACCGCCGTACAGTGATGAAATATCCCCATATAGTGATCATATAACACCGCCGTACAGTGATGAAATATCCCCATATAGTGATCATATAACACCGCCGTACAGTGATGAAATATCCCCATATAGTCATCATATAACACCGCCATACAGTGATGAAATATCCCCATATAGTGATCATATAACACCGCCGTACAGTGATGAAGTATCCCCATATAGTGATCATATAACACCGCCATACAGTGATGAAGTATCCCCATATAGTGATCATATAACACCGCCGTACAGTGATGAAATATCCCCATATAGTGATCATATAACACCGCCATACAGTGATGAAATATCCCCATATAGTGATCATATAACACCGCCATACAGTGATGAAATATCCCCATATAGTGATCATATAACACCGCCGTACAGTGATGAAATATCCCCATATAGTGATCATATAACACCGCCATACAGTGATGAAATATCCCCATATAGTGATCATATAACACCGCCATACAGTGATGACATATCCCTATATAGTGATCATATAACACCGCCGTACAGTGAGGAAATATCCCCATATAGTGATCATATAACACCGCCATACAGTGATGAAATATCCCCATATAGTGATCATATAACACCGCCATACAGTGATGACATATCCCCATATAGTGATCATATAACACCGCCATACAGTGATGACATATCCCTATATAGTGATCATATAACACTGCCATACAGTGATGACATATCCCTATATAGTGATCATATAACACCGCCATACAGTGATGACATATCCCTATATAGTGATCATATAACACCGCCATACAGTGATGAAATATCCCCATATAGTGATCATATAACACCGCCGTACAGTGATGAAATATCCCCATATAGTGATCATATAACACCGCCGTACAGTGATGAAATATCCCCATATAGTGATCATATAACACCGCCGTACAGTGATGAAATATCCCCATATAGTGATCATATAACACCGCCGTACAGTGATGAAATATCCCCATATAGTGATCATATAACACCGCCATACAGTGATGAAATATCCCCATATAGTGATCATATAACACCGCCGTACAGTGATGAAATATCCCCATATAGTGATCATATAACACCGCCGTACAGTGATGAAATATCCCCATATAGTGATCATATAACACCGCCATACAGTGATGAAATATCCCCATATAGTGATCATATAACACCGCCATACAGTGATGAAATATCCCCATATAGTGATCATATAACACCGCCATACAGTGATGAAATATCCCCATATAGTGATCATATAACACCGCCATACAGTGATGAAATATCCCCATATAGTGATCATATAACACCGCCGTACAGTGATGAAATATCCCCATATAGTGATCATATAACACCGCCGTACAGTGATGAAATATCCCCATATAGTGATCATATAACACCGCCATACAGTGATGAAATATCCCCATATAGTGATCATATAACACCGCCATACAGTGATGAAATATCCCCATATAGTGATCATATAACACCGCCATACAGTGATGAAATATCCCCATATAGTGATCATATAACACCGCAATACAGTGATGACATATCCCTATATAGTGATCATATAACACCGCCATACAGTGATGACATATCCCTATATAGTGATCATATAACACCGCCATACAGTGATGAAATATCCCCATATAGTGATCATATAACACCGCCGTACAGTGATGAAATATCCCCATATAGTGATCATATAACACCGCCGTACAGTGATGAAATATCCCCATATAGTGATCATATAACACCGCCGTACAGTGATGAAATATCCCCATATAGTGATCATATAACACCGCCATACAGTGATGAAATATCCCCATATAGTGATCATATAACACCGCCGTACAGTGATGAAATATCCCCATATAGTGATCATATAACACCGCCGTACAGTGATGAAATATCCCCATATAGTGATCATATAACACCGCCATACAGTGATGAAATATCCCCATATAGTGATCATATAACACTGCCATACAGTGATGAAATATCCCCATATAGTGATCATATAACACCGCCATACAGTGATGAAATATCCCCATATAGTGATCATATAACACCGCCATACAGTGATGAAATATCCCCATATAGTGATCATATAACACCACCATACAGTGATGAAATATCCCCATATAGTGATCATATAACACCGCCATACAGTGATGAAATATCCCCATATAGTGATCATATAACACCGCCGTACAGTGATGAAATATCCCCATATAGTGATCATATAACACCGCCATACAGTGATGAAATATCCCCATATAGTGATCATATAACACCACCATACAGTGATGAAATATCCCCATATAGTGATCATATAACACCGCCGTACAGTGATGAAATATCCCCATATAGTGATCATATAACACCGCCGTACAGTGATGAAATATCCCCATATAGTGATCATATAACACCGCCATACAGTGATGAAATATCCCCATATAGTGATCATATAACACCGCCGTACAGTGATGAAATATCCCCATATAGTGATCATATAACACCACCATACAGTGATGAAATATCCCCATATAGTGATCATATAACACCGCCGTACAGTGATGAAATATCCCCATATAGTGATCATATAACACCGCCGTACAGTGATGAAATATCCCCATATAGTGATCATATAACAGCGCCATACAGTGATGAAATATCCCCATATAGTGATCATATAACACCGCCATACAGTGATGAAATATCCCCATATAGTGATCATATAACACCGCCATACAGTGATGAAATATCCCCATATAGTGATCATATAACACCGCCGTACAGTGATGAAATATCCCCATATAGTGATCATATAACACCACCATACAGTGATGAAATATCCCCATATAGTGATCATATAACACCGCCATACAGTGATGAAATATCCCCATATAGTGATCATATAACACCGCCATACAGTGATGAAATATCCCCATATAGTGATCATATAACACCGCCATACAGTTCTGTACTGACTAGATATACCTGTCCACACTGTAACGCCACCACCACCAAAGGTTGGTCTGGTGACCACAGTGGCTGATGCATTGCGCTCTCCAACATCGTTGGCAGCCATCATTTCTGTTCAGAGTGAATCGACTTTCATCAGTGAACAGCCCTGAGGCCACTGGTCCCTCGTCTAGCGTGGATGCTCCCTGGCCCATACACGATGATGATGCCTGTGCCTGGTGGTGTGGTCGGGTATCTTGCAGGTCTTCTAGCACGCAGACCACACTGATGTAAACGGTTTCGAATGGTGTGATGTGACACTTGGGTGCCTCTCAACTCCCTTATTGTGCCTGGAGTTGTGTGTCATTCATTATCCGGTTCCGCAGGTCATTGTTCACAATGAAGCGGTCATCAGCGTGGCATGTCCACTTCTCTGCCTTTCTGTGACTGTTTCGGTCTCTATATCTCTGATACAACCTGCTGATGACTCTCTGTGACGCGCTAAGCCCAGTGGCCGCTTCCGTCTGAGGACATCCTGCTTGAAGCCTCGCAATGGCAATTGTTAGGTATCATCTTGGTCTCATGATGTCAAAAAGTGAACAGCGTGATGAGGAGGACTGTTTAATACCAATTCTAATAGAATTTTATTGGAAATTTATTGGGGGATTCATGGATCAAACACCTGTTGTGAATTTTGCCGTTAGGCTCCTTGTTAGAGAACAGCAAGTTGTGCAAAATGTACTGAAACACTGAACAGTTGGACATTCAGAAGGTTAGAGAAGGTCAAGGTTAGAGAAGGTCACATTAAGTTCTCCTGTAAAGGTTAGAGGGCGTTTTAGGTCAACCTGAAATTTTGTCCACAAGCCAAATATCCCCACCTTTTTGTGAGTAGCGCATGGCAACACAAAACAACAAATTGCAACATTCTACAACTGGTACAGTTAGTTTAATCACAATACTTGGGGCAATGTGCCAGCGGAGTGGTGGGGCAAGTGTTGCTAGGGGACAGTATATACAGTTTGGGGTGAGCCGTAAAGGTGCAGTAAAGCAGACGTTGTTAAGAGACAGAGTAAACAACTCATAGCGAGCGGTGGAGCGCGGCAGAAGAGAAGAAGAGAAGAATGTGGAAGAAGTGTGATGGAGCGGGTGTCACCAAAAAGCAGGTAAACAAAAAGAAGCTGAATGAGTGCAGAGCGAGCAGTAAGCCAGGACTGGAGAGAGAGACAGATGTGGGAGAAGCGTGACCGGGCGAGTCCTCACTGGGGCACGGTTAGAGCTAGCAAGGTGTACAAAGCGCAGAGAAGGATGCATTCCTTCATGACGGTCGGCTGCTCGCTCAGTGGAGATCGCTGTATTTACATGTAGCCATCTTCTTCACAGTATGAGGACGAGGGATTGATATAGCGATCCTACGGAACGATGATGGGGGTCCCTACACGAAGGACAGGACCACCCGATGAACGAGCGTTTGGCTCGTTCACTGGGTGATCGGTGGCACATTTAGACGGACAGATTGTTGGACAAATATTGGTTTGTCTAATCCACCTTCAAGAGAGGGAAAGAAAAGTATAAATAAGGCGAGACGGGCGTCGCTGGGAATCAGATAACTGGAGGAGCAGCGGCAGAGGAAGATTTACCAGAGAGGTGAGGCGGACAGTAGACGATAAGAAGTGCAGGGGTTAATAGGGAGATGGGATTGGGATATGTAAGGAGCAAGAAGAGGAGAGAGAAAATAGAAATAATGTGCAGTTAAGTGATATACTAATAATACGCCTAAATTATAGGAATGTGAGAAGTTTCATATCCCAGAAGAGGAGGAAAATCATTCAGGCCAGACGGCATCCATGGTAAGGGGAAGGGATAATACAAGAATGGTGAGAATAAACCTAAATTATGATAAAAAGTAAAATATGATCCAAAAACAGAGCGCACACATCATATTTCGATATTTCTTTACAGACAAGCACAACATTTCTGTGAGGCTTCATTAAAACCGTCGGGATTTAAACTTCACAGTCGATTAGTCTATCAGATAAGGTCTGAGGTATCTGATCAATACGAGAATCGCATAGATCATCGCTAGCGAGCGTTGATAGTATCGCTCGTTAGTAATGATCAGGCGGTGTAAATGTACCGCCGATTACCCGATGAACGAGTGAAATGCTCGTTCATCGGGTAATCGGATCGTTTGTGCAAACACAAAGATCCTCGTTTCCTGACGGCAGATTGTGCCGCGTAAACACGATCTGTTGCCTGGAAACAACCAGTCGTTATGGGGAAGAGCGATGGAGGAGATCGCTGCATGTAAATGCAGAAGTCTCCTCTACTAGTGAGCAGCAGATTGTCAAAAAGGAACAACAATCTGCGGGTACGTCGTCCATTGTAAAGGACCCTTTAGACTGAGTGGGTTTGGGGTCTTTCTCGTGAACTTGGGCAAAGTGTTTTAAAACGCTATGTAAAAGAAAACCTCATCTTATGTTGTAACTATGTTTATTTAAACGAGTTACAGGTTGCATGTGCCACGCGCCGCTCCTCGGGGCCGATCGTGTCCCAGAGTGGTGATGAGGCCTTATTAGTTCTGTGTGTCACGGTGCTCCTACCTGGATACCGTTGCTCACCAGGGCTAGACTCCTCAGCAATAAAGGGGAGAGTGATAGTTGGAGGAAAATAAGACGAGTCCAGACTTGATAAAGTTCAACAGCTTTACTTGAATAAACTTGCATCCAGACAATATTTGGTCTTTTTCTTGGCTCCAGCAGGTTTTTGGGTAAGCTAGCAGGCTAACTTGGATACCTTGCTTCCTCTTTCTCTGCTGTGCTCTCTGGCCTCGGTCTGGTAGCTTGACTTTCTGACAGTTCTTGTACCGTCGATTGGGGTGCCTTTGGCTCTTGACCTCCTCGTAATACTCTGTAAACTGCAAGGAGTCATGGTGCTCTACGAGCTGCTTCCCTTGGAAGACTCCTGCTGCAGGAGGGGAGAACCATTCCCCTCACTGCGCCATGTCTCGTCTCTTTCCAGCTCCACTATCGACTAACTATATAGTTTCCTGCAACTCCTCCCCTGGTAGGAAGCAGGACTAGCCCACTCCTGCCCAAAGGGGTGAGAATAAAATAGTAAGTTCCATTCTATCTAAAGATTTCTCTCTGCCACGTACACTGCCACCTGCTGGATAACCAGACACAGTGCATGTAAAACAATACATAAGTTACATAGAAATGTTATTAAGGCACAATATCAAAGGACCTGGGATTAAATACACAATTCCAGGTCCTTTATTTTTTAGCCATTAGAGACAGAAGCAGGATATAGGAATACTTGTTCCCGCTCTGAGGTACTACACATGGTACGGCCCATGTATTGAATGCTACAGTTGCACTGTAATAAATAACATAATTATTGGCTCGAATTCTGTGCTCGTCCAAAAGTCACCCCGGGTACAGTAGGTAAACAGGATCATGTAATAAAATGGATTAATGTTTCCATAAAATGTTTCTGGGAAAATTAAAAATAGTTAGAAAATTACAATGAAATTCCTTAGGGTAGGTGGTGACGTCATCATGCTTGCTGCAGGTCCTGAGCATCTGAAGGGCACGGGGGGGGGAGGTGTTGCGATCGCCATTCCTCATCATTGCGCCTGCTCCAGACAATGAAAATCAATTTGTGATGAATTAATTCGGAACAAATCGAATTTTTTTGATGTTTGGCGAAGCTGGCGAATCATATTTTTGAAAACTTGGCTCA
This sequence comes from Bufo bufo, assembly GCF_905171765.1. Lineage (NCBI taxonomy): Eukaryota > Metazoa > Chordata > Amphibia > Anura > Bufonidae > Bufo > Bufo bufo. Next base: position 10,557,133 of record NC_053395.1, read on the forward strand.
TCTCTATCGAACACATTGTGTGAGTATGAAATCCGTAGATTTCATTATGAATTCGATTTGCAGATCATGTAACCTGGCTGCAGATGTCAGCGTGTGGTGGAGCGCTTCATGGCCTAGATGGCGTTCTATAGCAGAATAAAGCGCGGTCACGTCCATGGAAAACAAAAATCTGAAGTACAAGAGAAAGATTGTAAACAATCAAATACAATGGTAAGGCTACTTTCACAATTGCATTTTTGCTGGATCCGTCGACGTTAGGATAATACACTCGTCTGCATCTGTTATGAACGGATCTAGGTTGTATTATCTGTAAAATAGCCATGACGTGGCTTGTGTCCGAGAAAACGGATCCGGCACCGTTCACTTACATTGTGTTTCATGCGGGATCTGTTTTCATTTGTGTTCGAGAAAACGGATCCGGCACCATTGACTTACATTGTGCTTGCTCCGCATCCCATGACGCACTCAGAAACGCAGCTTGCATATCCTTGGATCCCAGACGTGGTTGGACGAAGCAGTGCACAAGGGATGAATAACTTGGATGATGAAGAAATAATTGAGTCCAGACTTGTAGTAACGTTGAACACAGCTTTACTTGGCGTCAACTTTATCAAGGAACAATCTTCCAACTTGATCTTGGTCATCAGCAGGTATTGGCATAACTCTGGCAGGCAAACACTTCTGCAACAATCTCAGCTCTCCTATGCTGTAGCTTTCTCAGCTCTGCTATGCTGGCTGGGCTAAATAGGAACTTTTCCTCTTCTGCTGAAACTTAGCTGTCTGTAGTCTGTCTCTGACTTTATTCCTAGGAATCTTTCTTCCTGGCCTAAAGCTCACTTAGCTTGCAAGAATATAATATCAGAATGTCTCTGTAACGCTGTTATGGTACTTATCGGCGCTGCGGATTCACCGTGTTATGTGGGAGGAGTTCACTTAAATATCCAAAGCTGAAATAAAGGTGTTCGCGCTGCCAACAATTGTCAAGACCAGTCAGGAATGGGTTCTTCAGGTCAAGAGTTCCTCACAATGCAACCGCACAATCAGAATCCAGACGTAGGGCGCCCTTTCAAACTCCTGGAAAGAAGTTGGGTACACAATAGTGAAGTTCCACAAGTGAGCAATTCCAAAACGTATTTATTATACTTACAAGATAGACAATAAAAACTGCATATAAACACTTAGCTTGGTTGTAGGCAATGCAAGCCCAGGAGGGGACAAGCCACCATGTAGAACTTGCAGGCAGAGCTCTGCCGGCCGACACACAACCTCTCGCCAGGAGGGGGTAGGCTGGACTGACTAACCCTAACTAAACTCTAGAGAGGGCTGGAATGGAAAGAAGGCTCCATCCCAGAGAAACTATCCCTACCCCCATCTGCTGGTGAACCAGGCACATTACATGTAAAACAGTGATTTGCAAGGAAATGAATACATACACTATGCAAGATGTGACAATAAATATATATGATGACATAGGATACACCAATAAAGATAGTGGGGGTACAAAAGAGGTGGTAATGCCACTCTGGGTCATTACACAGGGATCATTGCTTAACATGTGGCTTCACCCACCACACTGGCTCATGTCCTGATTGCAGCCTTTATCTATAGTCATTGGTGCCACAGAGCCACCTAGTGGTCACCATCAACATTACAGATATACCCAGGACTACTTACAGAACACAATTCTATAAGCTTACACCATACATGCCCACAGTCCTGTGAGCTGGATTAAAACCAGTCAGGATTTATGCAAATATATTCCAGAATTGGGCATTTGGGGGGGATTCTTATGACCTAATGTCTCGATTTTGGGAATGAAAGGTTTAACATGCGTGTATAATGTGACACAGTGAGGGGTTGTGTCTGGCAAGGCAGGTATTTTCCTCCCAGCCTGTGGTCAAATACCGGACCGGAGTTTAAGTGCCGGTCCGGGTTTTGGCAGCACGTCTCTGTTTTGGGGATCTGAGGCTTTGTGCCGTGCTGGAGGGCTGAGAGCCACACGCTGGGGAAACAGGCCCCTTAAAGCCTGGACTACCGGAGGCAGAACTGCCAGCAAGGTGACTTGTGTTATATGAACTTTCCATTGTGTGTGAATTAACACCAAGACTGCAAAGTTACTGCTGTTTTATGCAATTGCCTCAAGTGTTAATAAACAGTTACGTTTTGAGTTAAGAACTTGTATTTTGCCTCTGTACTGCGCCCGCTAATCCTGTCTACCAGAGCGAAACCCCACAATTGGTGGAGGATGCGGGCAAGAGCAGTGAGGCTGGCTAGAACACCGATATTTTTGGTTTCTGCATTTTTCAGGCACGGTTGTAAGTCGTACATTAAACCGGCTGTATTACAACTAGTGCCCCACGACAAAATGGAGGCTGTTGTGAAGGCCCTCATGGAGGCTAATCTGCAGCAGCGAGAGACAAACCTGCAGCAACGCGACGCTAATAAGCAGCAGCAGGAGACTAACCAGTTGCAGCTACAACACGTGATGGCTTTGCAGACAGCAGGAGCAACCCCAAGCGTCCACGATGCCCGGAAAGCATTCCATGCCTCGATTCCCCCACAGACGACATTGAAACCTACCTGGCGATGTACGAGAAAGTGGCCATCAGGGAAAAGCTACCCCATGACCAGTGGGCTGAGGTCGTCGCTCTATTCCTGGCATCCGATTCCCAGCGGGTGTATTTCGACTTGCCGGACGATCAAGTGGCCGACTACCAAAAAGTAAAGGGTGAGATTTTAGCAAGACTGGGGGTGAATGTGTTGGTCCGGGCCCAGCGGGTGCATCAGTGGGGGTTTAAGCCGGCTGAGCCTGCGAGGACCCAGTATTATGACTTACTCCACCTCCTGAAAAAGTGGCTACAGCCTGATGTGCTGAGTCCCATGGATATGCTGGATAGACTATTGGCTGATATGTTCTGGAGGGCTCTGCCACCCCCTCTCCAGCACTGGATCGGCCAGGTGTCTCCTGGCAATGCCCTGGAAATGGTGGACCTGGTGGAGCACTACAAGGCTACTAAGATTCTTATGGGGGGTTCTTTTGGGAGGGGGCAGTCAAACCTCTTAAATCTCCATCCCAGACCCGGCGACTTGTATCAACCAAACCCAACCGGGGTGTACCCTCTATGGACCTGGCTCCGATAGTCTGCTGGCGGTGCCAGGAGCCGGGCCATGTAAGAGCTGACTGTCCCCATCAGTTGGAACCCATGGATACTAACTATGGCTACCGTCAGTCGCTATATGCCAGGAAGCTGTGTGCAGCAGGAACCCCAAAAACTCTAAACCACCTGTGCCAGGTGGAGGTAGGAAACACTCCATCGGAGGCTCTGCTGGACTCCCCTGGTACGGTCAGCGGAGTATACTGGCCGGAAAGTCGGGGTCACTTGCATCCATTGAGACTTAAAAGACTATCCCACCGCCCTGGTGTCTCTAACCACAGGGGCTGGCAGATGGACTCACGAAGTGGCAGTTGCCCCAAATTTACACTACAAACTTATAATAGGGAGAGACTTCCCGGTACTGTGGCCTGCTATGAGAGTGACTGATACCCATGAGACAGGGGTAACCCTAGCAGAGTTGCCCGGCTCAGGGAGGAGACCAGAACCCTGGGAACCTGAGACCAAAGGGCCAGTGGTAGGAGTGACCGCCACTTCGGTGGAAGAGGGGGAGACAACCCCGCTAAGTGTAATAGTGGGAGACATGGAGAACTTGCCGCCGGGTCCTGAATTGGCAGAACTCAATGTCTCCGGGGATAATTTTGGTACCGCCCAACGTCGGGACCCAACCCTATCCCGTGCCTGGGAAAGTGTGTTAATAGTAGATGGTGAACAAGAACAACCTGGGGCAGAGTCAGTGTTTCCCCGTTTTGTGGTTCTTCAGGATATGTTGTATCGGATAAACCAACTACGGGGTGATCCTATTGAACAGTTGGTGGTCCCAAAGGCTTATCGCAAGCTTGTGTTAGATCTAGCCCACCAACACGTTCTCAGGGGTCACCTGGGGCTGCAGAAAACTCAGGATCGTATTCTACAGCGGTTTTACTGGCCCAGCATATTCAAAGAAGTGGAAGAGTTTTGTAAGTCTAGCCCCCAGCCACATTTCCGTAGTTCCCTAGTACCTCTCCCGATTATCGAAGTAGTGTTTGACCGATTAGCTATGGACCTCATAGGCCCAGTACTGAAGTCCGCCAGAGGGCATCAACACATCTTAGTCATTCTAGACTACGCCACTCGGTACCCGGAGGCGGTGCCACTGCGACATACCTCGGCCAAACTCATAGCTAAGGAGTTAAAGGAGATGTTTTCCGGAGTAGGACTACCTAAAGAGGTTCTGACCGACCAAGGGACCCCTTTTACGTCCAAGGTGATGAGGGAACTCTGTAAGTTGCTGCACATAAAACAGCTACGGATGTCCGTTTACCATCCGCAAACTTACGGTCTGGTCGAAAGGTTTAACCAAATATTAAAAAATATGTTGAAAAAGGTAGTGTCTAAAGATGGGAAGGACTGGGACTTCCTTCTGCCCTATCTCATGTTCGCAGTGCGAGAGGTACTCTAGGCCTCTACTGGGTTCTCGCCCTTCGAACTGCTGTATGTCAGACACCCTCGAGGTCTCTTGGACGTGGCCAAAGAAGTGTGGGAACAACAACCCACTCCACATTAAAGTGTCATTGAGTACGTTACCCAGATGCAAGATCGGATAGAGACAGTGTTTAGGGAGCATATGGAGGCAGCTCAGCGAGCCCAGAGTCGGGTCTATAATCGGCAGGCTTGGGTCCGGATCTTTAACCTGGGTGATCGGGTTTTGGTTCTGGTGCCGACCGTGGACAGTAAGTTCCTGGCTAGGTGGCAGGGGCCCTATGAGGTACTCGAGAAAATTGGAGATGTAAACTACAAGGTACACCAGCCAGGACGGTGAAAGCCGGAGCAGGTGTACCATGTGAATTTACTCAAACCATGGAAAGATAGGGAGACCTGTACAGAAGACAGCCCGTGGCCCGGTTTTCTAGGAGAAGAGGTTCCGTCCCATCTGTCTGATGCAAGAGAGGCGGCTGCCACAGTAAGAATTGCTGACAGCCTCTTCTCTAAACAGACTCAGGAGGCCAGGGAGTTAGTCGGAACACAGATGTGTTCTCGGACCTCCCTGGACGTACTTCCATAATCCAGCATGACAGTCACTGAGGCTCAGGCAAAAGTCTGGTTAAAGCCATACCGGGTACCCGAGGCTCGGCGAAAAGCCTTATCGGAGGAGGTGCAGCTAATGTTGCAGCTAGACGTCATTGAGGAGTCAAAAAGTGAGTGGGCCAGTCCTGTAGTATTGATACCCAAGCCGGACGGGATGTTGCGGTTTTGTAATGACTTTCGAAAACTTAACGAGGTTTCCAAATTCGATGCATATCTCATGCCACGGGTGGATGAGCTCATCGAGAGGTTAGGACAAGCCCGGTATATTTCTGTTTTGGACCTCACAAAAGAGTACTGGCAGGTTCCCTTAACGGAGGCTGCCAAAGAGAAAACTGCCTTCATCACGTCTAAGGGGCTGTATCAGTATAAGGTCTTACCCTTTGGTCTGCATGGCGCCCCCGCCAATTTTCAGCGACTAATGGACATTGTGCTACGTCCACATCAACGGTACGCTTTGGCTTACCTGGACGATATTGTCATCCACAGTACCGACTGGGAAAGTCACCTGCCCAAAGTGCAGGCTGTAGTGGACTCCCTTCGGAAAGCTGGCCTAACCGCTAACCCCAAAAAATGTGCGATAGGGTTAGAAGAGACTAAGTACCTGGGGTATGTCATTGGGCGCGGAGTCATCAAACCCCAAGTGAACAAAATAGAGGCGATACGGAATTGGCCCCGACCTGCCACCTCTAGGCAAATAAAGTAATTCCTGGGAATGGTGGGCTATTACATGAGGTTTGTTCCCTACTTTGCTACTCTAGTCGCGCCCTTGACAGGTCTCTTGAAGGGACGAAAATCAGTGATGGTTCGCTGGGATCAGCGGACTGAAGAGGCTTTTGCCCTGTGTGGGTCACCGGTTTTGGTGACGTCTCTGTTTTTGGGATCTGAGACTTTGTGCCGTGCTGGAGAGCTGAGAGCCGCTGTCACGGCGGGGCATGGGGGAAACCCCCCGCCGTGCAATGGCGGTGACAGGTAGCAGGGAACGGGGAGCAAGTCACCTCCTAATGCAACCCAAGGTTCTCCCTAGACTCCTAGCGCATGAGCCGCCTCAGATGGTAAGGGGGCTCATGCTCACCGACCTAGGACCCTGGGAATCCCTGCTGTGCCCTAATCCTGAAGACAGGGCAGAAACCACTCATTCATCCTTCACCACGGATGAATGGTGTCTCCTGAATCCCAGCAACTGACCACCAACTAGACAGGGCCACAGCCTAACGACAGGTAAGTACATAAGACAACTGAAGTTATCAGGACTTACCTGTCGCCGACGAGATGGACCGGGAACTCACAGTCTAGCTGTTTGCTTAAACCCCTCCAGGAAAGCAAGCCCCATTAGGAGCACACACACCAGCAAACAAGGCCCACGCCATACAACATACACCACAGGTGGAGAAGGGTAAACAGAAGCAAGCAGGAGGGAAAGCAAGGGAAAACAAACTGACCTCAGGCTCCACCACGCCAACATACAAGGAGGCCTGAGGTCACAGCCACCACAACTACCAGACACACCTTAACCCTGTGCACACCAAAGCAGGGAAAACACCATAACAAATACACGTTGCCAGAGGCAACAACATGCAAGGCAACCATGTCACGGCACACACCACAAAGTCTGTGACACTACCCCGCATGCAGACACAGCAACACGTTGCCGCAGGCAACAGCAAGCGTGGCCAAGTGTCACAGCGTACACCAAAGGCCGTGACAGCCGCATGCTGGGAAAACAGGCCCCCTAAAGCCTGCTGTGGACTACTGGAGGCAGAACTGCCAGCAAGGTGACTTGTGTTATATCAACTTTCCATTGTGTGTGAATTATCACCAAGACTGCAAAGATGCTGCTGTTCTGGTGCAATTGCCTCAAGTGTTAATAAACACTGACGTTTTGAGTTAAGACATTTTGCCTCTGTACTGCGCCCGCTTACCCTGTCTACCAGAGCGAAACCCCACAATATATGAATATATATATAAAATGCATCAGCTAGTACATAGGGACATACCGCTAGTCACGCATTTACGATGGAAAATATGAGGAAGAAAACAGCAGGAATTTTAAGCTCCGGTGTTGCGAACTTCCCTTGTGTACAGTGCGGTGATACAGCAGATTACATTATATGAGCCGCCATAAAGCGGCTCATGTTCCGCTGGTCGCCAGATGTTCTGTGCAGGGGAAATTTTAAAAAAAATCGGCAGTGATGGGGTTAAGGTCATGTCACTGCCCTGTGCTATATCATGGATGCCATATGGTAACCGACTGTCAGAGATCTGTAATATATCTGTGCAAATAATGAGAGTCATAATCACATCCCTGCCGACTGAAGAGCCTTACCCAGAACCTCTAGGATCATTACCAGTATATTAATGGGGGTACTCTCAGTGGAGGGTCAGTACCAGTATAATAATGGGGGTACTCTCAGTGGAGGGTCAATACCTGTATAATAATGGGGGTACTCTCAGTGCAGGGTCATTACCAGTATAATAATGGGAGTACTCTCAGTGGAGGATTATTACCAGTATAATAATGGGAGTACTCTCAGTGGAGGGTCATTACCAGTATAATAATGGGGGTACTCTCAATGTGTAATAATGGGAGTACTCTCAGTGGAGGGTCATTACCAGTATAATAATGGGGGTACTCTCAGTGGAGGGTCATTACCAGTATAATAATGGGAGTACTCTCAGTGGAGGATTATTACCAGTATAATAATGGGAGTACTCTCAGTGGAGGGTCATTACCAGTATAATAATGGGGGTACTCTCAGTGGAGGGTCATTACCAGTATAATAATGGGGGTACTCTCAGTGGAGGATCATTACCAGTATAATAATGGGGGTACTCTCAGTGGAGGGTCATTACCAGTATAATAATGGGGGTACTCTCAGTGGAGGGTCATTACCAGTATAATGAGGGGGGTACTCTCAGTGGAGGGTCATTACCTGTATAATAATGGGGGTACTCTCAGTGGAGGGTCATTACCAGTATAATGAGGGGGGTACTCTCAGTGGAGGGTCATTACCTGTATAATAATGGGGGTACTCTCAGTGTAGGGTCATTACCTGTATAATGATGGGGGTACTCTCAGTGGAGGGTCATTACCAGTATAATAATGGGGGTACTCTCAGTGGAGGGTCATTACCAGTATAATAATGGGGGTACTCTCAGTGAAGGGTAATTACCAGTATAATGATGGGGGTACTCTCAGTGGAGGGTCATTACCTGTATAATAATGGGGGTACTCTCAGTGTAGGATCATTACCTGTATAATAATGGGGGTACTCTCAGTGGAGGGTCAGTACCTGTATAATAATGGGGGTACTCTCAGTGGAAGGTCATTACCAGTATAATAATGGGGGTACTCTCAGTGTATAATAATAATATATTGTCGTCTCCCCGCTTCTAGCTCAGGACCGGTGACACCTCCAGCTCTGCACTGCGCTCACCTCCCTGCACAATGCTGACTCTGCTGTGCCTGTGCCTGCTCCTGGGCTCCTCAGTGGCCTCTAGTGGTGAGTGGCAGTCATTACACGTCTCATCTATGTTTATAATCTGCACAGACTATAATCTCCCTATATAATGTCTGGTCATGCTGAGGCCTCCGCCTGGCAGGGGTTCTCCTTTAATTCTCTCCTCTCATCCTGTAGTGCAGTCCCGTATGTCTTCCTTCGTGGGGGAGCACGGCGCAGGAGGGGGCACCGCATTTTCCTTCTCCGCGGAGCAGCTAAATGGATCAATCACAGGCCTGCGAGTGCGGGAGAACCCGAGTCACATCATAGGGTGAGACCCCTCATGTCTTCTCTTCCTCCCATCTTAGGCTACTTTCACACTGGCGTTTGGTGCGGATCTGTCATGGATCTGCACAGACGGATCCGTTCAGATAATACAACTGTCTGCATCCGTTCAGAATTATCTGTAAGATAGATAAAACGGATCCGTCTTGAACACCATTGAAAGTCAATGGGGGACGGATCCGTTTTCTATTGTGCCAGAGAAAACGGATCCGTCCCCATTGACTTACATTGTGCGTCAGGACGGGTCCGTTCGGCTCAGTTTCGTCAGACGGACAAGCAGCGTTTTGGTGTCGGCCTCCAGAGCGGAATGGAGACTGAACGGAGACAAACTGATGCCTTCTGCGCGGATCCTTATCCTTTCAGAATGCATTAAGGGCAAAGCTGATCCGTTTTGGACGCTGAGCCCTGAACGGATCTCAGAAACGGAAACCAAAACGCCAGTGGGAAAGTCGCCTTACCAGCACACAGCGGGCTGCAGAGTAATCACTGGTAATATCATGTGTCAGACTGACTGCCAGGAAGAGCTAAGGGAGGGTTACTGGACCCTGCACACAGTGACTGCACATGAGAAGAGACTGCACATAGTGACTGCACTGAAAAAGAGACTGCACAGGGGAAGAGACTGCACAAAATAATGCAGACAGTGATTAGTAGAAGGAGTCAAGGGCCTCAGGTGAGAGTCCAGTGTTGGTTGGGGGTTCACTTAATTTACAAAACACCTTGAAAGCCTCCTTATTTCTTCCTAGATGTAGACTATTGTCCCTTCAGTGTCTCTTCTCAGCCTCTTCCCTGCAGTCTCTTCTCAGCCTCTTCCCTGCAGAGTGTCTCTCCTCAGCCTCTTCCCTTCAGTGTCTCTCCTCAGCCTCTTTCCTGCAGAGTGTCTCTTCTCAGCCTCTTCCCTGCAGATTGTCTCTTCTCAGCCTCTTTCCTGCAGAGTGTCTCTTCTCAGCCTCTTCACTGCAGAGTGTCTCTTCTCAGCCTCTTCATTGCAGTGTCTCTTCTCAGCCTCTTCCCTGCAGATTGTCTCTTCTCAGCCTCTTCACTGCAGAGAGTCTCTTCTCAGCCTCTTCCCTGCAGATTGTCTCTTCTCAGCCTCTTCCCTGCAGAGTGTCTCTTCTTAGTCTCTTCCCTGAAGATTGTCTCTTCTTAGTCTCTTCCCTGCAGATTGTCTCTTCTCAGCCTCTTCCCTGAAGTGTCTCTTCTCAGCCTCTTCCCTGCAGTGTGTCTCTTCTCAGCCTCTTCCATGCAGATTGTCTCTTCTTAGTCTCTTCCCTGCAGATTGTCTCTTCTCAGCCTCTTCCCTGAAGTGTCTCTTCTCAGCCTCTTCCCTGCAGAGTGTCTCTTCTCAGCCTCTTCCCTGCAGATTGTCTCTTCTCAGCCTCTTCCCTGCAGTGTGTCTCTTCTCAGCCTCTTCCCTGAAGTGTCTCTTCTCAGCCTCTTCCCTGCAGAGTGTCTCTTCTCAGCCTCTTCCCTGCAGATTGTCTCTTCTCAGCCTCTTCCCTGCAGTGTGTCTCTTCTCAGCCTCTTCCCTGCAGATTGTCTCTTCTCAGCCTCTTCCATGCAGATTGTCTCTTCTTAGTCTCTTCCCTGCAGATTGTCTCTTCTCAGCCTCTTCCCTGAAGTGTCTCTTCTCAGCCTCTTCCCTGCAGAGTGTCTCTTCTCAGCCTCTTCCCTGCAGATTGTCTCTTCTCAGCCTCTTCCCTGCAGTGTGTCTCTTCTCAGCCTCTTCCCTGAAGTGTCTCTTCTCAGCCTCTTCCCTGCAGAGTGTCTCTTCTCAGCCTCTTCCCTGCAGATTGTCTCTTCTCAGCCTCTTCCCTGCAGTGTGTCTCTTCTCAGCCTCTTCCCTGCAGATTGTCTCTTCTCAGCCTCTTCCCTGCAGATTGTCTCTTCTCAGCCTCTTCCCTGCAGATTGTCTCTTCTCAGCCTCTTCCCTGCAGAGTGTCTCTTCTCAGCCTCTTCACTGCAGAGTGTCTCTTCTCAGCCTCTTCCCTGCAGATTGTCTCTTCTCAGCCTCTTCCCTGCAGAGTGTCTCTTCTTAGTCTCTTCCCTGCAGATTGTCTCTTCTTAGTCTCTTCCCTGCAATGTCTCTTCTCAGCCTCTTCCCTGCAGAGTGTCTCTTCTCAGCCTCTTCCCTGCAGATTGTCTCTTCTCAGCCTCTTCCATGCAGATTGTCTCTTCTTAGTCTCTTCCCTGCAGATTGTCTCTTCTCAGCCTCTTCCATGCAGATTGTCTCTTCTTAGTCTCTTCCCTGCAGATTGTCTCTTCTCAGCCTCTTCCCTGCAGAGTGTCTCTTCTCAGCCTCTTCCCTGCAGATTGTCTCTTCTTAGTCTCTTCCCTGCAGATTGTCTCTTCTCAGTCTCTTCCCTGCAGATTGTCTCTTCTGAGCCTCTTCCCTGCAGTGTCTCTTCTCAGCCTTTTCCCTGCAGAGTGTCTCTTCTCAGCCTCTTCCCTGAAATGTCTCTTCTTAGCCTCTTCCTTGCAGATTGTCTCTTCTGAGCCTCTTCCCTGCAGAGCGTCTCTTCTCAGCCTCCTCCCTGCAGTGTCTCTTCTCAGCCTCTTCCCTGCAGAGTGACTCTTCTCAGTCTCTTCCCTGCAGATTGTCACTTCCCAGCCTTTTCCCTGCAGAGTGTCTCTTCTTAGCCTCTTCCTTGCAGAGTGTCTCTTCTCAGCCTCTTCCCTGCAGAGTGTCTCTTCTCAGTCTCTTCCCTGCAGTGTCTCTTCCCAGCCTTTTCCCTGCAGAGTGTCTCTTCTTAGCCTCTTCCTTGCAGAGTGTCTCTTCTCAGCCTCTTCCCTGAAGTGTCTCTTCTCAGCCTCTTCCCTGAAGTGTCTCTTCTCAGCCTCTTCCCTTCAGATTGCCTCTTCTTAGCCTCTTCCCTGCAGATTGTCTCTTCTTTCCCTCTTCCCTGCAGATTGTCTCTTCTTAGCCTCTTCCTTGCAGATTGTCTCTTCTTAGCTTCTTCCTTGCAGATTGTCTCTTCTCAGCCTCTTCCCTGAAGTGTCTCTTCTCAGCCTCTTCCCTGAAGTGTCTCTTCTCAGCCTCTTCCTTGCAGATTGTCTCTTCTCAGCCTCTTCCCTGAAGTGTCTCTTCTCAGCCTCTTCCTTGCAGATTGTCTCTTCTCAGCCTCTTCCCTGCAGATTGTCTCTTCTCAGCCTCTTCCTTGCAGAGTGTCTCTTCTCAGCCTCTTCCCTGAAGTGTCTCTTCTCAGCCTCTTCCTTGCAGATTTTCTCTTCTCAGCCTCTTCCTTGCAGAGTGTCTCTTCTCAGCCTCTTCCCTTCAGTGTCTCTTCTCAGCCTCTTCCCTGCAGTGTGTCTCTTCTCAGCCTCTTCCCTGCAGAGTGTCTCTTCTCAGCCTCTTCCCTGCAGATTGTCTCTTCTCAGCCTCTTTCCTGCAGAGTGTCTCTTCTCAGCCTCTTCACTGCAGAGTGTCTCTTCTCAGCCTCTTCATTGCAGTGTCTCTTCTCAGCCTCTTCCCTGCAGAGTGTCTCTTCTCAGCCTCTTCCCTGCAGATTGTCTCTTCTCAGCCTCTTCCCTGCAGAGTGTCTCTTCTTAGTCTCTTCCCTGCAGATTGTCTCTTCTTAGTCTCTTCCCTGCAGATTGTCTCTTCTCAGCCTCTTCCATGCAGATTGTCTCTTCTTAGTCTCTTCCCTGCAGATTGTCTCTTCTCAGCCTCTTCCCTGCAGTGTGTCTCTTCTCAGCCTCTTCCATGCAGATTGTCTCTTCTTAGTCTCTTCCCTGCAGATTGTCTCTTCTCAGCCTCTTCCCTGAAGTGTCTCTTCTCAGCCTCTTCCCTGCAGAGTGTCTCTTCTCAGCCTCTTCCCTGCAGATTGTCTCTTCTCAGCCTCTTCCCTGCAGTGTGTCTCTTCTCAGCCTCTTCCCTGAAGTGTCTCTTCTCAGCCTCTTCCCTGCAGAGTGTCTCTTCTCAGCCTCTTCCCTGCAGATTGTCTCTTCTCAGCCTCTTCCCTGCAGTGTGTCTCTTCTCAGCCTCTTCCATGCAGATTGTCTCTTCTTAGTCTCTTCCCTGCAGATTGTCTCTTCTCAGCCTCTTCCCTGAAGTGTCTCTTCTCAGCCTCTTCCCTGCAGAGTGTCTCTTCTCAGCCTCTTCCCTGCAGATTGTCTCTTCTCAGCCTCTTCCCTGCAGTGTGTCTCTTCTCAGCCTCTTCCCTGCAGAGTGTCTCTTCTCAGCCTCTTCCCTGCAGATTGTCTCTTCTCAGCCTCTTCCCTGCAGTGTGTCTCTTCTCAGCCTCTTCCCTGCAGAGTGTCTCTTCTCAGCCTCTTCCCTGCAGATTGTCTCTTCTCAGCCTCTTTCCTGCAGAGTGTCTCTTCTCAGCCTCTTCACTGCAGAGTGTCTCTTCTCAGCCTCTTCATTGCAGTGTCTCTTCTCAGCCTCTTCCCTGCAGAGTGTCTCTTCTCAGCCTCTTCCCTGCAGATTGTCTCTTCTCAGCCTCTTCCCTGCAGAGTGTCTCTTCTTAGTCTCTTCCCTGCAGATTGTCTCTTCTTAGTCTCTTCCCTGCAGATTGTCTCTTCTCAGCCTCTTCCATGCAGATTGTCTCTTCTTAGTCTCTTCCCTGCAGATTGTCTCTTCTCAGCCTCTTCCCTGCAGTGTGTCTCTTCTCAGCCTCTTCCATGCAGATTGTCTCTTCTTAGTCTCTTCCCTGCAGATTGTCTCTTCTCAGCCTCTTCCCTGAAGTGTCTCTTCTCAGCCTCTTCCCTGCAGAGTGTCTCTTCTCAGCCTCTTCCCTGCAGATTGTCTCTTCTCAGCCTCTTCCCTGCAGTGTGTCTCTTCTCAGCCTCTTCCCTGAAGTGTCTCTTCTCAGCCTCTTCCCTGCAGAGTGTCTCTTCTCAGCCTCTTCCCTGCAGATTGTCTCTTCTCAGCCTCTTCCCTGCAGTGTGTCTCTTCTCAGCCTCTTCCCTGCAGAGTGTCTCTTCTCAGCCTCTTCCCTGCAGATTGTCTCTTCTCAGCCTCTTTCCTGCAGAGTGTCTCTTCTCAGCCTCTTCACTGCAGAGTGTCTCTTCTCAGCCTCTTCATTGCAGTGTCTCTTCTCAGCCTCTTCCCTGCAGAGTGTCTCTTCTCAGCCTCTTCCCTGCAGATTGTCTCTTCTCAGCCTCTTCCCTGCAGAGTGTCTCTTCTTAGTCTCTTCCCTGCAGATTGTCTCTTCTTAGTCTCTTCCCTGCAGATTGTCTCTTCTCAGCCTCTTCCATGCAGATTGTCTCTTCTTAGTCTCTTCCCTGCAGATTGTCTCTTCTCAGCCTCTTCCCTGCAGAGTGTCTCTTCTCAGCCTCTTCCCTGCAGATTGTCTCTTCTTAGTCTCTTCCCTGCAGATTGTCTCTTCTCAGCCTCTTCCCTGAAGTGTCTCTTCTCAGCCTCTTCCCTGCAGAGTGTCTCTTCTCAGCCTCTTCCCTGCAGATTGTCTCTTCTCAGCCTCTTCCCTGCAGTGTGTCTCTTCTCAGCCTCTTCCCTGAAGTGTCTCTTCTCAGCCTCTTCCCTGCAGAGTGTCTCTTCTCAGCCTCTTCCCTGCAGATTGTCTCTTCTCAGCCTCTTCCCTGCAGTGTGTCTCTTCTCAGCCTCTTCCCTGAAGTGTCTCTTCTCAGCCTCTTCCCTGCAGAGTGTCTCTTCTCAGCCTCTTCCCTGCAGATTGTCTCTTTTCAGCCTCTTCCCTGCAGTGTGTCTCTTCTCAGCCTCTTCCCTGCAGAGTGTCTCTTCTCAGCCTCTTCCCTGCAGATTGTCTCTTCTCAGCCTCTTCCCTGCAGAGTGTCTCTTCTCAGCCTCTTCACTGCAGAGTGTCTCTTCTCAGCCTCTTCATTGCAGTGTCTCTTCTCAGCCTCTTCCCTGCAGAGTGTCTCTTCTCAGCCTCTTCCCTGCAGATTGTCTCTTCTCAGCCTCTTCCCTGCAGAGTGTCTCTTCTTAGTCTCTTCCCTGCAGATTGTCTCTTCTTAGTCTCTTCCCTGCAGATTGTCTCTTCTCAGCCTCTTCCATGCAGATTGTCTCTTCTTAGTCTCTTCCCTGCAGATTGTCTCTTCTCAGCCTCTTCCCTGCAGTGTGTCTCTTCTCAGCCTCTTCCATGCAGATTGTCTCTTCTTAGTCTCTTCCCTGCAGATTGTCTCTTCTCAGCCTCTTCCCTGAAGTGTCTCTTCTCAGCCTCTTCCCTGCAGAGTGTCTCTTCTCAGCCTCTTCCCTGCAGATTGTCTCTTCTCAGCCTCTTCCCTGCAGTGTGTCTCTTCTCAGCCTCTTCCCTGAAGTGTCTCTTCTCAGCCTCTTCCCTGCAGAGTGTCTCTTCTCAGCCTCTTCCCTGCAGATTGTCTCTTCTCAGCCTCTTCCCTGCAGTGTGTCTCTTCTCAGCCTCTTCCCTGCAGAGTGTCTCTTCTCAGCCTCTTCCCTGCAGATTGTCTCTTCTCAGCCTCTTTCCTGCAGAGTGTCTCTTCTCAGCCTCTTCACTGCAGAGTGTCTCTTCTCAGCCTCTTCATTGCAGTGTCTCTTCTCAGCCTCTTCCCTGCAGAGTGTCTCTTCTCAGCCTCTTCCCTGCAGATTGTCTCTTCTCAGCCTCTTCCCTGCAGAGTGTCTCTTCTCAGTCTCTTCCCTGCAGATTGTCTCTTCTTAGTCTCTTCCCTGCAGATTGTCTCTTCTCAGCCTCTTCCATGCAGATTGTCTCTTCTTAGTCTCTTCCCTGCAGATTGTCTCTTCTCAGCCTCTTCCCTGCAGTGTGTCTCTTCTCAGCCTCTTCCATGCAGATTGTCTCTTCTTAGTCTCTTCCCTGCAGATTGTCTCTTCTCAGCCTCTTCCCTGAAGTGTCTCTTCTCAGCCTCTTCCCTGCAGAGTGTCTCTTCTCAGCCTCTTCCCTGCAGATTGTCTCTTCTCAGCCTCTTCCCTGCAGTGTGTCTCTTCTCAGCCTCTTCCCTGAAGTGTCTCTTCTCAGCCTCTTCCCTGCAGAGTGTCTCTTCTCAGCCTCTTCCCTGCAGATTGTCTCTTCTCAGCCTCTTCCCTGCAGTGTGTCTCTTCTCAGCCTCTTCCATGCAGATTGTCTCTTCTTAGTCTCTTCCCTGCAGATTGTCTCTTCTCAGCCTCTTCCCTGAAGTGTCTCTTCTCAGCCTCTTCCCTGCAGAGTGTCTCTTCTCAGCCTCTTCCCTGCAGATTGTCTCTTCTCAGCCTCTTCCCTGCAGTGTGTCTCTTCTCAGCCTCTTCCCTGAAGTGTCTCTTCTCAGCCTCTTCCCTGCAGAGTGTCTCTTCTCAGCCTCTTCCCTGCAGATTGTCTCTTTTCAGCCTCTTCCCTGCAGTGTGTCTCTTCTCAGCCTCTTCCCTGCAGAGTGTCTCTTCTCAGCCTCTTCCCTGCAGATTGTCTCTTCTCAGCCTCTTCCCTGCAGAGTGTCTCTTCTCAGCCTCTTCACTGCAGAGTGTCTCTTCTCAGCCTCTTCATTGCAGTGTCTCTTCTCAGCCTCTTCCCTGCAGAGTGTCTCTTCTCAGCCTCTTCCCTGCAGATTGTCTCTTCTCAGCCTCTTCCCTGCAGAGTGTCTCTTCTTAGTCTCTTCCCTGCAGATTGTCTCTTCTTAGTCTCTTCCCTGCAATGTCTCTTCTCAGCCTCTTCCCTGCAGAGTGTCTCTTCTCAGCCTCTTCCCTGCAGATTGTCTCTTCTCAGCCTCTTCCATGCAGATTGTCTCTTCTTAGTCTCTTCCCTGCAGATTGTCTCTTCTCAGCCTCTTCCATGCAGATTGTCTCTTCTTAGTCTCTTCCCTGCAGATTGTCTCTTCTCAGCCTCTTCCCTGCAGAGTGTCTCTTCTCAGCCTCTTCCCTGCAGATTGTCTCTTCTTAGTCTCTTCCCTGCAGATTGTCTCTTCTCAGTCTCTTCCCTGCAGATTGTCTCTTCTGAGCCTCTTCCCTGCAGTGTCTCTTCTCAGCCTTTTCCCTGCAGAGTGTCTCTTCTCAGCCTCTTCCCTGAAATGTCTCTTCTTAGCCTCTTCCTTGCAGATTGTCTCTTCTGAGCCTCTTCCCTGCAGAGCGTCTCTTCTCAGCCTCCTCCCTGCAGTGTCTCTTCTCAGCCTCTTCCCTGCAGAGTGACTCTTCTCAGTCTCTTCCCTGCAGTGTCTCTTCCCAGCCTTTTCCCTGCAGAGTGTCTCTTCTTAGCCTCTTCCTTGCAGAGTGTCTCTTCTCAGCCTCTTCCCTGCAGAATGTCTCTTCTCAGTCTCTTCCCTGCAGTGTCTCTTCCCAGCCTTTTCCCTGCAGAGTGTCTCTTCTTAGCCTCTTCCTTGCAGAGTGTCTCTTCTCAGCCTCTTCCCTGAAGTGTCTCTTCTCAGCCTCTTCCCTGAAGTGTCTCTTCTCAGCCTCTTCCCTTCAGATTGCCTCTTCTTAGCCTCTTCCCTGCAGATTGTCTCTTCTTTCCCTCTTCCCTGCAGATTGTCTCTTCTTAGCCTCTTCCTTGCAGATTGTCTCTTCTTAGCTTCTTCCTTGCAGATTGTCTCTTCTCAGCCTCTTCCCTGAAGTGTCTCTTCTCAGCCTCTTCCTTGCAGATTGTCTCTTCTCAGCCTCTTCCCTGAAGTGTCTCTTCTCAGCCTCTTCCTTGCAGATTGTCTCTTCTCAGCCTCTTCCCTGCAGATTGTCTCTTCTCAGCCTCTTCCTTGCAGAGTGTCTCTTCTCAGCCTCTTCCCTGAAGTGTCTCTTCTCAGCCTCTTCCTTGCAGATTGTCTCTTCTCAGCCTCTTCCTTGCAGAGTGTCTCTTCTCAGCCTCTTCCCTGGTGTCTCTTCTCAGCCTCTTCCTTGCAGATTGTCTCTTCTCAGCCTCTTCCTTGCAGATTGTCTCTTCTCAGCCTCTTCCCTGCAGATTGTCTTTTCTCAGCCTCTTCCTTGCAGAGTGTCTCTTCTCAGCCTCTTCCTTGCAGAGTGTCTCTTCTCAGCCTCTTCCTTGCAGAGTGTCTCTTCTATATAAAAAAAAATTCATATAAAAGAGAGGATCAAAAAAAAAGTTATGTATCCCCAAAAAAATTATATGATCCTTCGGGCGGACATAAACGCCTCTAAGTTCTTTTATCGGGTATCTTAATTAGATTTGTGCAAGCAGTGAAACAAAGGGACAGTTGTATATGCAAAATATATATATATATCGTTTATTATAAAACAAAGAATATAAAATCAATACAATTGCAAAACAAATGATTAAGTTACAAAATAACACCTGAACACGCCACACGGTGAGGATAACACACCCCTATCTGATCAGCACAGTGTGACTTAGTGATTTATGACAACCAGTGTCATACCTTTATCAAACGGACTCATTTACCAAGAGAAACTTAGGATCTTCTGTTATCAAACAGGCTATAACAATAAAACACGGATTATACAGGAAATTATCTGTTATCCCTTGACTCTGTTTTCCTATGACCAATCAAAAATATATGATAAAATATTCAGCTCGGCAATCAGACTAAGGAAAATAACTTTCCAAGGGTTTAGGGTCAGATCTTCCATTAACAATATGCATCTTTGCTAAGAGAATAATCAGCATTATGGAGGCGCCTAACACGGTATATTCCCACAGTATGGGGACTCTTGGCTATATACCGAGAGAAATATCTTATTAATATCACTAGCAGTAAACACAATATACGTTACCGGGTCAAAGGTAGAGAGAGTTCAGATAGGACCAGTTCTCAAGAACTTTCCTAGAAGTCCCAAAAAAATAATCAAAGTTTCTTCTGGTATAGTATATTTTTTGGGTTTTTCTTTTGGTCTTGATTTAATGGATGGATCTCTGCACACGAGTAATTATTCCCCACCTCATCTAAGAATCATCCACTTCTAGATTAGGAATTTCCAATAAGGTAAGTTGGGTGTATTCGCCTGCTAATAACACAATGATGTCATATTAACGCTTGACATGGTATGAAACAAATTATAAAATAATATAATATTGTCCATCTGCCTCCAGATGGCACTGTGGTACTGTAGATGAATATCACAACCTTAAACATTAATACTAAGTACCTAATAATACATTCACATGACCTTCTTAACCTTTTTAATATACATCATTGAGGAAGGTCTTTTCCTGACACTTTTAATTACCTATAACCTAGACTTGTTGGAGTCACTGTCTTCTCCTATCTTTTTGAATATATGTTAACTTGATAACAATATATATAACAGCCTTGATACTCGGCATCGGAACTTGTATACTTTACTTATCTACATGAATGAAATTACATTTAACTCTTCTCAGAAATCCAATTACCAGAAACTTACTTCAGTATTTCAGTATCTTCTGCAGGATACATTCTAAATGACACATACATGGTATAATATATATATATATATATATATATATATATATATATATATATATATATAAATCGATACATTGTTACATGTATTATTGGTTAAAATATGTTGTAAACTAAATATACCATACAGAAATATATATATAATATAATTATGAATATATGAACTGAACCTTATACAGCAGGTGTGCCTCAAGGATATGAATTCTTATCTCGTCATGGCTTATCCATGAAGCAACCTTGTTCCCTTCAGACAGACATGTCTAAGGAAGCTAGTGTACTCCCCATAGATAAACCTGTATCTTTAGCAATAACTTTAAAAATATAATGTCCGTTCTTATTCACAATTATATTTTTTTTTTATAAACTGAGCTTGCCATGAACTCATCTTGGCTTCTCCAGCCACATAACAGAACTTTGGTTCAAGCTGATTTTATTCTTAAAGGCAATGAGCATTCATTTTGGCTATAATATCATTAGATAATATTATATACTTATGAAAATGCACAACGCTCTTCTGAGACTCTTCTCTGCAGAGTGTCTCTTCTTAGCCTCTTCCCTGCAGAGTGTCTCTTCCCAGCCTCTTCCCTGCAGAGTGTCTATTCTGAGCCTCTTCCTTGCAGATTATCTCTTCTCAGCCTCTTCCCTGCAGTGTCTCTTCTCAGCCTCTTCCTTGCAGATTGTCTCTTCTCAGCCTCTTCCCTGCAGAGTGTCTCCTCTTAGTCTCTTCCCTGCAGTGTCTCTTCTCAGCCTCTTCCTTGCAGATTATCTCTTCTCAGCCTCTTTCCTGCAATGTCTCTTCTCAGCCTCTTCCCTGCAGATTGTCTCTTCTCAGCCTCTTCCCTGCAGAGTGTCTCTTCTCAGCCTCTTTCCTGCAGTGTCTCTTCTCAGCCTCTTCCCTGCAATGTCTCTTCTCAGCCTCTTCCCTGCAGTGTCTCTTCTCAGCCTCTTTCCTGCAATGTCTCTTCTCAGCCTCTTCCCTTCAGATTGTCTCTTCTCAGCCTCTTCCCTGCAGATTGTCTCTTCTCAGCCTCTTCCCTGCAGATTGTCTCTTCTCAGCCTCTTCCCTGCATTGTCTCTTCTCAGCCTCTTCCCTGCAATGTCTCTTCTCAGCCTCTTCCTTGCAGTCTCTTCTCAGCCTCTTCCCTTCAGATTGTCTCTTCTCAGCCTCTTCCCTGCAATGTCTCTTCTCAGCCTCTTCCCTTCAGATTGTCTCTTCTCAGCCTCTTCCCTGCAGTGTCTCTTCTTATGTTTTTGTCTTCTGCAGGGTCCAGTTCCAGTATGGTGGCACCTGGGGACCTTATTACGGGAACCCATCAGGAACGCTCTATGAGATCTTACTGCACAAGGGGGAGAACATTGTACAAGTGTCCGGGAAGGTGGCCTCCAACGTGAACGAGCTGATCTTCATCACAAATCGCGGGAGAATTCTTAAATTCGGTCAACCCTCCGGCAACAGCTTCAATGATTTCCCCCTGTATGACGGCACCGTCCTCCGCTATGTGAGTGGCCGGTATTCATCCGTCATACACAGCATTGGTTTCCACTGGGGGGTCAGTCCAAGTTGTGTCAACTGCAAAGAAGAGTCCAAATGATGGATACAAGAACCATATTGAGGATCCTGGAAACCGACCCATGGCTGACGACACCGTATCTCCGACTGCGTCCACAGATCTCGTCTACCACAACTAATAATCCTTTAATTAATAATTATTAATTTAATAATAATTAATGTTTCTATTTCTCCAATTTCCTACCCCAACAACTAGAGGAAGCCGCCCTTATGTGGCACCATTATCTGTAAAACCATGGAATGTACGCCAATACCAGGCTATATAAAAATGTGCATCTGATAATCCTGCAGTGAACACACGTAACCATAGACTGGCGCTGTCCTTACCTGTCCTTTACCTCTAGAAAACAATCACTGAATAAATGAAATATATCTTCATAATACAATGTAGTTTTGTGTGCACATACATTACATTACTTAGTCTGTATTTCTTTTATTAAAATTTTAAAAACATAACAAATAAATAAATATATAAATCACACCATAATACAACCCAAACCACATACACAGAACATAATGGTCCCGACTCTCATTCTCCCACAGAATACCAACTATATACAGGATTTACAATTTCAATGTACAAACATTTCTGATTCGGTTGATACAAAAAATATAAAAATCTTACAAAATTCCACACACCAATAATCAAATACAATACAACACACATATAAAATCTAGAGTGACAGCATCAGCCCACCACCGGGAAATGAGACAACAGGCTAGGGGACCCCAAAGGCAAAACCACTCCTGAGGAGAGAGGCTCTACCCGCCCCCAACCTCTCATACTCCAGCGCATCTTCACCAGGTCTGCGAGAATGTTCCTAATCACCTCATCCATGAAGAGGATTTTGCTCTGCGTTGAGACTAAACATCGTGCATGCCACGTGTAGTACCTGACCACTGAGCTGACTAGGAATAAAGTGCAGCGGTCCCTACCACCCAGGTGTCTGAATACTCCATAGGCCCATTCCACATAGGAGAGAGTGTCCAGCCTAGGCCAGCTCAT
The DNA here is from genome assembly GCF_905171765.1 of Bufo bufo. Taxonomy (NCBI): domain Eukaryota; kingdom Metazoa; phylum Chordata; class Amphibia; order Anura; family Bufonidae; genus Bufo; species Bufo bufo. The sequence goes on from NC_053395.1 coordinate 10,578,937, forward strand.
GGAGGTCCCCACCCTGGTGTAAACCTCTGTATTAAAGGGACAATGAAGCAGGAAGCGGTCCATGTTCTCCAGCACGCCAACACACCTCTTCCCAGGGACACCCCCTGTCCTCAGAGCTCCTACACTTCAGATTGTCCCTCACACACAGTTTCTCATGGAAGCGGCCCCAAGTCAAGTCCCAAAACTTCAAGGGGATCCTGATGGAATTCAAAAGCAGTAACCCGCCCCCCAGATCCAGACTTGGGCAGTCCCTGAGGGCCAGAGGTTTTTGGAAATGGGTCAACAGAACCCTTTGGTCAAGGAGTTTCCTTGACTGAGTCCTGATTTCCCACATCCCCAGACCCCACTGATGTAATACCTTCAGAACCAGGGCAGCATAATCCAGGAGATGGCCATGTGGTGTGCGGAGATCCTTCACGTGCCTCCCTATCTCCCATTCCTGAAAGAAATGCCGAAACCATCCCGACAGGAGACTACCCACGGAGGAGCCCTCCCTTTCCAGAGGCTTGTGAGGTTAATCTTAAAAACGGTGTTCACCAGCAACACCACAGGGTTGACCATACCCAACCCTCCTAGTCTCCTCGTACAGTAAGTAACCTCCATCTTGACAAAGTTCAGTCTGTTTTCCCATAACATCTGGAAGAACAGACTGTAGACGAGAGTCCAGAAAGGTTCTGGCAAGACACACACACTACCCAGATATAACATAAAAGGTAGGTTTCGATAATGTTCACCCTTTCCCTGAGGGTCAAAGACTAAGCCTTCCACTGGTACACCCTCCGAGCGGCAATCTTAAGCCTGCTGTCCCAATTTTGATGGGGGTAATACCCCTGGCCGAATTCAATGCTGAGGACTTTTGTAGACTCCTGGGGCTCTGGAAAGGTGTTCTGGAGATCAAAACCAGGATCTCCTGCCCTTAGCCAGAGACTCTCACACTTATCCCGTCTGATCTTAGACCCAGATGACTCTGAGTAGTGGTCTACCTACAACAGCACCCACTCTGCCTGCCCTCTCGAAGACACAAAGATAGTTACATCATCAGTGTACGCCACCACCCCCAGTGTGGCCTCCGGAGCTGCCCAGTCCATCCCGACACCTGCCAACGGCCCACGATAAACCCTTCTAAGGAAGGGATCAATCGCAAACACGTACAATAGCGGCCTCAAAGGATAACCATGGTGAACCCCAGATCCCACCTTGAAAGGGCAGCCAATCCAACTGTTCACAAGCGGGAAACTGTCTCCCCTTGCATACAAGGTCTTAAGCCAATCAACAAACCCCGCTGGCAGGCCATATCTCAGAAGGACAGACCAGAGGTACTTAGTAGTGTTGGGCGAGCATGCTCGGCCGAACACTAATTTTACTCGAGCATCGCGATGCTCGGCACATCACGGTGTTCGGCCGAATACCGCGTGTGCTCGAGCGCGATGCTCGAGTCTCCTCCCCGCACGATTGTTGGCTGTTACACAGCCAATAAACGTGCAGGTAAGTACTGCCATTCACTGTAATGCCGTAGCCATGTTGGCTACTGGGATTACAGTGATTGGCTGGCCGGAACGTGTTATCGGGTGCTATATAGCACCCGATGACACGTGTTCGGCTCAGTCTTAGTCAGGGAGAGCTGGAGAGCAAAAGGGAGAGATAGTGTAGCGAGTAAAATAGGAATATTTTAGTTTTTATACTTGTTATCCTTTTAAGGACTATTGTGTGTGGCAGCAATATATATTTTTAGGGCAACCTGCGCTAAATTGCTAAAACTTGTTAGAGACCCAAAAGTCCTTTTAAGGACCATTGTTGTGTCTGGCAGCATTATATATTTTTAGCGCAACCTGCGCTAAATAGCTTGCAATTGTTTGCAATTTGCAGACAGAGACATTATCTGCGATACATCTCCTGTCTAACGTGTGTGCAGCCTAAAAATATCTGTGACATCCAGTGTACTTTTTCCGTAGACGGTGTCCGCTGCGGACAGTTACATTACCTACGCTACATCTCCTGTATAACGTTTGCCCATCCTAATTATCAGTGACATTAATTCAGTGTCATTTTTTATTAGCCGTTGGTGACAGCGATATTATTTGCACTATACCTCCTGTATAAGATGTGCACATCCTAAATATCGGTGACATTCTGTGTACAGTACTTTATTTGCGCATACACTTACAAAACGAGCAGTAAGGGATGAAGAAGTGGCCGTGCTGCTGCTGATTGTGCACGCAGAGGCCGTGGCCCTAGGCGCCGTGAAACTGTGACTGCTGCCAGAGCACAAGAAACACACTCATCCACGATACCTAGCTTCATGTCCCAGTTTGCAGGGCGGCGCAGGACACCACTCTCGAAGTCAGACCAGTGCGACCAGGTGGTTGGTTGGATTGCAGCAGATAATGCTTCCAGTCAGTTAAGCACCACCCTGTCTTCCACCAAGTCCAGTCTCAGTAGCCAAGAGTCTGGTCAACAGAATCCTCACCCTGATACTCCTTCCACCCACCATGGAGAGTCTTGGCAAACAAGTGATCCCACACTCGGATATTCCGAGGAGCTGTTTTCATCGCCATTCCTTAATTTAGGCCTCTCGCCAAGCCCGCTTGAAGAGGGACATGAGGAGAACTTGTGCCCTGATTCCTAAACTCTGGAGCATCCACAGTCAGAAGAAGATGGCGGTGGGGAACGGCATTTAGTGTTTCACGAGGTGGATGATGATGAGACACAGTTGCCAATAAGTCAACCACAATTAGTGTCTCAAGAGGTTCATGATGAGGATGAGACACAGTTGTCAATAACTGAGGTTGTTGTTAGGTCAACAAGTCAGGAGGATGAGCAGAGTGAGGAGGTGGAAGAGGAGGTGGTGGACGATGAAGTCACTGACTCAACCTGGGAAGGTGGAAAGCCGAGTGAGGACAGCAGTACAGAGGGGGAGGGATCTGCAGCACCGTAACGGGCTGGAAGAGGCAGTGGGGTGGCAAAAGGGAGAAAGCGGGCCACACCAAACAGGCCCGCAACTGTTCCCCGGAGCACTCCCTTGCCAAGGCAGGTGTTCTGCAGTCTGGCTCTTTTTTGAGGAAAGTGTGGACGATAAAAGAATTGTCATTTGCAACCTATGCCGTACCAAAATGAGCAGTGGCGTGAACACTAGCAACCTCACCACCACCAGCATAATCCGCCACATGGCATCAAGGCACCCTAATAGGTGGGCCGAACGCCTGGGTCCACAACAAGTGTCTGCGGGTCACACCACTGCCTCCTCTTCCCCTGTGTTACGTGCTGGCCAATCCCCTGTCCAAGACGCAGGCCCGGATGCCTCTCGCCCTGCACCTGGACCTCCGCAAGCACCATCAGCTAGCACATCCACTTCTGTGTCCCAGCGCAGCATACAGATGTCTATACCCCAGGCCTTTGAACGAAAGCGCAAATACCCAGCCACCCACCCACAGGCCATAGCGCAAAATGTGCAGCTTTCCAAATTGCTGGCCCTGGAAATGTTGCCATTAAGGCTTGTGGACACTGAGGCTTTCTGCAGCCTCATGTCGCCGGCCATCCCGCGGTACTCTGTCCCCAGCCGCCACTATTTTTCGCGGTGTGCATTACCAGCCTTATACAAGCATGTGTCCCGTAATATCACCCGTGCCCTGACCAAAGCAGTTATTGGGAAGGTCCACTTAACGACTGACACATGGACAAGTGCTTGTGGCCAGGGACACTACACTTCCCCGGGTGAACGTTGTGGAGGCCGGGAGCGAGTCGTACCCTGGGATGGCACAGGTGCTACCGACGCCAAGCAATGTGGGCCCTACTTCCATCAAGGTTTCCGCTGCCACCTACGTTAGTGGCTGCAACCCCCCCTTCTCCTCCTCCACATCTGAATTATCATCTTGCAGCACCAGTCATCGGTCAGTAGCTGGAAGCAGTGTAGCACTGCAGTGGGAAAGCGGCAACAGACCGCGCTTAAACTCATCTGCTTAGGGGACAAACAGCACACCGCCGCAGAGCTGTGGCAGGGGATAAGGGACCAGACTGAGCTGTGGCTCTCGCCACTCAACCTAGAACCAGGCATGGTTGTGTCTAATAACGGCCGTAACTTGGTGGCGGCTTTGGAGCTCAGCAAGCTCACACACATCCCATGCCTAGCCAACATGTTCAACTTAGTGGTTCAGCGGTTTCTCAAAAAATATCCCAGTTTGCCTGAGCTACTGGTGAAGGTGCGCCACGTGTATGCCCATTTCCCCAAGTCATAGACAGCTTCCGCCGGTATGTCAACGCTACAGCAGCGCTTGCAATTGCCAGCTCACCGACTGTTGTGCGACATGAGCATGCGCTGGAACTCGAGATTGAGCAGCAGAGGGCAGTAGTGGAATACCAGTTGCAACATGGTCGTCGCCTTTCCAGTCAGCTTCCGCTCTTCACAAGTGACGAGTGGGCATGGATGTCTGACCTCTGTGAGGTTTTACGCAACTTTGAGGAATCAACAAAGATGGTGAGCGGCGATGCCGCTATTATCAGCGTAACCATCCCACTTCTGTGTCTACTGAAACGCTCGCTGCTCACAATGAAGGCGGACGCTTTGCATGTGGAAGAGGTGAAAATGGGAGAAGACAGTACACAGGGTTATAGCCAGACCACCCTCCGTTCATCTTCTCAGCGCGAATTGGATGATGATGAGGATGAGCAGGAGACGGTTGCCTCCTCTACAGAGGGTAGTACCGACAGCAGGTTTATTCCATCTGTTCAGCGTGGATGGGCAGAAGAGGAGGAAGATGATGAGGAGATTGAGAGTCATCCTCCTGATGAGGACAGCGAAGTCTTGTCTGCTGGGACTCTGGCACACATGGCTGACTTTATGTTAGGCTGCCTTTCCCGTGACCCTCACGTTATACGCATTTTGGCCAACACCGATTACTGGTTGTTCACCCTTCTCGACCCTCACTACAAAGAGAACTTCTCATCTCTCATTCCTGTGGTGGAGAGGACTTGCAAAATGGTGCAATACCAGAAGGTCCTTGTGGAAAAATTGCTTCAAAAATTTCCAGCTGACAACGCTGACGGCAGAGTCCTTACTTCCTTGGGCAACTGAGGGGAGACGAGAGGAACACACAGCAGTTCCAACAGAGGCAGGGCAATACCCTCACCCTGATATGCGGCCTAGTGTCACAAGGAGGGAAACGTTTTGGAAGATGGTGAAGGAGTACGTAGCAGACCATGTCAGCGTCCTCAGTGGTCCCTCTGTGCCTTATAACTATTGGGTGTCCAGGCTGTGTGGATCTCCATTCTGTGTGGATCTCCATTCTGTGTGGATCTCCAGTCTGTGTGGATCTCCAGTCTGTGTGGATCTCTAGTCTGTGTGGAGCTCTAGTCTGTGTGGATCTCCAGTCTGTGTGGAGCTCTAGTCTGTGTGGAGCTCTAGTCTGTGTGGATCTCCAGTCTGTGTGGAGCTCTAGTCTGTGTGGATCTCCAGTCTGTGTGGAGCTCTAGTCTGTGTGGAGCTCTAGTCTGTGTGGATCTCTAGTCTGTGTGGATCTCCAGTCTGTGTGGAGCTCTAGTCTGTGTGGAGCTCTAGTCTGTGTGGATCTCCAGTCTGTGTGGAGCTCTAGTCTGTGTGGATCTCCAGTCTGTGTGGAGCTCTAGTCTGTGTGGAGCTCTAGTCTGTGTGGAGCTCTAGTCTGTGTGGATCTCCAGTCTGTGTGGAGCTCTAGTCTGTGTGGATCTCCAGTCTGTGTGGAGCTCTAGTCTGTGTGGATCTCCAGTCTGTGTGGAGCTCTAGTCTGTGTGGATCTCCAGTCTGTGTGGAGCTCTAGTCTGTGTGGATCTCCAGTCTGTGTGGAGCTCTAGTCTGTGTGGATCTCCAGTCTGTGTGGAGCTCTAGTCTGTGTGGAGCTCTAGTCTGTGTGGAGCTCTAGTCTGTGTGGAGCTCTAGTCTGTGTGGAGCTCTAGTCTGTGTGGAGCTCTAGTCTGTGTGGAGCTCTAGTCTGTGTGGATCTCCAGTCTGTGTGGAGCTCTAGTCTGTGTAGAGCTCCAGTCTGTGTGGATCTCCAGTCTGTGTGGAGCTTTAGTCTGTGTCGAGCTCTAGTCTGAGTGGAGCTCTAGTCTGTGTGGATCTCTAGTCTGTGTCGAGCTCTAGTCTGTGTGGATCTCTAGTCTGTGTCGAGCTCTAGTCTGTGTGGATCTCTAGTCTGTGTCGAGCTCTAGTCTGTGTGGAGCTCTAGTCTGTGTGGATCTCCAGTCTGTGTGGAGCTCTAGTCTGTGTGGATCTCCAGTCTGTGTGGAGCTTTAGTCTGTGTTGAGCTTTAGTCTGTGTGGAGCTCTAGTCTGTGTGGAGCTCCAGTCTGTGTGGAGCTTTAGTCTGTGTGGATCTCCAGTCTGAAGGAGTACGTAGCAGGCCATGTCAGCGTCCTCAGTGGTCCCTCTGTGCCTTATAACTATTGGGTGTCCAGGCTGTGTGGATCTCCATTCTGTGTGGATCTCCAGTCTGTGTGGAGCTTTAGTCTGTGTTGAGCTTTAGTCTGTGTGGAGCTCTAGTCTGTGTGGAGCTCCAGTCTGTGTGGAGCTTTAGTCTGTGTGGATCTCCAGTCTGAAGGAGTACGTAGCAGGCCATGTCAGCGTCCTCAGTGGTCCCTCTGTGCCTTATAACTATTGGGTGTCCAGGCTGTGTGGATCTCCATTCTGTGTGGATCTCCAGTCTGTGTGGAGCTCTAGTCTGTGTGGAGCTCTAGATTGTGTAGAGCTCTAGTCTGTGTGGATCTCCAGTCTGTGTGGAGCTCTAGTCTGTGTAGAGCTCCAGTCTGTGTGGATCTCCAGTCTGTGTCGAGCTCTAGTCTGTGTCGAGCTCTAGTCTGTGTGGAGCTTTAGTCTGTGTGGATCTCTAGTCTGTGTGGAGCTCTAGTCTGTGTGGAGCTCTAGTCTGTGTGGAGCTCTAGTCTGTGTGGAGCTCTAGTCCGTGTAGATCTCCAGTCTCTGTAGAGCTCTAGTCTGTGTGGATCTCCAGTCTGTGTAGAGCTCTAGTCCGTGTAGATCTCCAGTCTCTGTAGAGCTCTAGTCTGTGTGGATCTCCAGTCTGTGTAGAGCTCTAGTCTGTGTGGATCTCCAGTCTGTGTGGAGCTTTAGTCTGTGTCGAGCTCTAGTCTGTGTGGATCTCTAGTCTGTGTCGAGCTCTAGTCTGTGTCGAGCTCTATTCTGTGTGGAGCTCTAGTCTGTGTGGAGCTCTAGTCTGTGTGGATCTCCAGTCTGTGTGGAGCTCTAGTCTCTGTGGATCTCCAGTCTGTGTGGAGCTTTAGTCTGTGTGGAGCTTTAGTCTGTGTGGAGCTTTAGTCTGTGTGGATCTCTAGTCTGTGTGGATCTCCAGTCTGTGTGGAGCTCTAGTCTGTGTGGATCTCCAGTCTATGTGGATCTCCAGTCTGTGTGGATCTCCAGTCTGTGTGGATCTCCAGTCTGAAGGAGTACGTAGCAGGCCATGTCAGCGTCCTCAGTGGTCCCTCTGTGCCTTATAACTATTGGGTGTCCAGGCTGTGTGGATCTCCATTCTGTGTGGATCTCCAGTCTGTGTGGAGCTCTAGTCTGTGTGGAGCTCTAGTCTGTGTGGATCTCTAGTCTGTGTGGAGCTCTAGTCTGTGTGGAGCTTTAGTCTGTGTGGAGCTCTAGTCTGTGTGGATCTCCAGTCTGAGTGGATCTCTAGTCTGTGTGGATCTCCAGTCTATGTGGATCTCCAGTCTGTGTGGATCTCTAGTCTGTGTGCAGCTCTCTCTGAGACCGCCATGCTTCCACCCAGGCATCTCCTTCTGTGCTGGTTCCCGCTCATCTTGTTGTCTGTTCCATGTCCTGTGTTTGCTTGGGTTCTGTTCCGCTGGTGCTTGCACCAGTGTGGTTCCTTGCAGGTAAGGGCCAAGTGTACCAGGACCTTCCTGGAGGTGTGACCAGTAAGCCCTCAGTCCAGTTCATCCCCACCACCAGGGGCTCTGTGAAGAACGGGGCTCACTGGCTCTCCGCTCTTTGGGTTTCGCCTCTGGTCTGCCGGTGCACTTGGTTCTGTGGTAGTACTGCCACTATTGCCTAACCTGCTTGCTGCCATGTCCTTTTATTACACCTGTAATAAAGTTCTCTGTGGGTCCTTGGTCTGTTTTGCCTGTGTCCTGTTTGCATGACATCCCGGAGGTCTGCCTTGGGCCTCCGGCACGTGACAGACACTAGGCTTAAAATCACCTCCCTTTGATATCATGAGGTTCTAGCAGCATCACACATCACCACACGGGAACCTCTTCTCTCCCTACTGTCCTGAGGACCTGCACAGTCAGCGCATATGACCAAAGGTCCTTCTGCACAGTAGGTTTCACCCCTTTACACTTCCATCAACCACCTTTAATGGAGGACTACCATTTACTCCACAGTAAAATGCACGAGATTTGTACTGTACATCACATTGCGAGAACAGAAAAAAGGCATAATCATTCAAAGTGACAGTAAAATAAATGACACAGTGACATTGATTTAACCCCATATTGACTGGAGCGGGCCAATCCTTACACATGCCTGGCAGCTGTCTCTTAAGATGGTCCCAAGAGAAGAAATAGCAGCACATGAAGGGTTACCAGGCGGTATACACTTGAGGGTCCAATACCACCTTATAGTGCTCATATAAGAGTGCTGTAAAGTGCCTAAATAATGTCACCATGAAATAATACCGCTATGTATGCAAATATTATAAGAGCCATTCAGTGCCATAGAGTGTGCACATTACACCAGAATATTAGGAGGGGAAGGAGGACCCCAGAATACTGTGGCCATAGACCAAGTGCAACGGACCCACTACGGACCTGGGGTGTCACGTAAGGGTGGAGTGTGTGTCGCCCTGAGCTCCACCCACACCTCTGTCCCTGCCTACTTGCACGGTATGCCCTAGGCGATGGGGTACAACTTGGCGGCGGTCCCTAATCTGAGTACGTGCAGGGCCTTAAAGGTAAGATTACAATAAAGGGAAAACAACAAACAAAGTGACAGGCTGGCACAGAGGGGTTAATCAAAGATCAAGGTCAACACAAGCCGAGATCAGGAGCCAGGAGGTTACAACAATACAAAAGGGAAAAACCAGATCAAGTCAAACACACGCCGGGGTCAAAGCCAAGAGGTCACGTCAAATGCAAGGAGGTAGCAAGAGCGAGGTCAAAATACGGAGCCGAGGTCAAAACACAACAAACGCTAACAGACGATATGCTGGTGAATGAAGCAAGACCAATCACAGGCAACCTGTGGCCAGCAGGCTGCCGGTTTAAATAGCCCTGGCTGGTGAGACACTGGTGCCACCAGTGTCACGTGACTCACAGTACCCAGCCCAACACAGCCGAGCACCGATCATCATTATCAGCGCTCAGCTACTCTGCTGCCATGGTGACGAGGATGCAGGCTACGTTCTTGACCCTCTCCTTGCGCAGAGCGCTGGCGGCGCTGTGAAGGAAGCACGCGTCGCCGGCCCCTCGTTACAGTATTCCCCCTTCTATGAGGGGCCACCGGACCCATAGAAACTGGAGTAGGCTTCTCCGGATGGGCAAGATGGATTTTTTTTTACCAATCTGGCAGCATGCATCTTACTCGCTGGTACCCAAGACCTCTCTTCAGGGCCGAAACCCTTCCAATGGACTAAATACTGGAAAGAATTCCGGACCTTTCTTACATCGATAATCCTAGAGATTTCAAATTCGAGTTGCCCGGCAACCTCCACTGGTGGCGGAGATTCTTGTGAAGGAGATACAAGTGACACATATTTTTTTAGTAAAGATTTGTGAAACACATTATGGATGTGAAAGGAGTCAGGCAGTCTTAGTTTAAAAGATACAGGATTAATAATACTCACAATCTCATAAGGCCCAATAAATCACGGTGCAAACTTATTTGAAGGTACTTTTAGAGATAGATTTTTGGTGGATAACCATACCTTCTCACCCACCCCAAAATCCAACCCATGAGAGCGCCTTTTATTAGCCTTGGTCTTTTGAACCTCCTGAGCTTTTTTCAGGTTCGACTGAACCTGTGCCCAAACTATGCATGTTTCTCTAGCCAACCTATCCGCCTCCGGAATTTGCGAGGAAGATGGTGAAAAAAAATAAAATCGTGGATGGAAACCAAGATTACAGAAAAAAGGAGACACACCAGTGGATGAGTTCACCTAGTTGTTAATGGCGAACACGGCCAAGGGTAGATGTCTCACCCACAACTGTTGGTTGTCAGAAACATAACATCTCAAAAACTGCTTCAAAGGCTGATTCAAACGTTCCTTTTGACCGTTAGTTTCAGGGTGAAAGGCCGAAGAAAAAGACAAAGAAATATCACACTTAAGACAACAAGCCCTCCAAAACCTAGATATGAACTGAACGCCTCTGTCAGAGACCACATTTTCTGGAATTCCGTGTAGATGTACCACATAATCTATAAACAGGGAAGCCAGAGTCTTAGCATTGGGCAGCTTTGCCAGTGGAACAAAATACTAAACCTATCAACCACTACCCATACCACCGACTTACCCTCAGAGACCGGCAAGTTGGTGATAAAATCCATGGAAATATGAGACCAAGGTCTACTAGGGATGGGCAGTGGTCGTAACTCACCCACCGGACGGAATCTGGGAGTTTTGGCTCTGGCACACACTTCACATGAAGACACATAAAAGTGGACATCTCTAGATAACGTGGGCCACCATTAGGACCTGGAGACAAGCTCCTTGGTGGCATTAATACACGGATGTCCACTAAACACCGAATTATGGCACTCACCCAACAGTTGGAGGCGTAAATGACCTGGGACAAACAATTTATCTGTAGAGGATTGTACCGGAGCTAGGTGTTGTCCTGCCTCTATTTCAGTAGTTAGATCGGAGGACACCGAAGCCGCAATGATACCTGCCGGCAATATTGGTTCTGGAGGAGTATCCTGAGGTTGAAAAGCACAAAAACTTCAGGACAAGGCATCGGCTTTAACATTTTTACTTCCTGGCCTGAAAGTGATACAAAAGTTAAAACGTGTAAAGAACAATGCCCATCTTGCTTGTCCGGGATTCAAACATTTAGCAGAATGTACCAGAATGTTGAGCCCCCTCCCAAAAATTACGCCATTCCTCAAAGGCCCATTTAATAGCGAGTAACTCTCGGTTCCCAATGTCATCATTTCTCTCAGTAGGAGAGAACTTACGACAGAAGAACGCACATATACTAGCTCGCCGATGATTAACTAAAAGAGATAATTACCCCGAAACCAGCAATTACATACAGGAGGGGGCAGAATATTAAAGAAAAACTAGTGCACAGTCATTTCACGCAAAATACGAAACAAAATAAACCTACCTGGTTGGGAGCGATGGGATCATACCCGTGCGGAGACTGTATATTCTGCGAAAAAATGGTACCAATAAAGGAATTCATTAATCCAATTAACAACAAAAAATATCAGATAAAACAATACATAAACTGTAAATCCACGGGAGTAGTATACGCCATACAGTGTGATTGCCCCAAAATATATGTGGGATAAACCACACAAGAACTTAGAAGGCGAATTTCCAAACACCTTAGTACTATAAACACCACAGGTGACACACCCCTGGCAAGACATATGCAAAATCAACACAATGGCAATGTCCGGAGCCTAAAAATATGGGGCATCCAAAAACTAAAATTAGGCCCAAGAATGGGGAACCTCGACAAGAGATTACAACAGGAGGAAACCCGATGGATATATCTACCGGGTAGTCTGGCTCCATATGGCCTAAACGAGGGCTTCACTTATGCGTCGTTCCTCTGAGCGAGATTCCAGGAAATAAATAATAAATATAAACATTACAGAGTACAATAAGATAAAATGCATTATAGAACTATATCGATATTATGAGCAATAATAGGGAGGAAAACCAGGCTAGAAAAGTGAAATAAGATCAACACAATATTTAAGATTACACTCTAAACAATATTGTCATAGAGGAAGAACTAAAAGATAAGAAATATACAATTACCTGCTAGTCCACCGGCAAATTGTAAGATCCAGGAGTATCTGTAAAATAGTAAAGAACATAGGAAACAATGGAGAGCGGCCAAAAATAAGGTCACCATTCGCTAGTCACCAACAGTACAAGTATAAGATTAGATATAATACTAAAGTGACAAGACTTGATCCCACCCAGCTTCACCACCAATAACAAGCGGAAAGTGGGGAGCTATCCCTGTCAGACATGAGCGTCAAAGTATATAAACTGGAAGGTAATGCACCTAGATAATGACGCAGTACTGAAGTAGAAATAAAGGACATAAGGAATAGAGAGAAAATTCTCTCACACATGTGCAAGTAGCGGCAGAATTGTAGAGTGCATAAGCATGTAGATATTGACCGTGAGGGCATGACATCTGACCCTCCGGCATGGCGCAATAAGTATAGCAGGCTGGATTTCCAGCCTGCATTTGTGGGAGGGGCATAGGGTATTTAGCCGGCTCACGCCCTCCCTCTGGTGTCGGCATCGCACAGTGCATCTCGTGTTACGGCGACGTCATACGAGTGCGACTTCCGGTTCCGGCTAGACTGACGAGGCAGACGCTGCGGCGGTACGTTCCTCCCGGGCGGCGCTCCTTCTGGGTAAGTTACTCCGGGCTTCGCCGCCGCACTCCATCTCCGGCCGCCCACCTCCGCTTCCCCCACCGACGCGTCTCCTCTGCTGCGCTCCTCTGACTGCGCCATCTAAACTCCGTGCGGCCGCGGCCGTCGCGCCCGGTCTGGTGGGAGCGCGCATCCCTGGCGTGGCCGGCGGGGGAGCGGTGCAGCAGGAGACGGGACACTTGGTGCGGTCCGCTCAGGCAGCGCTGGGGCAAGATTCAGCTGGGGCGCTCCGGAGCTGGCTGCTTCAGGTTCCCCGCGTCCAGTCTCCTCCACAACAAGCCATTGCTCCAACCGTCGCATCGCGGAGGGTCCCGCGCGTCTCCCCTTCCCCCCGGGCTGATTCCTCCTCCTTGTCCAGGCCTTGGGGGGGCGGCAGACGGGGACGCGGGGACGCCACTCCACGACTTCCCCGATGCGTTCCACGGTGGAACGCATCGGCATCCCGCCCATCTCCCGGAGCTCCACCACTTCCCCGGTGCGTTCCACGGTGGAACGCATCGGCATTCCGCACGTCGCTTCAGTCATAAGGAAGCCCCCCATATTCCCAACCTCCCTGCGCTCCACCGTGGGGCACCCAGGGGGAACCCCTAATCCTGGGCTCCAATATGGAAGGCATACCACGCCCACTCCTGGTGCCCTGACCACTTTTTTCCCCACATGTGTTTTTCAATAAAGTGTTGCATGAAAAGCCCAGAATACGCTTGGGCGGACATGTTGCGGGGATGCCATGGCCGGGCGGCTCGGTCTTGCGGTGCGGCCGGGCGTTCCGGGATCAGCCGCATGGGCCGGTTGCTAGGCACGCAGCGGTTTCGCCCCTGGAGAAAAAAAAAAAAAAAAAGGTTGTGCAGATATGTTCCGTTTTCTCTCACCTGTTTTCTATTGTACCTGGTCGCCATGGTTTTCCTCCAAGGATGTCCAGGTGGTCTTCTCTTCCTGTCTTGTTCTAATATGGTTCTCTCCGTATCCTGTAGCCTGATACCGTCAGGTTCCTTTTCGGGGTCTCGCCCGACACGTCCAGGCTCACTGCCTGTCCAATCAATTGATACTTTCAGGTCCGGTTGCCTCATACGTCCGGGGTTTTTTCTTTCATCATGTACTCCCTCCTGATCCGTTCTAGTGTTTTTTCTGATATGTCCAGGATTGGCTCCACGTCTTCCTGCCTGATACGTTCTGGAGGTTCTCTGTGTCTTCGGCCTGATACGTTCAGGTTTCTTTTTTGCGTGTCTATTTGCCTGATACGTCCAGGTTCCGTTTTCATGTCCGTCTACCTGATACGTTCAGGTTTCCATCTTCGGCACTGTCTGCCTGATACGTTCAAGCTTCTTTTTTCGTGTCTGTTTGCCTGGTACGTCCAGGTTTCCGTTTTCATGTCCGTCTACCTGATACGTTCAGGTTTCCATCTTCGTCACTGTCTGCCTGATACGTTCAGGTTTTCCGTTTTTTCATGTCTGTCTGCCTGATACGTTCGGGTTTTCTGCTTCTGGTTTCTGCCTGTTACGTTCAGGCCCTCGTCATGTCCTCTTGCTGGTCAAGCCTTCATCATGTCCTCCCTCCTGTTACGTTTGGTTCATGTCCCGTCCGGTCGGTCCTGTTGGTGTCTTTTTATCTTTTTCAGGGTCGTTTCTTGGGCTCGCCTTCTCACTCCACGTCTTTCTTTCCCTCTTACTGTCCTGTCGCATCCTTCTTCTTCCCCAGGTGTACCTATCACGGTCAGTTCAGGTTTCTTTATCTGTCACGCTTGGGGCCCGTTGCTCGCCATTTGCCAGCACGCACGGGTCATGTCTCCTCACTGCTTGCCACACTGGTCAACTCCATGCTGGCAGCCAGTTGGGGCCTCGTTTCCAGTCGCGTCTCGGCTCTCGGTTTGTTCAGGGCCCGGCGTGTTCGTTCACTTGTTCACGTCAGGTCCTTTTCCTCACCACCTGACACGCTCAGGCCGCTCGGTTTTTCGTGTTTTCTTTCAGGTTGTCCTCCCATCGCCTGATTTCGTTCAGGATTTCTTGCGTTTTCGGCCTGCCACCTCCAGGGTTCGTTTTTTCCTGTTTCATCATCACGTAAGTTTCGTCTTGTCAGCAGATGTTGGGGTACATCTCCCCGCAGGTTCCAGTAAAAATTTTGTATTTTTTCCCCACTTACCAATCCCAGATTCGCAGGGTGGGAAGTTCACTCTCTCCGCGGGCTTCCGAGTTTTTGTTCGATTCCAGGTTTCCTAACTTTTTTCCATCCTAAACTTTCTAAGGCTCCAGGTAAGAAAAAAAAAAAAAAAAAATTAGTTTTGGGGTTGCACGAGGGGTTGTCAATTCACGTCAGATCCTTCCACAGGGTCCGGTCTTCTTCGGGCAACATGTCGCATGTCTCGGATATTGAGGACTCACTGTCCATCCCTGAGTCAGCGGTCTCGGAAGCAGCCAGCCGCGCATCTTACAGGCATTGGACCATCCCCAGGATGCTCGCGGAACTGAAGAAAAAAGGGATCCGCCATTCGGCATCGGCACGGAAGGCAGAACTGTATCATCTGCTCTTCCCTGAATCTCCCAGGGCTTCTGAACCGCCCGGAGCCTCCGAAGATCTGGTCTCCATGTCGACCATCCAGCTCTCCCTGACCCAACTCCATGCGACCATCAACAACATGGCATCTTCGATGTCACACATCGACTCCAGGCTCCAGGCCGTCGAGAGCAAGATGGCTACGCCTCCTCCTCCGCCAGAGGCCGAAGCCGTGCCTTCTACTTCCCAGGCCAACGTCCCAGGTACAGGTCTGGCCTCTCCCGACATCGCCCCAGCGTTCTTCGTTCCAGAAAACATCAGGCGGGATATCCTGGCAGGGAAGGATATCAATTTGGCCGCCATCCTAATCTCCACCCATGATACGGTCGAAAACCGGACAATCGCCTGCGGTGATGTGTCGGTGGTGCTGAGGTCTAGAGACGTCCGCCTCAACAAGAAGCTGTCTATCCCCGAGTTCATGCTGACCTTCAGCCTGTACCGGGACATAGTGTGCTCCATTCATCCCCACCGCAGGGTAGAATTGGACACATACATGTACAAGGTCACCGAGCTGGGTTACAGATATGGCGGTACCGCCTTCTACGAGTACCACCGGTCTTTCTCTGCCAAAGCGGCAGCGGCTTTCCTCCAGCACCAGCATGTCACCAACTGGGCAGTGTTGGACATGGAGATTTTTTGCAGGCACTTCGCCGGGCAAAAATCCCCAGCCTGTGCCGGTTGCCAATCAGTCCTCCATGCTTCTGATTGGTGCCCCCATGTCACCAACCCATCTCCTGCCAGGCCAACGTCCAGCTCAGGGGCGCAGAAACCCAACCCCACCACGGACAAACTCGGCCGTCCCATCACCTTCTTAGGGAAGAATCAGCTATGCAACAACTTCAACTTGGGTTCTTGCAGTTATGATAAATGCAAGGCTTTGCACATCTGCACCATCTGTTTCAGGGCCCATCCTCAGTCCTCCTGTTCCCAACGCACGGCTAAACGCTCATGACTAGGCGGGGTCAACGTTGACCTGTTACTCTCCCTTCTCCAACTACATCATGACCCCAGTTTTGTCCAGTTTCTCTCACAGGGGTTCTCGGAGGGTTTCCATACCGGGCTAGTCACCCTTCCGCAGGTCACTCATGAGTGCCCCAACCTCCTCTCCTCTCTGGCGGATCCCGGGGCGGTGGACGCTCTGCTGGAGGCGGAGTTACAGAAGGGCTTTATGATCGGTCCTTTTGCAGAATCCCCTTTCCCTCTGTACCGGGTCAGCCCCATAGGTCTGGTGTCCAAAAAATCGTCCAATAAAAAAAGATTAATTTATGACTTGTCTGCTCCTCATGCATCCAGCACCCCCAGCCTGAATTCCCTGGTCCCGTCGGACGAGTTCTCTATGCAGTACTCGTCCCTGGACGAGGCCGTGGAGCTCATTTTACAGGTCGGGGCAGGAGCTTGGTTGTCAAAAGCGGACATTGCTGATGCCTTCAAGTTGCTGCCCATCCTGCCTCATCTGTGGAAGTTCTACGGCCTCAAATGGAGGGCAAAATATTACTTTGCCACCCGCTTGACGTTCGGGTCAAAGAGCAGTCCCTGGCTCTTTGACCAGTTCGCCCAAGCACTGCATTGGCTCTTGGTCAATCATGCCCACTGTCCGAGGGTCATCCATTATCTGGATGACTTCTTGCTCATCGAGCAGGCCGAACATGCCCCGGACAGGTTGGACAGCCTCCTCAGCCTGTTCAGCCGCCTCAATGTTCCGGTGGCTTCAGCTAAGGTCGAGGGCCCCTCCAGGGTAATCACCTTTCTGGGCATCACCCTGGACACTATCAGAATGGAGGCCAGCCTCCCCCTGGACAAATTAAACAGGTTAAAGGACTCCGTGGCCAGGCTCGTGGGCACCCGCACGGTGTCAAAGTTGGAACTCCAGTCTTTATTGGGGTCTTTCAACTTTGCCGCCAGGATCATGCCCCAGGGCAGGTCTTTCACCGCCGGCCTACTCAGACTCCTCCCAGCAGCCTCAGATCAGCATGCCCTCATCCACCTCGGGCGTGACGCGCTGGCGGACCTGGCCATGTGGTCCTTGTTTTTGTCCAGCTGGAATGGCATCTCCCTCTTCGTTCCTCAGTGGAATGAGGCCTCTCCCTTGGTATTCTCCGATGCTGCTGCTTCCCTCGGTTTCGGGGCCATCTGCGGGGATCAATGGTTTGCAGGTCCTTGGCCCACGCAGGTCTCCTCAGACCAGGAGGCCGCCAGGTGTTCCCCCCTGCTCGAGGTCTACCCCATCGTCGCAGCCGCTCTCGTCTGGGGTCAGTCATGGAGTAACAGGCCAGTGTGCTTCATGACTGACAACCAGGCGGTTGTTGACATCCTCGCCAGGGGTAGGTCCAGCTCCCCCAAGGTCATGCGTCTGGTTCGCAGGCTCACCTGGCTGTCCCTGCAAAACAACTTCCGCATCATTTGCAGGCACATAGAGGGCAGGAAAAATACCGCAGCTGATGCTCTGTCCCGTTTAAACTTTAATTTGTTTTTCCAGGTCATGCCAGGAGCTCGGAGAGTCGGGATCAACCCTCCGGGGTTCGAAGCCCTGATCATGGACTAGAGGAGTACGTTTCCGCAGCCCACGGTCTCATCCGCGAGTCTCTCTCGGCTAATTCTGCCCGGAACTATTTAACAGGGTGGAACACCTTCAGGCGGTTTGCCCACCTTCACCCCAGGGGGGACAGGGACAGAGTCTCCTTCGTCCTGGCTTTCCTGGCATACTGCCACAAGGAGCTCCATCTGTCCCACAATACCATCAGACTTTATTTAGCGGGCATCCAGCACCACCACATGATCAGTCACCCTAGTCATTCCTCCTTCTTTTCCTCCCAGGCGGTCAAAGCGGTTTTGAGAGGCATTCAGAAGCTCTCTTCCCCTGCCCTTCCCTCCAGACAACCAGTCACAGGGGAATTATTCCAAAAAATTTCTGCCGCCCTAGATGGTAATCCCTTTGGCCCTTTCAGAAGTTCGATCCTCAAAGCCGCTCTCTACCTCAGCTTCTATGGGTTTCTCAGGCCGGGGGAATTCTGCTGCACCTCAGCCCGGAATCCAGGGCCGGTTATCAGCCAGCTCCTCCATAGTTTAGACCACTTCACCTTCTCTCTTCCTTCCTCCAAAACCTCCCAAGTCGGTCCACCGGTACAGATCGAATACTTTAAGTCATTCAATCCTTGGTGCCCAGTGTCCGTGTTCAATCAGCTGCTCTCCACTCTCCATGACAGAACTCCCGATAGCCCCCTACTACCTTTTCCCGTGCTGTCATTGACGTCCGCGCAGTTCATCAGGCACATTCGTTCCATAGCTTCGGGTCTGGGGTTCCACGCTGCTTCCATTTCCGGACACTCCTTCAGGATCGGGGCCGCATCGGCAGCCTCCAAACATGGCGTCCCCGCTCACGTCATACGGAAGATGGGACGATGGCAATCTTCCTGTTTTTCCCGTTACATCCCTCATCCACGGGCCGAGATTGCCAAAGCTTTTTCCAGTCTGGTTTTGTAAATCTACAAATAATAAACTGCCTAAAATTCATGTTTTGCCCCCTTTTTTGGCTACCCGCGTCACGTGGCTAAAGGCACACCACTAGCCAAGGTTAGGTCCTACCGTGTCCAGTGCACACCCTCTTCCCAACACTTCCCCCGGAGCCTTGACCACAAATATATATATAGATATATAAGTAATCATTAAGAATGACAGTATTGGACAATTGGATATATATACAAATACATGCACATGCCAGTCAGGACTTATTTGATCTAAAGGAGGTCCAGTATAAATCGATCTACAAAAACAGGACTGGAAGTAGTTAAGTGTAAATACCTACCTAACAGCTGAGAACAACATCTGGACCTGACAATGGGACAAAAATCTAGAGGAGGGGCGTATTCCTGGCAAACACCAAGCGCCGGGACTTGGGCATAGGTACCTATAGGCATCCGGAGAGAGTCAGGGGAAGGCGCATGCGCAGCAAACTAGAACTCATGCCAGCTCTATGATCCTGAGCAAGCGCAGAATGGCAGCCAGCCCCTAGCCAAATATTAAGTGTAAAGACATGCGCAGAAGGAGGCAGATAATCTGCCATGATCCAATGGGCAATAAACAGGTAAGTGAATGCTGGCAATGAGAATGACTTAATAACAAAAATCTAATAGGGCAGGCATGCGCAAGACCATCAGGAGGATCGCAAAGCGCAACAACTCCAGTACCAAATTCAAGTCACCCCCCAAAATCTAAGAGGACACGCATGCGCAGCTCCGTAGCAAAATCACGATCAGCGTTAAGTGCCTAGACATGCGCAGTAACAACCTACAATCCGGGTCCTGCACTAAGACGGCACTCAAGCGCGGTGACATCGCGAACGCTTAGTGGATGACAGAGGAGGGGGAGGTACTAGTGAATGAGCGATCCATAAGAAGTAGATACGGATAGGCCGCCAAACAAACACAGATATCCGAACGGTACACATTTGCTGGCAAGCGAGATGACGGCAGCAGGGAGGTTTTAAAAGGCCTGGTCCCGCCCCAACACAGCTGACTGCCCGATACCCCTGAAGACGCCAATTGTTTGGCGAAACATGTCGGGGGGCAGAGTGTGACAGTTTGTTACTTTTTAGCCAGCCAATGCACTGCGATAGTATAAGCTTACTATAAGCCAAGCAATAACAATAATGAGCGATCAGTGAGTGTCAGGCATCACCAGTTAGCACACAGTGCACTGTGACAATAACAGTGTGCACCCACAGAGCAGGAAGGATTCTGTGCAGATACAAGACACTGAGCCAGGCAGTCCAGAGGGATGTCAGAGCCGAAATCACAGCAGAATTCCATTCACTAGAGGCAGTGCAGATAGGCTGATAGTTTTAAATATAAATAATAAATGTTAATTTTTAGTTACAAAAGCTAATAACACGTGTCAACCCAGAGACATTATTGGTCCTAGTGGCCATTTGGAAATAAACAGTCTTATAAGTCTCAACACGTGTGAGTGGGTCAAATGTAATAAAGTGATAAGAACGCACAAGGTCTCAGATTCGTGAGATTTGATGACCCCTGAGAGAGAACCGCTCCTACTCCATCTTCAGATGCATCGACCTCGACTACAAAAGGCTTTTCTTGATCCGGCTGAACCAGGATTGTGGCGTTAACAAAACACTTCTTGAGATTTTCGAAGGCTTTTATGGCCTCAGATGGCCAATTCACTAGATCCGCCCCCCTTCCTGGTCAGGTCGGTAAAAGGTTTAGCGACCACCGAAAAATTTGCAATTAATTTTCGATAGTAATTGGAAAAAGCCAAAAAACGTTGCAACGCTTTAAGGGAAGAGGGTCTCATCCATTCCTGAATGGCTTGCACCTTCCCTTGCATCTTAAAAGATTGAGGAGTAAGGATATATCCCAAAAACAACATTTCTTGTGCCCCAAATATACATTTCTCCTCTTTGGCAAATAATTGGTTTTCTCTAAGAACCTTCAAAATCTGTCTGGTGTGAGTGACATGGGAATCCCAACTTGGTGAAAAAATCTGGATATCGTCCAAATATACAATCATAAATTTTCCAATAAACTGCCTGAAAATATCATTAACAAAATAAAAAAAAATTGCCGGAGCATTACTCAATTACTCAATGATGGGTGAGAGAAATATCTCGGTCAAATGCCAACTTTGTATAAAAAAATGGGAAAAGTTGTCTTTTGCCGAGATATTTATCTCACCCAGCATGGGTATATGTAAAATGACACCCCAAAACACATTGCCCAACTTCTCCCGATTACGGAGATACCAGATGTGTGACACTTTTTTGCAGCCTAGGTGGGCAAAGGGGCCCATATTCCAAAGAGCACCTTTAGGATTTCACTCGTCATTTTTTACACATTTTGATTTCAAACTACTTTGCACGCATTTGGGCCCCTAGAATGCCAGGGCAGTATAACTACCCCACAAGTGACCCCATTTTGGAAAGAAGACACCCCAAGGTATTTCGTGATGGGCATAGTGAGTTCATGGAAGTTTTTATTTTTTGTCAAAAGTTAGTGGAATATGAGACTTTGTAAAAAAAAATAAAAAAAAATCATCATTTTCCGCTAACTTGTGACAAAAAATAAAAAATTCTAGGAACTCGCCATGCCCCTCACGGAATACCTTGGGGTGTCTTCTTTCCAAAATTGTTTTCGATCATATGTTAGGTCTCATCTGTTATAATGTTGCGGGGGAGGTTTTTTTTCGTGTCTGTTCTTTATTGAATTGGAGTTTGCAGTGAAGTTTTTGACTCTGTTTGTTTTGTTGCAGGGGCGGCTCCTTGTCTTGCATGGATTTTCGGGCATTCGTATGTCTACTGGGGGGCCTTACGAGCTGACGTTCGGCGGAACGGTCGTCAATTGGGTTTTCCGATGGAGGAGTTGCTGGTCAGGTGGATTGGTTTGAGGGGGCTTCTCTGGGGGCGGGTTTTGCCTGAGATCCATACCAACGTCATGCTAGATCGCCCGCCTGATATCTTAGTTCTTCATGTGGGTGGCAATGATTTGGGGGTGCGTCGGTCCCGTGATGTGATACGGGATATTAAGTTAGACGTGCTGCGTTTGATGTCAGATTTTCCGGATTTGCTGGTGGTGTGGTCACAGGTGGTTGCGAGGAGTAGTTGGCGTTTTGCCAGATCGGTGGAGCGGATCAATAAAGCGCGGACGAAGTTGAACAAGGAGGTGGGACGTTTTGTTCGCAGACAGGGTGGTTTGGTGGTTCGACATCGGGAATTGGAGGCCGCATCGCCTCAATTCTTGAGATCCAATGGCGTGCATCTTAACGATGTGGGGATTGATATGTGGGCGTTAGGTATTCAGGAGGGTCTGGAAACGGCCCTGAGGGTGTGGCGGTACGCCCACAGGTGAGGTGTCACCGGTGGTCTTCTGGTGCCTGATCGATATGGGATCCTGGGGGAGCAATACAATGGTTTAAGAGATGCAGGACATGTTGGAGCCTGTATCTCATGTGGTTGGTGAATGCCGAGGATGGGGCTCCTGTTTGGGCTAAAAGGCCTACAGGAGGAGATACATGGATACTTCAAGGATTTGGTGCCCTTGGGTCGGTGAGTGCGGCCAAGGGTCATTTTGAAGTATAAGGAGAGATGGTTAAGGAAGATACCGCTTGTTTGGGTTGCCCTCCAGGATCCTTGTTACGGTACAGTGGCTCATAATGTTGAAGGATGTGTTAAAGTGATTATTGTTATTATTATTATTTTATGTGTATAATAAAGTTGGCCGTAATGGTCATTTTACCAAAGCAAGAAGGTTTCTGTGTGGTTATTGGAAAAGGGAATGGGTTTGGTAAGGCTAGCCGGAGGAAAATTCTTCCATCCTAGTAAGTCATGTGCCACAGAGTGCACAAGTAATATTACAATTAGGGAGAGATAGGGTCTCAGGGGACCTTTATATGTCACTAGATTCCAGCTATACTCATATGACAATTTCAAAATTTGATGTGGAATCCATTATACTGTTGTGATAAAAGTGATGGGAACAGTAATCGCCAGCGCGCGCCTCGTCCTGTGAATGAAGACGCTGCAGAGATATTTGCCCAACCCCCACCCTTGTCTTGTCTTCCTCTTTAGTGTAGGGGCTGCATTAGGGGCCCCTGGGTGAGTCTGAGCTCCATTGATGGTAAGACCCCCCCTCTGGCTGCATTCTGCCCCCTCCTTTTTTATGCCTTTCTTGTGTACAGTGCGGTGAGCCCCTGATGTGCACTATATGAGCTGCCATAAAGTGATATCTGATGTTCTGCTGGGTGTCAGGTGTTCTGTGCCTGGAATGGAGGATGGGAGGTCCGGCTCCTTGTAGTGTACACAGGGGAACAGCTTATCTGTATGCACCCTTTGTCTCTCCGGGTCACATTAACCCTCTTAGCTCCTGGATACTGCAGGCACTACAGTGAGATTATGAAAAAATTGGCAGTGATGGGGTTAATGTGATATCTCTGTCCTGTGCTTTATGATAGATGCCATATGGTGAGTGTCAGAAGATCCTGTATATATATGGATGATGAGAGTCATAGTTACATCCCTGCAGACTGATACCAGGTAAGTGGCTCCTCCGACACCTTTAGGACACACTATCCCAGGCAGCATAAGCACCAGGGGATTATTTGCGGTGGCCGGGTTTGGGGTGGCCCCAACACTACTCTGGGTCCCCCGGACACCATCAAAGTGTCACCATGTGTTGCTGCTCTCCGGACAAGATGGTACGAGGTGGTGAACCTGAATGGGAAATAAGTCCAGAGAGTCGGGGTCTGCAGTAACCAGGGGGCTTCTTTACTGGAGGAATTCAGGTGAGGCACTGGGCCGGCGTCTCCAGTCTCCTCCCGGGAAGAAGAAGGGTTTGATGCTGAGGAAAGGCCTGAGCTAGATGTCCCTCTGTCTCTCAGAAGGCTGGTGCCCTGGTCCAAGGCTGGTGATCCAGGGTCTGTGGCAGCGTATCCCCATCTCAGCGTCTTCTTCTGGTCACTCCATAGTCTGGCAGAGTCTCCTCTTCCCTATCTGCAGCACACGAGGTCCTCTGACTGCTCTCCTTACTGTATATATAGTTTCTGGCTAAACTAGACCCTTCTAGTGGGAGGTGTGGAGTGGAGAAACTCAGCCCAAACAAATACAATATAGCAGCACCAGACATTCAAAAGGTCAGACTGTCTGGTTTTGGTGGTAAACAAGACTGGCTTTTTCCCTCCAAAACATAATCTTCTTTAACCCTTGTGGTATCTGCGTAAAATTATCAGCTTCTCATTATTAGCTAGAAAGTCCCAAAAGTCTCTCAGTGTTCATTTACCGTTTCCATAGTGCTGTGCAAACACAGTGCAAAAGAACAGGATATTTATAACAACATATATATGTATAATGCAGTTACATAGTATTAAACATTATAACTCAATGCAAGTTAACCCTTTAAAGTAAAGAGTTGACAACTTTGCATAGGTGAAACAGGCAAATGTCCACAAATATTTAAACTTCAAAGTACCTCTGCTCCAGGGCACTACATATGACTCCCAGTATTGTCTAATAGTAGTAACATTAATACTCGGTGGCACTTATTGGAGTACTCCGCTGCAGGTGTCGGTACAGAGCTCAAGAGCAACAAGAGCAGTGGAGTGCGGGGGTGCCGGGAATGACGGGTTCAGATTCTAAAAATCAATGTACATGGAGGCGACAGGAATAAAACCAGGGAAATGACCTGTCTGGGGGAGAGCATTCTAGAAAACCACTGCAGCAAGGGAAAAGTCTTATAGACGGGGTGATGGAGAACATTAGAGTCTCCCACAGACCACCAGACACAAAACGAGCGCTGATTGATGTTCATTCAAAGGATGTTTCACGTGACTCCATGCAAAGTGAAAGGGGGATGAACAATCCTTACTATGATCGGGATACTCTGGAGGGTCATTACCTGTATAATGATGGGGGTACTCTCAGTGGAAGGTCATTACCAGTATAATAATGGGGGTACTCTCAGTGGAGGGCCATTACCTGTATAATAATGGGGGTACTCTCAGTGGAAGGTCATTACCTGTATAATAATGGGGGTACTCTCAGTGTAGGGTCATTACCTGTATAATAATGGGGGTACTCTCAGTGTAGGGTCATTACCAGTATAATGATGGGGGTAATCTCAGTGGAGGGTCATTACCAGTATAATGATGGGGGTACTCTCAGTGGAGGGTCATTACCTGTTTAATAATGGGGGTACTCTCAGTGAAGGGTCATTACCTGTATAATAATGGGGGTACTCTCAGTGTATAATAAGGGGGGTACTCTCAGTGGAAGGTCATTACATGTATAATATTGGGGGTACTCTCAGTGTAGGGTCATTTCCAGTATAATAAGGGGGGTACTCTCAGTGGAAGGTCATTACATGTATAATAATGGGGGTACTCTCAGTGAAGGGTCATTACCTGTATAATAATGGGGGTACTCTCAGTGGAGGGTCATTCCCTGTATAATAATGGGGGTACTCTCAGTGGAGGGTCATTTCCAGTATAATATTGGGGGTACTCTCAGTGTAGGGTCATTACCAGTATAATAATGGGGTTACTCTCAGTGGAGGGTCATTACCAGTATAATAATGGGGGTACTCTCAGTGGAAGGTCATTACCTGTATAATATTGGGGGTACTCTCAGTGTAGGGTCATTTCCAGTATAATAAGGGGGGTACTCTCAGTGGAAGGTCATTACATGTATAATATTGGGGGTACTCTCAGTGTAGGGTCATTTCCAGTATAATAAGGGGGGTACTCTCAGTGGAAGGTCATTACATGTATAATAATGGGGGTACTCTCAGTGAAGGGTCATTACCTGTATAATAATGGGGGTACTCTCAGTGGAGGGTCATTCCCTGTATAATAATGGGGGTACTCTCAGTGGAGGGTCATTTCCAGTATAATATTGGGGGTACTCTCAGTGTAGGGTCATTACCAGTATAATAATGGGGGTACTCTCAGTGGAAGGTCATTACCTGTATAATAATGGGAGTACTCTCAGTGTAGGGTCATTACCTGTATAATAATGGGGTACTCTCAGTGGAGGGTCATTACCTGTATAATAATGGGGGTACTCTCAGTGTATAATAATAATATATTGTCGTCTCCCCGCTTCTAGCTCAGGACCGGTGACACCTCCAGCTCTGCACTGCGCTCACCTCCCTGCACAATGCTGACTCTGCTGTGCCTGTGCCTGCTCCTGGGCTCCTCAGTGGCCTCTAGTGGTGAGTGGCAGTCATTACACGTCTCATCTATGTTTATAATCTGCACAGACTATAATCTCCCTATATAATGTCTGGTCATGCTGAGGCCTCCGCCTGGCAGGGGTTCTCCTTTAATTCTCTCCTCTCATCCTGTAGTGCAGTCCCGTATGTCTTCCTTCGTGGGGGAGCACGGCGCAGGAGGGGGCACCGCATTTTCCTTCTCCTCGGAGCAGCTAAAAGGACCAATCACAGGCCTGCGAGTGCGGGAGAACCCGAGTCACATCATAGGGTGAGACCCCTCATGTCTTCTCTTCCTCCCATCTTACCAGCACACAGCAGGCTGCATTAGTCGGTCCCATAGAAATGAATGGAGGGCTGCTGTGCATGCGCTGTGATCTTTCCTTCATTTTGGAGGCTTTGTTCTAGAGATAGCTGTGGGTCCTAGAGGTGGCCCCCGCACCTATCTGACTTTGGTGACATATCCTCGCGATGTGCCACAAATGTGTGAGGTGAGACAATCCCTTTAAATGGGTTGTCCAGTCCTGGAGCTGACAGCGCCTATAGCGTGGACCTCTGCCCCTGAACATAAAACAGCAAACTCCGCTGTCCGACCGCGGCTCCGCTCCCAGCTGCTGGATCCCATTCCCTGAAGTGTGAATATGGAGTCGCTTACACGGCTTGGCCCTTGGGGATCTCGGACGCCACTTCCACACTTTGGTCGGGGGCTCGGCGGAGCTGATGTTGTGTTTTATCCTAATGAGAAAGATTTCATAATAAGGATTTGGAGAAGGGGCAGAGGAATAGCAGAGCAGGGAGAGGCTGGTGCTGCTACTAGGGGGTCATACCATGGGGGAGTAATAAAGCCCACCATAATGCCCCCCCCCCAGTAGAAATAATTCTCCTTATAATGTGCAAAACATTCCCCTTTGTAATGCCCCCAGTTGAGCTAATGTTCCCATAATGTGCCAATATAAAATACCCCTTCTCAGTGCCCCCGTAGATGACCCCATAGTGCTCCTCCTCCCTTCCCCCCACCATAATATGTCCCAGTATAAAATGCCCCTATACAGAGCCCCCCATATAAAATACCCCTTCTTTTTAGCCTCAGTAGATGCCCCTATAGTGCCCCCCAATCATGTGCCAGTAAGATGTGCCCCAATAGATGCCCCCCAATCATGTGCCAGTAAGATGTGCCCCCATAGATGCCCCCAATCATGTGCCAGTAAGATGTGCCCCATAGATGCCCCCAATCATGTGCTAGTAAGATGCCCCCCAATCATGTGCCAGTAATAAGAGCCCCCCCACCATCATGTGCCAGTAGCCCCCCCTTATGTGCCAATAACACCCCCTTATTATGTGCCAGTAACCCCCATATCATGTGCCAGTAGCCCCCATATCATGTGCCAATAGCCTCCTTATCATGATCCAGTATTGTACCTATATAAAAAAAAAAAAAACACTTATACTTACCTCCAGCGATGCGATGCAGGCCTCTTCCGGCCTGTGTCCCTCGCTATACGGCTCAGGCGGCGCGATGACATCATCGCGCCGCCTGCACCGGCCTCTGATAGGCTGCCGGCCTAGTGCTGGCAGCCTATCAGAAGAACAGGAGGGGACACACCACTCCCTCCCCTGCCTCAGCACAGCCGTCTGTATCGCTGTCCTGAGGACGGCGATACAGATGACTATGGAGATGAGCGCTTCCACAATGGAAGCGCTCATCTCCTGCTGCTGTGCCCTGCCGCCGGCCGCCCCCACTTGCCACCAGGGCCGCGGCCTTGCGGCACTCAGGCCTGCCGACCTACCGGGAAATATCCCGGTATCCCGGCAGGCCAGTCCGGCCCTGATGAGTGTTCTTTTTAATATTCAAGGTCCATGCCATAGGGGTTGTCAGATCCCAGGCTGGACAACCCCATTAACTTCTTTCAAGTTGAAGAGCCTCTTCCTAACAGAGTGTCTCTTCTCAGCCTCTTCCTAACAGAGTGTCTCTTCTCAGCCTCTTCCTAACAGAGTGTCTCTTCTCAGCCTCTTCCCTGCAGTGTCTCTTCTCTGAGCCTCTTCCCTGCAGTGTCTCTTCTCAGCCTCTTCTCTGCAGTATCTCTTCTGAGCCCCTTCCCTGCAGAGTGTCTTTTGTAAGAAGGTACAAGGAATCATTGTGGATGATAGGTACGTGTCACCGAGGTTCCTGGCCTCGGTGGAGAAAGAGACGGTTTTTATGTGTCAGCAGCAGTTGCTGTTTGACACCTTGATACTTAGTACGGCTGTAATAGCTGATACGGCTCTTACTGGGAGTAGTCAAAGTGCTGGGTGGGTGACTACTCCCCATGTTCCAGGCCAGGTTTTGCCAGGCATAAAAACCAGCCAGCAATTCCAGGTGGAAAGGATTACCTCCGTCTGACAGTGGAGCTCAGGAGGTCTGTGTGCTGTGATCTGAGGGCTGTGTTGGGATCCGCGGCTTGAGCCGGGCTGGAGGGCTCAGACCCCTGTGAGGGCGAACAGGCCGCCTAACGTTTGCCTGTGGACTTGACAAGGCAGAACTTCCAACAGGGTGTGAAGTAACATATTTTATGTGTCTGAACGATCACCAAGCAACTTGCGGTTTTGTTTTGCTTTCACGAATAAACACTGATGTTTAGAACCAAGAACTTTGCCTCTGTGCTGCACCCGCTAATCCTAACTACCAGAGCGAATCCCCACACTCTTCTGAGCCTCTTTCCTGCAGAGTGTCTTTTCAGCCTCTTCCCTGCAGTGTATCTACTCAGCCTCTACCCTGAAGATTGTCTCTTTTCAGCCTCTTCCTTGCAGTCTCTTCTCAGCCTCTTCTCTGCAAGATTGTCTCTTCTCAGCCTCTTCTCTGCAGATTGTCTCTTCTCAGCCTCTTCCCTGCAATGTCTCTTCTTATGTTTTTGTCTTCTGCAGGGTCCAGTTCCAGTATGGTGGCACCTGGGGACCTTATTATGGGAACCCATCAGGAACGCTCCACGAGATCTTACTCCATCGGGGGGAGAACATTGTACAAGTGTCCGGGAAGGTGGCCTCCTACGTGAACGAGCTGATCTTCATCACAAATCGCGGGAGAATACTTAAATACGGTCAACCCTCCGGCAACAGCTTCAATGATTTCCCCCTGTATGACGGCACCGTCCTCCGCTATGTGAGTGGCCGGCATTCATCCGTCATACACAGCATTGGTTTCCATTGGGGGGTCAGTCCAAGTTGTGTCAACTGCAAAGAAGAGTCCAAATGATGGATACAAGAACCATATCGACGGTCCTGGAAACCCACCCATGGCTGACGACACCGTATCTCCGACTGCGTCCACAGATCTCATCTACCACAAATAACAATCTTTTGCCTAATGCTTCGACCTCTACAATGTCTTTGAAATGTCTTTTCCCCATTTGCAGCCAAGAAGTGATGAATAACTGCCAATAAAAGAATATATAACAATATATAATGTGCACCTCAAAATCTTGCTATAACCATGTGACCACAATGTGGCGCTGTCAAAATAATAATAAATAATAGATGTTCTCATAAAAATGTTGCAGTAATGTGTATCCATGTATCCTGTATTATACTCCAGAGCTGCACTCACTATTCTGCTGGTGCAGTCACTGTGTACATACATTACTTATCCTATACTTATCCTGAGTTACATCCCCTATTATACTCCAGAGCTGCACTCACTATTCTGCTGGTGCAGTCGCTGTGTACATACATTACTTATCCTGTACTGATCCTGAGTTACATCCTGTATTATACTCCAGAGCTGCACTCACTATTCTGCTGGTGCAGTCACTGTGTACATACATTACTTATCCTGTACTGGTCCTGAGTTACATCCTGTATTATACTCCAGAGCAGCACTCACTATTCTGCTGGTGCAGTCACTGTGTACATACATTACTTATCCTGTACTGATCCTGAGTTACATCCTGTATTATACTCCAGAGCTGCACTCACTATTCTGCTGGTGCAGTCACTGTGTACATACATTACTTATCCTGTACTGATCCTGAGTTACATCCTGTATTATACTGCAGAGCTGCACTCACTATTCTGCTGGTGGGGTCATTGTGTACATACATTACTTATCCTGTACTGATCCTGAGTTACATCCTTTATTATACTCCAGAGCTGCACTCACTATTCTGCTGGTGCAGTCACTGTGTACATACATTACTTATCCTGTACTGATCCTGAGTTACATCCTGTATTATACTCCAGAGCTGCACTCACTACTCTGCTGGTGCAGTCACTGTGTACATACATTACTTATCCTGTACTGATCCTGAGTTACATCCTGTATTATACTCCAGAGCTGTACTCACTATTCGGCTGGTGCAGTCACTGTATACATACATTACTTATCCTGTACTGACCCTGAGTTACATCCTGTATTATACTCCAGAGCTGCACTCACTATTCTGCTGGTGCAGTCACTGTGTACATACATTACTTATCCTGTACTGATCCTGAGTTACATCCTGTATTATACTCCAGAGCTGCACTCACTATTCTGCTGGTGCAGTCACTGTGTACATACATTACTTATCCTGTACTGATCCTGAGTTACATCCTGTATTATACTCCAGAGCTGTACTCACTATTCTGCTGGTGCAGACACTGTGTACATACATTACTTATCCTGTACTGATCCTGAGTTACATCCTGTATTATACTCCAGAGCTGCACTCACTATTCTGCTGGTGCAGTCACTGTGTACATACATTACTTATCCTGTACTGATCCTGAGTTACACTCTGTATTATACTCCAGAGCTGCACTCACTGTTCTGCTGGTGCAGTCACTGTGTACATACATTACTTATCCTGTACTGATCCTGAGTTACACACTGTATTATACTCCAGAGCTGCACTCACTATTCTGCTGGTGCAGTCACTGTGTACATACATTACTAATCCTGTACTGATCCTGAGTTACATCCTGTATTATACTCCAGAGCTGCGCTCATTATTCTGCTGGTGCAGTCACTATGTACATACATTACTTATCCTGTACTGATCCTGAGTTACATCCTGTATTATACTCCAGAGCTGCACTCACTATTCTGCTGGTGCAGTCACTATGTACATACATTACTTATCCTGTACTGATCCTGAGTTACATCCTGTATTATACTCCAGAGCTGCACTCACTATTCTGCTGGTGCAGTCACTGTGTACATACATTACTTATCCTGTACTGATCCTGAGTTACATCCTGTATTATACTCCAGAGCTGCACTCACTGTTCTGCTGGTGCAGTCACTGTGTACATACATTACTTATCCTGCACTGATCCTGAGTTACATCCTGTATTATACTCCAGAGCTGCACTCACTATTCTGCTGGTGCAGTCACTGTGTACATACATTACTTATCCTGTACTGATCCTGAGTTACATCCTGTATTATACTCCAGAGCTGCACTCACTATTCTGCTGGTGCAGTCACTGTGTACATACATTACTTATCCTGTACTGATCCTGAGTTACACCCTGTATTATACTCCAGAGCTGCACTCACTGTTCTGCTGGTGCAGTCACTGTGTACATTCATTACTTATCCTGTACTGATCCTGAGTTACATCCTGTATTATACTCCAGAGCTGCACTCACTATTCTGCTGGTGCAGTCACTGTGTACATACATTACTTATCCTGTACTGATCCTGAGTTACACCCTGTATTATACTCCAGAGCTGCACTCACTATTCTGCTGGTGCAGTCACTGTGTACATACATTACTTATCCTATACTGATCCTGAGTTACATCCTGTATTATACTCCAGAGCTGCGCTCATTATTCTGCTGGTGCAGTCACTATGTACATACATTACTTATCCTGCACTGATCCTGAGTTACATCCTGTATTATACTCCAGAGCTGCACTCACTGTTCTGCTGGTGCAGTCACTGTGTACATTCATTACTTATCCTGTACTGATCCTGAGTTACATCCTGTATTATACTCCAGAGCTGCACTCACTATTCTGCTGGTGCAGTCACTATGTACATACATTACTTATCCTGCACTGATCCTGAGTTACATCCTGTATTATACTCCAGAGCTGCACTCACTGTTCTGCTGGTGCAGTCACTGTGTACATACATTACTTATCCTGTACTGATCCTGAGTTACATCCTGTATTATACTCCAGAGCTGCACTCACTATTCTGCTGGTGCAGTCACTGTGTACATACATTACTTATCCTGTACTGATCCTGAGTTACATCCTGTATTATACTCCAGAGCTGCACTCACTATTCTGCTGGTGCAGTCACTGTGTACATACATTACTTATCCTGTACTGATCCTGAGTTACATCCTGTATTATACTCCAGAGCTGCACTTACTATTCTGCTGGTGCAGTCACTGTGTACATACATTACTTATCCTGTACTGATCCTGAGTTACATCCTGTATTATACTCCAGAGCTGCACTCACTATTCTGCTGGTGCAGTCACTATGTACATACATTACTTATCCTGTACTGATCCTGAGTTACATCCTGTATTTCTTTTATTAAAATTTAAAAAAACATAACAAATGAATAAATAAATACAGAAATCACACCAAAACATAACACAAAACCCAAACCAAATATACTGGACATAAAGCTCCTCAGCACGGTACAGACACCGGTCCAACCCAACACTCGCTCCCCCACAGATCACCCACTATATACAGTATTTACAATATTTTTAACTTCAATATCAATGTACTAACCTTTCTGACTCGGTTGCACCTACCTACACACAGCAAAATATAGAAATCTTAGAAAACAAACTTACAAAAATCCTACACACCAACACCCCAATACAACACACACATACATTTTTTCGGTTCCGCATCCAATGCCCTCAGCACATGATAACAGATGTCCATGAACCAGCCCAGGATATTCTCATATACCCCAAAAGTCTCCAATGTCCCCTAGATCCCTCCCCCCATTTGCCTACAACGCAACAAATTATAAAATATATACATCACTATACAAATATACAATATATACACATTACATACCAATATATACAAATATACTTTACTCCAATTAGGATAATGGAATCAACACCTTTGACCCCATGCTGGGTATAATGACCTCTGACCCCATGCTGGGTATAATGACCAGATGTTGATTCAGTTACATATTTATTCCCAGAGAAGTCTTGTACAGTCACTCAGAATTGAGAAAGCTCGTTGGAAGAACGAGTGAAACGTATTCAAGAAATCTACAGTAAGTCCAGTTGCCTTGATTTATTCTTTACAGATACACTTCAGATTGTCCCTCACACACAGTTTCCCACAGAAGCAGCACCAAGTCAAGTCCCAAAACCTCAACGGGATCCTGATGGAATTCAAAAGGTGTAACCTGACCCCCAGATCTCCACTTGGACAGTCCCTGAGGGAGAGAGGTTTCTGGAAATAGGTCAACAGAACCCTTTGGTCAAACAGTTTACCACATCCCCAGGCCCCATCGACGTAATACCTTCAGAAGCAGGGCAGCATAAGCCAGGAGATGCCCATGTGGTGTGAGGAGATCCTTCACTTGCTCCCGAAGTCATTCCTGGAAGAAAGTCTAGTAGGTTGATCTTAATAAAGGTGTTCACCAGGAACACCACACGGTTCACCATACCCAGCCCTCCTAGTCTCTGTGTACAGTAAGTAACCTCCCTCTTGACAAGGTTCAGTCTATTTCCCCACATCTGGAAGAACTGACTGTAGACCCAAGTCCAGAAAGGTTCTGGCAAGATGCACACACAGACCAGATATA
The DNA here is from genome assembly GCF_905171765.1 of Bufo bufo. NCBI lineage: Eukaryota > Metazoa > Chordata > Amphibia > Anura > Bufonidae > Bufo > Bufo bufo. The sequence continues at coordinate 10,612,567 of NC_053395.1, forward strand.
ACAGCAAAGGGATCATGTGGGTTTTGATAATGTTCACCCTTTCCTTGAGGGTCCACCCTTTCCACTGGTCCACCTTCTGAGCAGCAATCTTAAGCCTGCTGTCCCAATTTTGATGGGGGTAATCCCCCTGGCCAAATTCAATGCTAAGGACTTTTTCAGACTTCTGTGGCTCTGGAAAGGTGTCTGGGAGATCAAAACCAGGATCTCCTCGTCCCAGCTAGAGACACTTATCCCGGTTGATCTTTGACCCAGATGACTCTGAGTAGAGTTCTACCTCCGACAGCACCCACTCTGCCTCACCTCTCGAAGACACAAAGATAGTTACGTCATCAGCATGCGCCACCACCCTCAGTGTGGTCTCCAGAGCTGCCTGGTCCATCCCGACACCCGCCAATGGCCCACAATCAACCCTTCTAAGGAATGATGGATCGCATACAACAGCGGGCTCAAAGGACAACCCTGGTGAACCCCAGATCCCACCTTGAAAGGGAGGCCAATCCAACCATTGACAAGCATGAAACTATCTCCCCCTGCGTACAAGGTCTTAAGCCAATCAACAAACCCCCCTGGCAGGCCATATGTCAGAAGGACAGACCAGAGGTACTCGTGGTCAACAAGATTAAACACTTTTGCCTGATCCAAGGACAGCATGTACCCCTTCCAGTGACCTGCCCTGCTCCATGGCCTCCCAGACAATGAGCCCAGCACTAAAAGTACTGTGGCCTGAAACAAAGTAGCGCTGGTCCCTAGATAGGAGCTGGGGTGCAAACTTCACCAACGATTAAATAGCACCTTCGTCAGAATATTTTTGTCCACACCGAGGAGCGCTATGGGATGCCAATTGTCAATGTGAAACGGATCCTTACCCTTTGACAAACTGATCAGGGCTGACCTCCTCATTGACTTTGGTAGAGCGCTTGAGGAGAGACGCTTATTAAATACCTCAGTCAAGGGGGAACCAATGTGTCCTGAAAGGTCTTATAAAACTCGGTATTAAGCCATCTGGACCTGGCGATTTTTTTGGGTGCAAGCCCCTCAATCACCAGACTGAATTCCTCTTACTGAATCATTTCAGTTTAATATATTAAGAGAGGGGTCCACTCCTGGTTCAGGGACAGTTTCAGCCAGGAAAGCCAACATCTTATCACGATCAATATTACAGGCTATAGCTACTAGAGAGGGGTCGTTGATCCAGGGAGTTATTCTGATTGCCTGATTGGAGTCGGGTAGGAATTTTTTTAACCTTAAGTGGGGAAAATTGGCTTCTACCTCATAGTTTTTTTTTGCCTTCCCCTGGATCAACTTGCAGGATAACAAGCCGAACTGGATGGACAAATGTCTTTTTTCGGACTTATAAACTATGTTGCTATGTTACCTCCAGGATCCCTGATTTGGACCTTCTCAGGGACCCTGTACTATCAATCAGACCTGACACAATCTTACTACTCACTGACATCCTTCACAACTTCTCTGTCAGAGAAGAGTAAATTCTCACCACCGGACACTGCTGCCTGTGTTTTATAGACCAAACCAAGACCCGGCCTGGATCGGCTTTACAGCCATACTAAATAGCAAAGCCATGTTGGCGATCTGCTAGTGTCTGCTGTACCTAACCGTGTTCTTGTATTACCTTTGTCTGCTGTGGATAACCTTAAAAACATACTTTTATTGATATGCAAATGAGCCTCTAGGTGCTATGGGGGCATCTTTTCAGCACCTAGAGGCTCCATCTACTCACTATTTCTGCCGCCCAGCGCGCTCCAGCCCGCCCCTCTCCTCTAGATTGACAGCCTACTTCTCTCCACCTCGGCCGAATTAGGTAGGATTGACAGCCTACTTCTCTCCATCTCGGCTATATTCGGCGCAGGCGCAGTGACTGTCGGACTGCTCCCTGCGCCGTAATCGTCTAGTGCTGCATTAGACTCTTCTAACTCAGACAGGTTATCTTGCTCTTTAACTTCTACCCTATCTATCTTTGTATACTCTAACAGTGGCATGGTAATACTAGGCTCAGACATTTTACTTTAAATGCTATAACAATCAATACGAATATTAAAGGACATTTCACTTTAAATGCAATACTGGCAAATGCAGAAATAAATGACTTTCACTTTAAATGCAATACTGACAAAATGCAGAAATAAATGACTTTCACTTTAAATACTTTAGAGTCCATATACTACAAACTGTCCTTTGTTTTACTTTAAAGTCTTTTATTCCTGAACGTGAAAATGTCTTTTTATGCCAAAACCTATGTGCAATGATAAGCAATAAAAGGAAAGCTCTGACCTTTGTGGGGATTTGCTCTGGTAGACAGGCTTGCGGACGCAGTACAGAGCCAACGACAACATCTTTAACTTAAACAGTTCAGTGTTTATTCACACATAAGGATAAGCAAAACAAAAAGTCAGTTTCAAGGAAAACAGTCACCTTGAGTCTGGTGTTTGTTCACACCATGCAGCAATGCAGAAGTCCTTGGACATAGCAGAAACCACCTTCTCTCACGCCAACAAGGTAGCAGGCCTTTACCCAGGCCCAAAATCCCAGGTTCCAACACAGAAACTGACAGAAGCTTCTCTGTTAGAGAGGAGTAAATTCTCACCACCGGACACTGCTGCCTGTGTTTTATAGACCAAACCAAGACCCGGCCTGGATCGACTTTACAGCCATACTAAATAGCAAAGCCATGTCAGCCAGCACTAGCTGCCGCTGACACATTAAATTACCGGCTCACGGCCTTATTTCACCTTAAGGACCAGGCCATTTTTTGCAAATCTGACCAGTGTCACTTTATGTGGTGATAACTTTAAAATTCTTTTACTTATCCAGGCCATTATGAGATTGTTTTATCGTCACATATTGTACTTCATAAGACTGGTAAAATAAAATAGAGTAAAAAAATAAATAATTTTTATTTATAAAAAAATACCAAATTTAGAAAATTTTTTGAAAAATTAGCAAATTTCCAAGTTTCAATTTCTCTACTTCTATAATACATAGTAATACCTCCAAAAATAGTTATTAGTTTACATTCCCCATATGTCTACTTCATGTTGGGGACGTTACAAGGCTTAGAAGTTTAGATGCAAATATAGAAAATTTTCAGAAATTTTCAAAAACCCACTTTTTAGGGACCAGTTCAGGTCTAAAGTCACTTTGTGAGGCTTACATAATAGAAACCACCCAAAAGTGACCCCATTCTAGAAACTACACCCCTCAAGGTATTCAAAACTGTTTACAAACATCATTAACCCTTTAGGTGTTCCCCAAGAGTTGATGGCAAATGGAGATGAAATTTCAGAATTTCAATTTTTTGCCAAATTTTCCATTTTAATCCATTTTTTCCACTAACAAAGCAAGGGTTAACAGCCAAACAAAACTCTATATTTATTGCCCTGACTCTGCGGTTTACAGAAACACCCGATATGTGGTCGTACACCTCTGTACGGCCCCACGTCAGGGCATAGAGGGAAAGGAGCGCCGTGTGGTTTTTCGAAGGCAGATTTCGCTGGACTGGTTTATTTATACCATGTCCCATTTGAAGCCCCCTGATGCACCCCTAGAGTAGAAACTCCAAAAATGTGACCCCATTTTGGAAACTACGGGATAAGGTGGCAGTTTTTTTTGGTACTATTTTTGGGGTACTTATGATTTTTGGTTGCTCTATATTACACTTTTTGTGAAGCAAAGTAACAAAAAATAGAAATTCTGAAATTTCATCTCCATTTGCCATTGACTCTTGTGGAACACTTAAAGGGTTAACAAAGTTTGTAAAATCTGTTTTGAATACCTTGTAGTTTCTTAAATGGGCTCACTTTTTGGAGTTTCTACTCTAGGGGTGCATCAGGGGGGCTTCAAATTGGACATGGTGTCAAAAAACAAGTCCAGCAAAAACTGCCTTCCAAAATCCATATGGCATTTCTTTCCTTCTGCGCCCTGCCGTGTGCCCGTACAGCAGTTTATGACCACATATGGGGTGTTTCTGTAAACTAAAGAATCAGGGCAATAAATATTGAGTTTTGTTTGGCTGTTAACCCTTGCTTTGTAACGGGAAAAATGGATTAAAATGGAAAATTTGCCAAAAAATACCTGTTTTCGCACCGTTTTTATTTTTTATTATTTACAATGTTCATCTGACATATTAGATCATGTGATATTTTTATAGAGCAGGTTGTTACGGACGCAGGGATACCTAATATGTTTACTTTTTTAAATTTATTTAAGTTTTACACAATAATATCATTTTTGAAACAAAAAAAATCATTTTAGTGTCTCCATAGTCTGAGAGCCATATTTATTTATTTTTTGGCCGATTGTCTTAGTTAGGGTCTCATTTTTTGCAGGATGAGATGACTGTTTTAATGGTATGATTTTGGGGTGCATATCCCTTTGTGATCGCTTACTATTACACTTTTTGTGATGTAAGGTGACAAAATTATGGCTTTTTTTACACCATATTTTTATAGAGCAGGTTCTTACAGACAATACCTAATATGTGTACCTGTTTTTATTTATTAAGGTTTTACACAATAATATCATTTTTGAAACCAAAAAAACTTGTTTTAGTGTCTCCATAGTCTGAGAGCCATAGTTTTTATATTTTTTTGGGCCATTGTCTCATGTAGGGGCTCATTTTTTGCGGGATAAGGCGACGGTTTGAATGGTACTATTTTGGCGTACATATGACTTTTTTGATCACTTTTATTACCTTTTTGGGAAGTAAGGTGGGCAAAATTTCAATTTCATCATAGTTTTTATTTTTTATGGCGTTCACCGTGTGGGGACTGTAACATGACCGTTTTATAGATTAGGTCGTTACGGACGCGGTGAAATATAACATGTGTAGGGAATTTTATTTTTTTATTTTTAATTAGGGATAAATGTTTTTTTTTTATTTTTACTTTTTTCACTTGTTTAACATTTTTTTTTACCCAGACCCACTTGGTTCTTGAAGATCCAGTGGTTCTGATGTCTGTATAATACAGTACAGTACACCATATAGTGTACTGCACTGTATTTCACTTACACTTTGTCTGAACAGATCTCTACCTTTAGCACAGATCTGTTCAGCACCATGGACAGCAGGATGCCTAAGAAGGCATTCTGTTGCCATGGGAACCTTCCCCGTCTGCCACAACTGAGCAGACGGGGAAGGGGAGAGAGGGGGGCTCCCTCTGTGACCCCATCCTGTCCGGGGGCTGCAAAGGCACAGCACCCCCTCTGATGGGAGAGGGAGCTCCCTCCCCTTTCCATACAGAGGTCCCTACGGACCGCGGCATGGAAGGGGTTAAAACGGCTGACATCTGCACAGATGTCAGCCGTTTGAATCATAGTGTCAGCAATGAGCTCGGTCATCCTGAGAATAAACGGGGGGCGGGCGGAAGATCGCGCACCCGCCCCCCACACTGCCACCTGCCTCCCGCCCGCCTCCCGCAATCCTCCCCCCCCGCTGCTCCCGCAGGCACAAAAACACAGAGGGCTGCCGGGGGGGGGGTTAATTTTGAAATACAGGCAATTTGAGGTTTCTGATCCCTGATCAGAAACTTGCATAAGCGCTACAAACCGCAGGTCAATTCAGGTCACAGGACCCCCCTAGGCATTGTCACAGGGTGCCTGCTGAATGATTTCAACAGGCACCCCGTTCTGATCACTGCCGGCCATGCGGCAGTGATCAAAACTACACAGGACGTACGGGTACACCCTGTGTCCTTAAGTACCTGGACATCAGGGTGTACCTGTACGCCCTGTGTCCTTAAGGGGTTAAGCACTTTATGATCTCTCTGAGAGGTATATCTGAGGTTTAACCAATAGTTCTACTTGCTCTACTTGGTTTGCAGTTTGCTCTATGCAATTGCTTTGAGCAGTTTGCAGATTGCAGTTTGCTTTTATGCAACTTGGTCGCAATTTGAGCAGTTCATAACTTGTTTGCAATTTGTAGTTCGGTGGAACTGTAAGTAAACATACATAACCGGTTCAGTATACAGTTCTAATCACTACATTAACAATAGTAACATATATATAACTGTTGTAAATACCTATTTTGGCCTCTTGTTCCCATAAAACGGAACGCTGACTGGAACTGTGTGTCTGCTCAGCTCCTCTCTCTGGTAAATAATGATTCCAGCTGGGGGATTTCCCACACAGGCTGTGTGTAAGACTGGCTGTGATTGGTCAAGAATCCTGCTCAGTGTGAGGCTGGCTATGATTGGTCAAGACTCCGGGGCAGTAACAACAGTTTAACTCTATGCTTTCTGTTGTGTCTGCTGTGTCATTGAGCTTACCTTACATTCATATAATGAATCTTAAAGGCATATTATCTTTTCTGCTTCTGTGAACACAATATATAACTGTTACATGACATCCAAAAACATAAAGTCAAAGTAAATAACTCTGCTTTTGTCTTTAACCACTTAAGGACCACAGGTTTATACCCCCCTAAAGACCAGGCCCTTTTTTACAAATCGGCACTACACTACTTTCACCGTTTATTGCTCGGTCATGCAACTTACCACCCAAATGAATTTTACCTCCTTTTCTTCTCACTAATAGAGCTTTCATTTGGTGGTATTTCATTGCTGCTGACATTTTTACTTTTTTTGTTATTAATCGAAATTTAACGATTTTTTTTGCAAAAAAATGACATTTTTCACTTTCAGTTGTAAAATTTTGCAAAAAAAACGAGATCCATATAGAAATTTTGCTCTAAATTTATAGTTCTACATGTCTTTGATAAAAAAAAAATGTTTGGGTAAAAAAAAAATGGTTTGGGTAAAAGTTATAGCGTTTACAAACTATGGTACAAAAATGTGAATTTCCGCTTTTTGAAGCAGCTCTGACTTTCTGAGCATCTGTCATGTTTCCTGAGGTTCTACAATGCCCAGACAGTACAAACACCCCACAAATGACCCCATTTCGGAAAGTACACACCCTAAGGTATTCGCTGATGGGCATAGTGAGTTCATAGAACTTTTAATTTTTTGTCACAAGTTAGCGGAAAATGATGATTTTTTTTTATTTTATTTTTTTTCCTACAAAGTCTCATATTCCACTAACTTGTGACAAAAAATAAAAACTTCTATAAACTCACTATGCCCATCACGAAATACCTTGGGGTCTCTTCTTTCCAAAATGGGGTCACTTGTGGGGTAGTTATACTGCCCTGGCATTCTAGGGGCCCAAATGTGTGGTAAGGAGTTTGAAATCAAATTCTGTAAAAAATGACCAGTTTAATCCGAAAGGTGCTCTTTGGAATGTGGGCCCCTTTGCCCACCTAGGCTGCAAAAAAGTGTCACACATCTGGTATCTACGTACTCAGGAGAAGTTGAGGAATGTGTTTTGGGGTGTCATTTTACATATACCCATGCTGGGTGAGATAAATATCTTGGTCAAATGCCAACTTTGTATAAAAAAATGGGAAAAGTTGTCTTTTGCCAAGATATTTCTCTCACCCAGCATGGGTATATGTAAAATGACACCCCAAAACACATTCCCCACCTTCTCCTGAGTACGGCAATACCAGATGTGTGACACTTTTTTGCAGCCTAGGTGGGCAAAGGGGCCCATATTCCAAAGAGCACCTTTCGGATTTCACAGGTCATTTTTTACAGAATTTGATTTCAAACTCCTTACCACACATTCGGGCCCCTAGAATGCCAGGGCAGTATAACTACCCCACAAGTGACCCCATTTTGGAAAGAAGACACCCCAAGGTATTCCGTGAGGGGCATGGCAAGTTCCTAGAATTTTTTATTTTTTGTCACAAGTTAGTGGAAAATGATGATTTATTTTTTTTTTTTCATACAAAGTCTCATATTCCACTAACTTGTGACAAAAAATAAAAACTTCCATGAACTCACTATGCCCATCAGCGAATACCTTGGGGTCTCTTCTTTCCAAAATGGGGTCACTTGTGGGGTAGTTATACTGCCCTGGCATTCTAGGGGCCCGAATGTGTGGTAAGGAGTTTGAAATCAAATTCTGTAAAAAATGACCAGTGAAATCCGAAAGGTGCTCTTTGGAATATGGGCCCCTTTGCCCACCTAGGCTGCAAAAAAGTGTCACACATCTGGTATCTCTGTATTCAGGAGAAGTTGAGGAATGTGTTTTGGGGTGTCTTTTTACATATACCCATGCTGGGTGAGATAAATATCTTGGTCAAATGCCAACTTTGTATAAAAAAATGGGAAAAGTTGTCTTTTGCCAAGATATTTCTCTCACCCAGCATGGGTATATGTAAAATGACACCCCAAAACACATTCCCCACCTTCTCCTGAGTACGGGGATACCAGATGTGTGACACTTTTTTGCAGCCTAGGTGGGCAAAGGGGCCCATATTCCAAAGAGCACCTTTCGGATTTCACTGGTCATTTTTTACAGAATTTGATTTCAAACTCCTTACCACACATTTGGGCCCCTAGAATGCCAGGGCAGTATAACTACCCCACAAGTGACCCCATTTTGGAAAGAAGAGACCCCAAGGTATTCGCTGATGGGCATAGTGAGTTCATGGAAGTTTTTATATTTTTGTCACAAGTTAGTGGAATATGAGACTTTGTATGAAAAAAAAAAAAAAAAAAAATCTGCATTTTCCACTAACTTGTGACAAAAAATAAAAGATTCTAGGAACTTGCCATGCCCCTCACGGAATACCTTGGGGTGTCTTCTTTCCAAAATGGGGTCACTTGTGGGGTAGTTATACTGCCCTGGCATTTTCCAGGGGCCCTAATGTGTGGTAAGTAGGTAAATGACCTGTGAAATCCTAAAGGTGCTCTTTGGAATATGGGCCCCTTTGCCCACCTAGGCTGCAAAAAAGTGTCACACATGTGGTATCGCCGTATTCAGGAGAAGTTGGGGAATGTGTTTTGGGGTGTCATTTTACATATACCCTTGCTGGGTGAGAGAAATATCTTGGCAAAAGACAACTTTTCCCATTTTTTTATACAAAGTTGGCATTTGACCAAGATATTTCTCTCACCCAGCATGGGTATATGTAAAATGACACCCCAAAACACATTCCCCAACTTCTCCTGAGTACGGCGATACCAGATGTGTGACACTTTATTGCAGCCTAGATGCGCAAAGGTGCCCAAATTCCTTTTAGGAGGGCATTTTTAGACATTTGGATACCAGACTTCTTCTCACGCTTTGGGGCCCCTAGAATGCCAGGGCAGTATAAATACCCCACATGTGACCCCATTTTGGAAAGAAGACACCCCAAGGTATTCAATGAGGGGCATGGCGAGTTCATAGAATTTTTTTTTTTTTGGCACAAGTTAGCGGAAATTGATATTTTTAATTTTTTTCTCACAAAGTCTCCCGTTCCGCTAACTTGGGACAAAAATTTCAATCTTTCATGGACTCAATATGCCCCTCACGGAATACCTGGGGGTGTCTTCTTTCCGAAATGGGGTCACATGTGGGGTATTTATACTGCCCTGGCATTCTAGGGGCCCTAAAGCGTGAGAAGAAGTCTGGAATATAAATGTCTAAAAATTTTTACGCATTTGGTTTCCGTGAGGGGTATGGTGAGTTCATGTGAGATTTTATTTTTTGACACAAGTTAGTGGAATATGAGACTTTGTAAGAAAAAAAAATAATAATTCCGCTAACTTGGGCCAAAAAAATGTCTGAATGGAGCCTTACAGGGGGGTGATCAATGACAGGGGGGTGATCAATGACAGGGGGGTGATCAGGGAGTCTATATGGGGTGATAACCACAGTCATTGATCACGCCCGTGTAAGGCTTCATTCAGACGTCCGTATGCGTTTTGCGGATCCGATCCATCTATCAGTGCATCCGTAAAAATCATGCGGACATCTGAATGGAGCTTTACAGGGGGGTAATCAATGACAGGGGGGTGATCAGGGAGTCTATATGGGGTGATCACCACAGTCATTGATCATGCCCCTGTAAGGCTTCATTCAGACGTCCGGATGCGTTTTGCGGATCCGATCCATCTATCAGTGGATCCGTAAAAATCATGCGGACGTCTGAATGGAGCTTTACAGGGGGGTAATCAATGACAGGAGGGTAATCAATGACAGGGGGGTGATCAGGGAGTCTATATGGGGTGATCACCACAGTCATTGATCACGCCCCTGTAAGGCTTCATTCAGACGTCCGGATGCGTTTTGCGGATCCGATCCATCTATCAGTGCATCCGTAAAAATCATGCGGACATCTGAATGGAGCTTTACAGGGGGGTAATCAATGACAGGGGGGTGATCACCACAGTCATTGATCATGCCCCTGTAAGGCTTCATTCAGACGTCCGTATGCGTTTTGCGGATCCGATCCATCTATCAGTGCATCCGTAAAAATCATGCGGACATCTGAATGGAGCTTTACAGGGGGGTGATCAATGACAGGGGGGTGATCAGGGAGTCTATATGGGGTGATCACCACAGTCATTGATCACGCCCCTGTAAGGCTTCATTCAGACGTCCGGATGCGTTTTGCGGATCCGATCCATCTATCAGTGCATCCGTAAAAATCATGCGGACATCTGAATGGAGCTTTACAGGGGGGTGATCAGGGAGTCTATATGGGGTGATCACCACAGTCATTGATCATGCCCCTGTAAGGCTTCATTCAGACGTCCGGATGCGTTTTGCGGATCCGATCCATCTATCAGTGGATCCGTAAAAATCATGCGGACGTCTGAATGGAGCTTTACAGGGGGGTAATCAATGACAGGGGGGTAATCAATGACAGGGGGGTGATCAGGGAGTCTATATGGGGTGATCACCACAGTCATTGATCACGCCCCTGTAAGGCTTCATTCAGACGTCCGGATGCGTTTTGCGGATCCGATCCATCTATCAGTGGATCCGTAAAAATCATGCGGACGTCTGAATGGAGCTTTACAGGGGGGTGATCAATGACAGGGGGGTGATCAATGACAGGGGGGTGATCAGGGAGTCTATATGGGGTGATCAGGGATGATCAGGGGCTAATAAGGGGTTAATAAGTGACGGGGGGGGGGTGTAGTGTAGTGTAGTGGTGCTTGGTGCTACTTTACTGAGCTACCTGTGTCCTCTGGTGGTCGATCCAAACAAAGGGGACCACCAGAGGACCAGGTAGCAGGTATATTAGACGCTGTTATCAAAACAGCGTCTAATATACCTGTTAGGGGTTAAAAAAAACACATCTCCAGCCTGCCAGCGAACGATCGCCGCTGGCAGGCTGCAGATCAACTCTCTTACCTTCCGTTCCTGTGAGCGCGCGCGCCTGTGTGCGCGCGTTCACAGGAAATCTCGGCTCACGCGAGATGACGCCTATTGGCGTTAGCGTAGCCTGGGGGAGCCGCCGCAATGACGCCTTTCGGCGTTACAGTTGCGGGAAGTAGTTAATATATAAACATGTAAACTGTATTACATTATTAGCAGGTTTTGCTGTATATACAGTGCCTTGCAAAAGTATTCACCCTCCTTGACTTTTTTTGTATTTTGGTGCCTCACAACCTGGAATTAACATGGATTGTTTGAGAATTTACATAATTTAATATACAGAACATGCCCACAACTGCCCACAATTGTAAAGCAAACAACAAATAAGAGGGGGGGGGGTGATTACTTTCACAAGGCACTGTACATGTAAGTTATATTAGCAACCTAGGACAGGTCTTAGCTGGCCAGCTACCCTGCCACCAAAACGACCTATAATTCTATGTTCTTGGTAATAGGACTTAAACATGAATTTGAGGAATTTCCCATTATGTTCTTAACTTCCAAGTGTCTTTTATCACTCTCAAGTAGAACAACTAACTTCTGTATAGGACGTTCCAACTTGAGTAGAGTAGTGAGACGTTTTCCTTTTTGAATATCTGGCTAATTATTCAAGTATGTCATCTTGACACTTGGCAGCAGTGCTCAATGTTTGTACAACTTTTACTTCTGGATCACCCATAGATAATTCTGTGTAACCTTTACTGTGCGTGATTTTCTTTTCCCAAAGGAACTCTGGACCTGTGAACCAATTAGAATTTTTCAATTCTGTTACATTCAGGCCTTTTGAAGCATGATCTGCTGGGTTATGTTTTGTGTCAATGTGAGGCCAATGTTCTGGATTTGTTATTTCCCGAATTTTCTGAACTCTGTTGGCGACAAAGATATGGAATCTTCGAGCTTCGTTGTTTATATATCCGAGGACAACTTGTGAGTCTGTCCAAAAATATTCTTCATCTATTTTTAATTCCAATTCTTCTCTCAGAAACTTGCTTACTGATGCTGAAACAACAGCTGCTGTCAGTTCAAGTCTTGGTATTGTCTGAATACTAGTAGGTGCAACTCTGGCCTTCCCCATAACCAGGGCACAGTGTATCTTTTCTTCTCCTATTACTCTGATGTAGGAGCACTGACCATAACCATAACTACTGGCATCTGAAAAGTGATGAAGTTCTATTTGCTTGTACTATCCGAAATCATGAGGTACAAAACATCTGAGTATCTGAACTTCTCTCAAGTTTTGCAAGTCTCTTATCCAACTCTCCCACCTTGGCCTCAAATTTTCAGATATGGGTTCATCCCATCCTAACTTCTGTCTGCATAATTCTTGTAGTATTTCTCTTGCTCTGAGGATTACTGGGGCCAAGAATCCCAATGGATCATATATAGAAGCTACTGCGGAAAGAATGGAACATCTAGTTGCAACTTTCTATTTAATAGATACTTTAAAGAAGAAATTCTCATTCTCTACATTCCATCCCAATCCAAGTACATTCTGAACTGGAAGATGATCATAATTGAGATCTACATTCTTCATTGTTACTGCAAGCTCAGAGTCACTGATGGATTCCAGTACATCTCTGTTGTTTGAGAGGAATTTGTGAAGGTTCAGGTTTCCTCTTGCGCATAACTCTTGTCTTTCTTTTACTAGTTTGATTGCAGATTCTGTGGACTCTAGACTTATAAGACCATCATCTACATAAAAGTTTTTCTTCAGAAAATGTGCTGCTGATGGGCAATCCTTTTCATTCTGATTGGCCAGGTACTTCATACCATAATTGGTGCAACCTGGAGATGATGCTGCTCCAAACAAGTGTACTTTCATTCTGAATTCTGCTTGCTCTGTATCTCCGTCCTCCCACCATAGGAACCTCAGGAAGTCTTTATCTTTATTCTTCACATGAAACTGGTGGAACATCTTTTCAACGTCACATATGACTGCTACGGGATACTTTCTGAATCTACAGAGTACTCCAGGCAGAGTGTTTGTAAGATCTGGTCCTTTTAGTAGATGATCATTCAATGCAACACCATTGTACTTTGCTGAGCAATCAAATACTACTCTAATCTTATCTAGTTTATTTGAGTGGTAAACACCTTGATGTCGGATGTACCACACTTCTCCTTCTTTAGGTTGATTATTAACTTTCTCAGCATGTCCTTCTTCGAGGATGCCTTCCATGAATTTCAAATAATCATTCTTGAGTTTAGGATCTCTTCCCATTCTTTTCTTCAAAAATTTCAATCTTGCTAGGGCAAGATTTCGGTTATTTGGCAGACGAGGTCATTCTCTAAAATGTAAGGGCATTTCAAGATGACCTTGTTGCTTCTGCTGAATACTTTCTTCTAGAGTGTTTACGAACTTTATGTCTTCTTGGGATACATTCTTTTCTTTAGAACTTATGTCTGCAAAGTCGGATTCAAGGATCTTGATTACTTTTGCTGGACTTACAGTTGGTAACTCTTGGACAGATATTCAATTACACAATCCTGTCACCTGTCTTGAGTTTTCGATCTGCTGTTTTCCTCCAACAACACCCCATCCTAGATCAGTTTGAACAGCGTAGGGTTCACCTCCTGTGATTACCTTTCGTGGTACCAAGGCTTCGGGACAATCGTAGCCTATCAACAGTCTAACACCAAACTACTTCAGCGGGGACACTTCATAAGATATGACAGATAGGTGCTCCAATTTATTGGCTGTTTCATAAGTAGGTATGCGATCTCGATCTAGAGGTATATCGTCTTTTGTATAAGCTGGAGGTAGATCTAATGTGAAGTTTGACGGAAGTCCTCTAACTCTCAGTCCTTTGACCGTTCACTAATATGTCTCTCCCCGTCATTGTGGTGAGTTTGAGCTTCACTGGTTTTGTAGCCACTTGTAATTTCTTGTAGATGTCTTGATCAATGAAGGTGACGTCATTGTGGGCATCCAGTAGCGCATAGGCGTATACCTTCTCGTTCCTCATTTTAGGATTTGAAATGCACACTGGTACAACCATTGATGTTCGATTGCTTTCTCCTTCCCTCACTCTGCAAGAGAATGCTGATACTTTCTTTTATTCCTCAGTATCTTTAGGTATTGAGGATTTATCTTTCTTTGGACGTTCCTCATGTAGTGGTGTAGGATGGCGTTTTTTGCAAACGCTGCATGTGGCCTTTTTCTTATACTCCTTAGTAACATGGCCTTTTCTTAGACATCCAAAACACAGTCGGCTATCAAGTACACATTTTTTATTTTCTTCTGGGGACTTCTCCTTCAATTGTTGGCACTTATGTATGGAGTGGTTCTCTCCACAGAACATACATTTGAAGGTAGTCTGAAGATTTGTTGTTTCTGTCTCTCTACTGATCCCAGTAGTGACTTTGAACTTGCTCTCGTAGGTATCTGGACCTTTAGCTGCTGTGTTGGTTGCAAAGCTAGTTCCTCTTGCACGTCTTATCTCTCTTGCAGGCCTTTCTTCTAAGGATTTTAAGACGTAAGCTGATGTTACTGGATTACATGCTATCCGTGGTTCCTTATTGATAAACTTAGAGAACTTCTTAATACTTGGGAAGTTCTTGTCTAGATATAACTGTTCAGTCACATAGCGATTCCATCTAGAAGCCACTTCTTCAGGTAGCTTAGTTAGCATCCTGTGGTTTTCTAGATAGTCGTTCAGTACTTCCAGTCCTTGAACATGTGGGATGGCATTGCTGCATGCTTGCAGGAAGTCATCATACTTTTGGAGTCTGAAGTGTTCTTTAGGACCTATTTTAGGCCAGTTATTCAGTTTCTCTCTAAAGGCTCTTTGTGCTAAGAAAGGATGACCATATGTTGCATTAAATTTTTCACAAACTCGCTTGTAGGCTTCTTCGTCTTTTCTATAGAAGTTACCTTCAAGAACTTTCTTTGCTTCCCCACCAACATATCTCTGAAGGTAGAATAACTTGTCAACTGGACTGAAGCAATGATGCTCAATGATCATTTCAAAACTTGCCTTCCACTCTATGAACTTCAGTACGTCTTCTGAAAATACAGTGGGTTCTGGAACAGGAAGTCTAACAAGGACTGTTCTCTGTTGTCTTGCTGGGACAATGGCTGTAACATTCTCCTGACTGTTGCCGTGACGTCTAGGGCTAGAATCATCCGGTTCTATTTTCTCACTTAGTTCTGAATTAGGTGAGTCATTCTCTTCATCTTTTCCGGTAGAGATAGAAGGTAAATTCACACACCTTTTTCCTAACACTGGACTAGGCCTCTCTTTGTTTTTCTGAGCAGGGATGGAATGATAATGACTTATTCCTCACTAAATGCTGGAGATTCCCTTCCAATCTCATGGGTGTAATTAGGAAAGTAGGAGTCTGCTTCTTCACTTAGTACAGATTTGAACCTATGACTACTCTGATTCATATCCTCTTTGTGTACTCTGAGTCTGGCTTCTATGATCGTAACTTCTTCTTACCTTTCCAGACTTTTCAATTCAGCTTCCTTTTCAGCGACAAGTTGGCGCTGCGCCTCGATGGCAGCTTCCATCTCAATTTCTGCTCTCTTGACAGCAAAATGTTCAGCTAATTCCTTTCTTTTGGCTGAAGTGCTTGAGGACTCTGATATATGGGTGGCACTTCTGCTAGCAAAGGAAGTCACATTTGTAACTGTGGTTCCACCTAAGGACCTAGCATAGTTTCTCATAAAAAGCTTTAACTTCATCATAGTTTGCTGCAGATGATAGTTCTCTCATGAGCTTTACTAAGTCTTTAGTGACCGCAGTACATGTGTCCATGTTCCTTACAATATCCTGGAAATTCCTGATAGGTTCCCGTAATAAGGTCCCCAGGTGCCACCAAACTAGACCCTGCAGAAGACAAGAACATAGGAAGAGACACTGCAGGGAAGAGGCTGATAAGAGACAATCTGCAGGGTAGAGGCTGAGAAGAGACAATCTGCAGGGAAGAGGCTGAGAAGAGACATTGCAGGGAAGAGACTCAGAAAAGATGCTTCAGGAAAGAGGCTAAGAAGAGACACTCTGTTGGGAAGAGGCTGAGAAGAGACACTGCAGGGAAGAGGCTGAGAAGAGACACTCTATTAGGAAGAGGCTGAGAAGAGACATTGCAGGGAAGAGGCTGAGAAGAGACACTCTATTAGGAAGAGGCTGAGAAGAGACATTGCAGGGAAGAAGCTGAGAAGAGACATTGCAGGGAAGAGGCTGAGAAGAGACATTGCAGGGAAGAGGCTGAGAAGAGACACTCTATTAGGAAGAGGCTCTTCAACTTAAATGAAGTTAATGGGGTTGTCCAGCCTGGGATCTGACAACCCCTATGGCATGGACCTTGAACATTAAAATGCACACTCATCAACATGCGGTCCTGTTGCTGCTCCATTTCCAGCCACTATACAGTCCCTGCAGGACGTGGAAGCTGCGGGGTCCAATGACCAATGCGGCCAGTCGCAGGCCTTAGCGGTCACATCAGCTTGAATGTTACATAACTGCTGTAAGGTTCCTTTTAGGTCGTTGTGACTGCTGAGACCTTGCATTGCGAACAAATGGGGAAAAATGCTAAAAAATACAACATTTCCGGTTCAGATACTCTTTAAAGACAGACTTCACACACCACTTTAAGAATAGTAAATATTTAAGTAAATTACTAAGGGTAATAATGATAATTGGCCAAATGTATGTCCTTCTTTTAACAGATTAGGTAAATACAAAGAATAGAAAACTTACAAAGAATAAAACACATAATTACTACACTGAGCAAAAACATAAACCCAAAACTTTCGGTTTTGCTCCCATTTTGCATGAGCTGAACTCAAAGATCTGAAACATTTTCTACAGACACAGAAGACCCATTACTCTTAAATATTGTTCACAAATCTGTCTAAATCTGTGTTAGTGAGCGCTTCTCCTTTGCCAAGATAATCCATCCCACCTCACAGGTGTGGCCTATCAAGGTGCTGATTAGACAGCATGAATATTGCACAGTGTGCCTTAGACTGCCCACAATAAAAGGACACTCTGAAATGTGCACAGTTTTGACTTACTGGGGGGGGGGGGGCAGAAAACCAGTCAGTATCTGGTGTGGCCACCGTTTGCCTTTTGCAGTGCAACACATCTCCGTGGCATAGAGTTGATCAGGTTGCTGTTTGTGGCCTGTGGGATGTTGGTCCACTCCTCTTCAATAGCTGTGCGAAGTTGCAGAATATTGGCAGGAACTGGAACACACCGTCGTATACGCCGATCCAGAGCATCCCAAACATGCTCAATGGGTGACATGTCCGGTGAGTATGCTGGCCATGCAAGAAATGGGATGTGTTCAGCTTCCAGGAATTGTGTACAGATCCTTGCAACATGGGACTCTGCATTATCATGCTGCAACATGAGGTGATGGTCGTGGATGAATGGCACAACAATGGCCTCAGGACCTCGTCACGGTATCTCTGTGCATCAATAAAAGGCACCTGCATTCGTTGTCCATAACATACGCCTGCCCATACCATAACCCCACCGCCACCATGGGCCACTCGATCGACAAAGATGACGTCAGCAAACCGCTCACCCACACGACGCCACACACGCTGTCTGCCATCTGCCATGAACAGTGAAAACCGGGACTCATCCGTGAACAGAACGCCTCTCGAACGTGCCAGACGCCATCGAATGTGAGCATTTTCCCACTCAAGTCGGTTTACAACGACGAACTGCAGTCAGGTCCAGACCCCGATGAGGACGACGAGCATGAGATGAGCTTCCCTGAGACGGTGTCTGACAGTTTGTGCAGAAATTCTTTGGGTATGCAAACCAATTGTTGCTGCAGCTGTCCGGGCGGCTGGTCTCAGACGACCATGGAGGTGAACATGCTGGATGTGGAGGTCCTGGGCTGGTGTGGTCACACGTGGTCTGCGGTTGTGAGGCCGGTTGGATGTACTGCCAAATTCTCTGAAATGCCTTGGAGACGGCTTATGGTAGAGAAATGAACATTCATTGCACGGGCAACAGCTCTGGTAGACATTCCTGCAGTCAGCATGCCTCAACCTTTGCGACATCTGTGGCATTGTGCTGTGTGATCAAACTGCACATTTCAGAGTGGCCTTTTATTGTGGCAGTCTAAGGCACACCTGTGCAATATTCATGCTGTCTAATCAGCACCTGGATATGCCACACCTGTGAGGTGGGATGGATTATCTCGGCAAAGGAGAAGTGCTCACTGACACAGATCTAGACAGATTTGTGAACAATATTGGAGAGTAATGGGTCTTTTGTGTCTGTAGAAAATGTTTCAGATCTTTGAGTTCAGCTCATGCAGAATGGGAGCAAAACCGAAAGTGTTGTGTTTATATTTTTGCTCAGTGTAATTACATAATTACATCCACACTTCATCTGGAGTCCTGACGACTTACATCACCAATTCATCAGCTGGGGAGCCCGTTTCAGCGAAAGCAGTCAGAGATTAAATTGGGAAAACACCAATTCTCCTGCGCAGGAAGGTCTCCTTTATACCGTAGGTGAACTCCAAATGCTTTCAAAGAGTCCCAGCTTGTATACCAGTTGAATAAAGAGCTTCTCCTCCTGATGGAATGCAGCCGTATGCAATCTATAATGGTCGCTGGGCCTGTCTTGTTTATCTGTTATTATTATGATCCCTAGAGGGGCCAATTCCCAAATACGCAATAAATCAGAATGCCAAGATAATCTTGGCAGGCAATAGTTAACTCTCTTGCACACATACAGTACAGACCAAAAGTTTGGACACACCTTCTCATTCAAAGAGTTTTCTTTATTTTCATGACTATGAAGGCATCAAAATTATGAATTAACACATGTGGAATTATATACATAACAAACAAGTGTGAAACAACTGAAAATATGTCATATTCTAGGTTCTTCAAAGTAGCCACATTTTGCTTTGATTACTGCTTTGCACACTCTTGGCATTCTCTTGATGAGCTTCAAGAGGTAGTCCCCTGAAATGGTTTTCACTTCACAGGTGTGCCCTGTCAGGTTTAATAAGTGGGATTTATTGCCTTATAAATGGGGTTGGGACCATCAGGTGCATTGAGGAGAAGTCAGGTGGATACACAGCTGATAGTCCTACTGAATAGACTGTTAGAATTTGTATTATGGCAAGAAAAAAGCAGCTAAGTAAAGAAAAACGAGTGGCCATCATTACTTTAAGAAATGAAGGTCAGTCAGTCAGCCGAAAAATTGGGAAAACTTTGAAAGTAAGGGCTATTTGACCATGAAGGAGAGTGATGGGGTGCTGCGCCAGATGACCTGGCCTCCACAGTCACCGGACCTGAACCCAATCGAGATGGTTTGGGGTGAGCTGGACCGCAGAGTGAAGGCAAAAGGGCCAACAAGTGCTAAGCATCTCTGGGAACTCCTTCAAGACTGTTGGAAGACCATTTCAGGGGACTACCTCTTGAAGCTCATCAAGAGAATGCCAAGAGTGTGCAAAGCAGTAATCAAAGCAAAAGGTGGATACTTTGAAGAACCTAGAATATGACATATTTTCAGTTGTTTCACACTTGTTTGTTATGTATATAATTCCACATGTGTTAATTCATAGTTTTGATGCCTTCATAGTCATGAAAATAAAGAAAACTCTTTGAATGAGAAGGTGTGTCCAAACTTTTGGTCTGTACTGTATGTGGTTGCGACCCCCTGAAAGAAAGGCGATCCCTTACACTGCATTATATATATATGTTGTTATAACTAACCTGTTCTTTTGCACTGTGTTTGCACAGCACTATGGAAACAGTTAATAAATACTGAGAGACTTTTGGGACTTTCTAGCTTATGATGAGAAACTGGTAATTTTCAGCAGTTACCACAAGGGTTAAAGAAGATTATCTTTTGGAGGGAAAAATCCAGACTTGTTTACCACCAAAACCAGACAGTCTGACCTTTTGAATGCCTGCTATATTGTATTTGTTTGGGCTGGGTTTCTCCACTCTACCCCTCCCACTAGAAGGGTCTAGTTTAGCCAGAAACTGTATATAAAGAGAGCAGTCAGAGGACCTAGTCTGCTGCAGTTAGGGAACAGTGCTTAGAAGAGGAGAATCTGACAGACTATTGAGTGACCAGAAGAAGATGCTGAGATGGGAATACGCTGCCACAGACCCTGGATCACCACCCTTTGACCAGGGTACCAGCCTTCTGAAGAGAGACAGAGGGACATCTAGCTCAGGCCTTTCCTCAGCATCAAACCCTTCTTCTGCCCGGGAGGAGACTGGAGACGCCAGCCCAATGCCTCGCCTGTATTGTTTGGCACCTGAATTCCTCCAGGAAAGAAGCCCCCTGGTTACTGCAGACCCTGACTCTCTGGACTTATTTCCCATTCAGGTTCACCACCACGTACCATCCTGTCTGGAGAGCAGCTACATATGGTGAGAATTCAATGGTGTCCCAGCGTAACGTTGGGGCCACCCCAAATAATCTGCTAGTCCTTAAGCTGCCTGGGTTAGTGTGTCCTAAAGGTGTTGGAGGAGCCACTTACCTGGTATCAGTCTGCAGGGATGTAACTATGACTCTCATCATCCATATATACAGGATCTTCTGACACTCATCATATGGCATCTATCATAAAACACAGGACAGTGATATCACCTTAACCCCATCACTGCCAATTTTTTTCACTGCCTGCAGTGTCCACAAGCTAAGAGGGTTAATGTGACCTGGAGAGATAAAGGGTGTATACAGATAAGCTGTTCTCCTGTGTACACTACAAGGAGCCGGACCTCCCATCCTCCATTCCAGGCACAGAACACCTGAAGCCCAGCAGAACATCAGATATCACTTTATGACAGCTCATATAGCTTGCTGCATTTTCAAAGTGCTTCTTTTATAAGTGCATTGGAGATATTCAGGAGATACTCAGAAGGTAATCTGGAGGTGGATACAATCTAAAAAAGTAAGATTTGTTTGTTTAAAATCTTTCCCCTCTTTACAATGGCAGACCTGGTTCTGTGCAGGAATTGTTGTGCTTTTATTTCAGGTTCCACTCTTCGGAGGTTTGGATGCTGTCTGATCTGTAGACAGCTCTCCATAATGCAGCAGGGAATTGCATTTTTGAAATCTGAGATTTGTAAATTAACTGTTAAACAAACTCAGGCTGGGAACATTGCAATGACACAGCCACAGAGGCCCCCTAGAAATGGAAGATGGGTTACTACAGGTTCTGGTAGAGTGAGAGTTGTGGATAGAAGACATGTCCCACAGTCTGTGGCTCTCCATAATTCATTTGCAGCACTTTCAGAGTGCAAGAGCAACATGGAGGATGGCTCAGGCGCAGTGGAACAATCATCTCCCATGGCTAAAGTATGCAAGACTGCAGCCAAAGACAAAAAGGAGAAGGTGAGGAGTGATAGTAAGCAGCTGTTGGTGGGTGATTCTATCATAAGAGGTGTGAAGTTTGAGGAAAATGGTGTTGTGAGATGTCTCCCTGGTGCTACCGCTAGCAGGAATAGACGACCGATCCTAAATATAGTTAGGCAAGCAAAGCAGAAAAGGGAGGTGGATGTTATTGTCCATCTTGGGACAAATTATCTGGCTTGCAATGAGGTTTCAAAGGTGAAGAAAGCTTTTCACACACTTGGAAATGATATACGGGAGGCTGCATCAACTGTTTAATTCTCTGCAGTTTTGCCTGTGCATAACTTTCAGAATGACAGGAAGAAACGCATTAAGGAATTCAATGTATGGCTTGGTGAATGGTGTCTGAACCAAGGGTTTGGCTTTGTGTCTCATGTTAGCTCTTGTTGGAATGGAAAAGAACTGTACAAGAAAGATGGTTTGCATCTTTCTCTCAAGGGAACGAATGTCCTCAGTGAACAGTTCCAAGTATTTGCTAAGGAGCATTTAAACTAGGAAAGGGGGGCAAAAGAGTGATAATCCAGCAGTCCAACTGCCCCCCGGATCAATGCCAGAAGATGCCAGTAGCACAAAGGTTAAGAAATGACAAGCTCAGAGTCTTGTCTACAAATGCTCGCAGTTTAGGGAATAAGATCAATGAACTTGAGGCTATAATGGCATCTGAGAATATAGATGTAGTGGCTGTTACTGAGACATGGTTCAATGGGAGTAATGACTGGGATATAATAATACCAGGGTTCTCTCTATATAGGAAAGACAGAGAAGGCAAGAAGGGGGAGGGGTGGCCCTGTATGTGAAAGATAGCATAAAATCTAATTTAATACAAGTTAGCGAGACCAATTTAGAGTCAGTTTGGGTTACCTTGCAGCTTGATAATCATAAGGTAACTCGTGTAGGTGTGATATATAGACCACCCGGCCAAGTGAAAGAATTAGATGATCTACTAGTTGAGGAAATAGCTAAAATGACATTGAAAGGGGATAGTTATCATTATGGGAGACTTTAATCTTCCTGATGTAAACTGGAAAACTAAAATAGCTAGTTCTGCCAGGAGTACAGATATTCTAAATTCCCTACTGGGATTATCTCTACAGCAAGTAGTTGAGGAGCCAACCCGGAAGGAGGCCATTTTAGATTTAGTATTCACAAATGGGAATTTGGTATCTGATATTACTGTAGGGGAAAGCTTGGGATCTAGTGATCACCAGTCAGTGTGGTGAGTCCCACCACACAAAAACAAAAGTTTTAGATTTTTAAAAAAATGACTTTTCTCAAATTAGATTAGTGGTATACGAGTCCCTATCAGATTGGAACAGTTTCAATGGAGTCCAGGAGAAATGGGACTACTTAAAAGTGGCACTATTGAAGGCAACAGATAATTGCATTAGGCTTGTCAGTAAAAGCAAAAAAAGGAAGAGACCACTGTGGTACTCAGCAGAAGTGGCCAAAATCATTAAAAACAAAAAGATAGCATTTAGTAATTATAAAAAAAAAACAAAAAAAAACGAGGATAACAGACAAATTTATAAGATTAGGCAGAGAGAGGCCAAACAAGTTATAAGAGCTTCTAAAGCACAGGCAGAAGAGAAATTAGCTCAGTCAGTGAAAAAAGGCGATAAGACATTCTTCAGATACATAAATGAAAAAAGGAAACTAAAACAAGGAATTACCAAATTAAAAACAAAAGAAGGAAGGTATATGGAAGAAGATAAAGAACTAGCTGACTGCCTCAATGAATACTTCTGTTCAGTTTTTACAAAGAAAAATGAAGGAAAAGGACCTCAGTTAGGGAGGAAGACTAATGAATCTTTTGATGCATGTGTCTTTACAGAGGAAGAGGTTCTAAGCCAGCTGTCTAAAATTACTACAAATAAGTCACAGGGGCCTGATGGGATACACCCAAAGCTATTAAAAGAGCTCAGCGGTGAACTAGCAAAACCATTAACAGATTTATTTAACCAATCACTGGTAACAGGAGTCGTCCCAGAAGATTGGAAATTAGCAAATGTTGTGCCCATTCACAAGAAAGGTAGTAGGGAGGAATCGGGCAACTATAGGCCAGTAAGCCTGACATCAATAGTGGGGAGATTAATGGAAACCATACTTAAGGAGAGGATTGTGGAACATCTAAAATCCCATGGATTGAAAGATGAAAAACAGCATGGGTTTACTTCAGGGAGATCATGTCAAACTAATCTTATTGATTTTTTTGATTGAGTGGCTAAAATAATAGATGGCGGAGGTGCAGTAGACATCGCTTATCTAGACTTTAGTAAGGCTTTTGATACTGTCCCACATAGAAGGCTAATCAATAAATTAGAGTCTTTGGGCTTGGACTCCCATATTGTTGAATGGATTAGGCAGTGGCTGAGGGACAGGCAACAGAGGGTTGTAGTCAATGGAGTATATTCAGACCATGGTCTTGTTACCAGTGGGGTACCTCAGGGGTCTGTTCTGGGACCCATATTGTTTAATATCTTTATCAGCGAAATTGCAGAAGGCCTCGATGGTAAGGTATGTCTTTTTTGCTGATGACACAAAGATTTGCAACAGGGTTGATGTTCCTGGAGGGATACACCAAATGGAAAAGGATTTAGGAAAACTAGAGGAATGGTCAAAAATCTGGCAACTAAAATGTAATGTTGATAAGTGCAAAATAATGCACCTGGGGCGTAAAAACCCAAGAGCAGAATATACAATCAGTGATACAGTCCTAACCTCAGTATCTGAGGAAAGGGATTTAGGGGTCATTATTTCCGTTGACTTAAAGGTAGGCAGACAATGTCATAGAGCAGCAGGAGATGCTAGCAGAATGCTGGGGTGTATAGGGAGAGGCATTACCAGTAGACAGAGGGGGGCGCTCATGCCGCTCTACAGAGCACTAGTGAGACCTCATTTGGAGTATTGTGCTCAGTACTGGAGACCATATCTCCAGAAGGATATTGATACTCTAGAGAGAGTTCAGAGAAGAGCTACTAAACTGGTCCATGGATTGCAGGATAAAACTTACCAGGAAAGATTGAAGGACCTTAACATGTAGAGCTTGGAAGAAAGACGAGACAGAGGGGATATGATAGAAACTGCTAAATACATAAAGGGAATCAACTCGGTAAAAGAGGAGAGAAGATTTAAAAGAAGAAAAACTGCTACAAGAGGACATCGTTTTAAATTAGAGGGGCAAAGGTTTAACAGTAATATCAGGAAGTATTATTTTACTGAGAGAGTAGTGGATGCATGGAATAGCCTTCCTGCAGAAGTGGTAGCTGCAAATACAGTGGAGGAGTTTAAGCATGCATGGGATAGGCATAAGGCCGACCTTCATATAAGATAGGGCCAGGGGCTATCCATAGGATTCAGTATATTGGGCAGACTAGATGGGCCACACGGTTCTTATCTGCCGACACATTCTATGTTTCTATATAGAGTACATCAGGGGCTCACCGCACTGCACACAAGAAAGGTATAAAAAAGGAGGGGGCAGAATGCAGCCAGAGGGGGGGTCTTACCATCAATGGAGCTTAGACTCACCCAGGGGCCCATAATGCAGCCCCCTACACTAAAGAGGAAGACAAGACAAGTGTGGGGGTTGGGCAAATATCTTTGCAGGGTCTTCATTTACAGGAGGAGGCGCACGCTGGCGATTACTGTTCCCATAACTTTTATCACAACAGTATAATGGATTTCACATCAAATGTTCATATAAGTATAGCTGGAATGCAGTGACATATAAAGGTCCCCTGAGACCCTATCTCTCCCTAATATTAATATTATTTGTGCACTCTGGGGCACATTTTAATAGGCATTATATGGTGGTATTAGTTAAGCACCCTATGGCACTTTTATACAGGCAGTGTGAATGATAGAACTAGTTATGTATTCTGTGGCAAGGTTATATAGGCACTAAATGGTGGCATTATTTTTTGCATTGTTATTTGTTCACTTTATGGTGGTATTTCAACGTGAGGTGGCACTGTTATTCAGACACTATTTGGCGAAATACCGTAGTTTAAACTGACATGTCACAGATTTACATTTCTGCACGTGTTGTGTGTGGATTGTTTCTGCAGCGCGTGAATTAGATAATCTACAGTGTATGCCTCCCATATGGACATACCCTAATAGCTGGCCACAGCTCGACCTCCTCCCCCTCCCTGCACAATGTCCAGTGCACAGGTCAAAGAGCATGCCCACTACACTCCTCCATAGCATTAGGTGAAGTCACAGTTCACTCCCTCCCCCTCTCTCTGCAATATGTAAATTACATGGGGTCTGTCACTTCCAAAATAGGTCTTAAAGTAAGCATCCCGCCTGCTGGATAGGAGCCCTGAAACATAACCATTGCCTTTCTTGTGAAAATCCATTCCTCTAATCCTGAGAAATTACGTTTTTTATTTTTAATCAAATAAGGTTTGCGGTGTGCGAGGCAGCAATATAAGAACAGTTCTCTTCTCTTCTATGGAACCAACATATTCCACATGAAATAATATAAAAAGATCAGCATCGATCATTACCACCAGTGTAGAGAAGTAGATGAACCCCTAATGTCCTGCACACACTGCCTCCTAATCTTTAGGTTCTGTTAGGTTTCTTATACTAAAGCTTTCCAACTGTAGACGTTTATTTACATTATCTCTGTAACGGACCGTTCAGCACACAACTCCGTTCAGACGATATTCCCCTTTCCAATGCACAGGCAGCTACTGCAAGCACCAGTCTGCCGAACTGCAAACTACACGAACACTGGAAACCGCGGAACAGGAAAAGCATACAATCGGCTTACACTCCTGGCAATCAGCATACAATCCAATTCCCCCAAGAACGAGACGACACTTCGCTTGAGAGTTAAGCAGAACACTTTAATGGGTTATTTTTCAGCCTTTTATGCAGGTCTCCTAGCAAGGACACTCCCCCTGGGGACCTTGTAAAAGACTGTGACAGTTTATATTTTAGCCAATCACATGCATTTACAGTATTGAAACCTTCCCAGCAATTATACACAAAATCCCCTTCCCTCTGTCTGTACCACAATCAACAAAATACAATGAGCATTGTCTGAGAGGTAATTAACTAACACACTGGAATTGTCTGTGACGCAATTCACAAAATACAATTACCAAACGTAATGGGCTAACTTAATCACTCACAGACATAAAACATTTTTCCCCCAAACACAGAAAACACCCCAAAACCCCACATATCCCCATAATGTATACATCCATGGATAGCTCTGATCTGGGTGAACAACATATCCAAAAATCACCCAGATCCGAGCAGGGGTTCCCGAATTCCATGGAAGTCACATTTGGCCGGCCGCAAGCATGGCTTTCCTGCCCAAAACAGTTCCACAGATTTAAGCTGTGCGGCCGGTCTGTCTTCTCCTTCAAAGTTAGTATGGGCCATAATCCTGAGGCAGGAGGCGGGCAAACAGCCCCCTCCAAAACACTGTGGCGAAGTGTCTTTCGCCACATATCTTCCCATTCGGGGGGGAGACTAACCAGGTAGCTGACCTTCTGTCGGTCAGTGCCTGAGTTAGTCGAGTCACCCACCCACAGTAAATTACAATCAACAAGGCAGCCCCCCTACAATAATATAGAATCCGCAGTGCAGACCCCCCCCCCCCCTACACTTGGTTACTGCACCCGGGCAATTTTGTAGCTTGTTTCGGTCCCATGTCTTCACCATGGCTGTGTTGGGCACTGGTCTCTTGGCTTTGTGGGTCGCTGAGTGAGCAGAGACCGGCGGTACTCTGCCCTGGTGCCAGCGCTTCAGCTGGGGGGAACTGAAGATAGACAAGCCTGGGACAAGGGGACAAAGGAGGGCAGAGGCCAACTGTGCTCTGCCCAGTTGCCAGCTCTTCCGCTGGAGCAACCAGGGTATAGTCCTGCCGGTGACAAAGGGAAAGTTAGGGCAGAGGCCAGCGGCGCTCTGCCCAGATGCCAGCTCTTCTGCTGGGAGGGGGTCAGAGGAAGCTAACGGCTCCTCTACTGACCTCAGTTCCTCGGTAGGGGTTAGCTGTGGAGGGTAGGGATCGCTTACCTCCTCCTCCTGGTACTCACACTGCCGCTGGAGATCTGGGACGACAGCCCAGCATCCCTGTAGGGCCGGTAGAGAGACTTCGGTCCCATCTCCCCCTGCCTGCTGGGAGTCCTCCCAGGACCAGTGTATGAGGTCCGCGACCTCCGGTACTTCTGGTTCCTGTTGGGGGAGAGGACCGACTATCTCTTCTCCCATGAATACACAGTGGCGCTGGGGAGAAGGACGGCACCTTCCGCTCCCTGTAACTCACACTGCTGCTGGGGAGCAAGGACGGTACCTTCATCTCCCTGTAACTCACTTGGCTGCTGGGGAGAGAGACCAACTATCTCTGCTCCCTGCAAGACACACTGCCGCCGGGGAGGAAGGACAGCACCTTCAGCTCCCTGTGGCTCACTTGGCTGCTGTGGAGAGGGACCAACTGTCTCCTCTCCTAAGGGTACACACTGCCGCTGGAGAGAGAGACCGGTTGTCTCTGCTCCCAATACAATACTCGGCTGTTGGGGAGGAGGAACGGCACCTTCATCTCCCTGTAACTCACTCGGCCGCTGGGGAGGAAGGACGGCACCTTCAGCTCCCGGGAACTTGCTCGGCCGCTGGGGTATCTCCCCCCTGTCTACCGCTGCCATGGCCTGCAGGTACTCTCTGATCCTCCACTTCACGATCTGTATGAGGTTTTCCGCGGGGTTGGGTCCCAAGAGAGACAGCACCCCATTCACCTCTCTATCAAACTCCTCTGCTAATTTTGGTTCCTTTGTAGATAGGGGCGCTGTACGGGTACCAGCGTTGCCCTCAATTTGTAATCCAGGAACTGGTGTTGCCTTGTAGCTGTCCTTCTGGGCCGTGAGAATGATCCCACTGCTGCCACAAATTGTAACGGACCGTTCAGCACCCAACTCCGTTCAGACGATATTCCCCTTTGCAATGCACAGGCAGCTACTGCAAGCACCAGTCTGCCGAACTGCAAACTACACGAACACTGGAAACCGCGGAACAGGAAAAGCATACAATCGACTTACACTCCTGGCAATCAGCATACAATCCAATTCCCCCAAGAACGAGACGACACTTCGCTTGAGGGTTAAGCAGAACACTTTAATGGGTTATTTTTCAGCTTTTTATGCAAGTCTCCTAGCAAGGGACACTCTCCCTGGGGACCTTGTAAAAGACTGTGACAGTTTATATTTTAGCCAATCACATGCATTTACAGTATTGAAACCTTACCAGCAATTATACACAAAATCCCCTTCCCTCTGTCTGTAACACAATCAACAAAATACAATGAGCATTGTCTGTGACGCAATTCACAAAATACAATTACCAAACGTAATGGGCTAACTTAATCACTCACAGACAGAAACACACATTTTTCCCCCAAACACAGAAAACACCCCAAAACCCCACATATCCCCATAATGTATACATCCATGGATAGCTCTGATCTGGGTGAACAACATATCCAAAAATCACCCAGATCCGAGCAGGGGTTCCCGAATTCCATGGAAGTCACATTTGGAAGTCACATCCGGTCTGTCTTCTCCTTCAAAGTTAGTATGGGCCATAATCCTGGGGCAGGAGGGGGCAAACAGCCCCCTCCAAAACACTGTGGCGAAGTGGCTTTTGCCACAATCTCAATATACAATAATCTCTTCCCGTGCTCCAGGGTGGAGGACCTTCCCTGATCCGGGGCAAAGTCGACAAAAATTACACAAGTGATGATTTTGAGATGCTTAAGTTTATTGAGCAAATATTGAGAAAAGGAGAAAAAGCAAAGAATCAAAAGAATCATTATAGCTAAAAAGCTGCAGCGTCACAGACACGAGGGAGGAATGATAAGAGCTTGGTTAAGATGAGCCGATCCATTCTGATGTTCAGAAATTTGTCAAAACTCGGTCAAAGATTTGCTGTGGGGCTCAGTCAATTCTAGTTAGGCAACTGGGAGAAGCATTTATATTAAGGGAATTCTGAACTCAACTAAACAGTCGGTGGCACTGGGCTATAACTCTCACAATGCGGCCCTCTGAGGTGATCAACACAAGTAACACTTACAGAATATCTAATCGTGCCTTTCTTTAGAGAACAGGTGTGAGTAGTAGTACCTGATGTCAGAACTCTTTCACATTTTCCCAGCAAATCATCATATTTTACGTCCTGATCCCAAACCTCTATTGTGTATTTCTTAATTAGGCTGAGCTCTAGAACTCTGAAATTATGATTCCTTTTGCACGTGGGATTTTTCTTATTCTTGATTGTTGGGGTTCTTATTTCTTCAGGATGGAATCAAAATTTCACGTAGGCGTCTGCCTGTGAGAAAACGTCAGCTTTCAGACCACTGGCATCTTTGATGGACAGGTGAACCCTAGCGACTTGTCGACGTGTTGGGCAGCAGTTAGAACTTGTGTACCTAGAAGCTGGACATGAACAGGAGCAGTCTTTCCCTTGACGGCCGGGACATGAGCACTTCTGTGTTATAGCCATTTCATTGATGTAATCACTTATAGCCAGCCTGAGGTTCTCTCTCTTAGGACCCCTAGTTTTTACCAAGTTATGGATGGAATCTAAGGAATAGGAAACCAGACCAGGTTGAGTCTTCAAGCTTTCCATCCACTGCTCAAAGACCTCAGCAGAGGCCGTATCAGGTGAGAGAAGATCAAATGTCGCATTTCCTCCTATGACCTGTGAACGGAGATGAGAGTTAGAGAAGATCACATACAATTTCTCATGACTCTATGACAATCTCAGTCTATTTGAGTATTGAAGTTTTCCAGAGAGTTTATGTACTTGGCCATGAGTGATATTTCTAATATGAAGAGTTTTATACTATGAATCTCCGGCAGCAGAACTAAGTCCATAAAACTCAATGACTCAAATTTTTTTTTGCAATCTTCAACTTTGGAATTGATACTTGCTAACTTGAATATCCCAATCTCAGATTCGAATCGAAGGCAATCCTTGACCTCATGCATTTGCAAACCACTCATAGACACTTCACATGTTCGCACTGCAGTGACCGCTTGGGTCCGACCTCCGACTTTTACACGTGTGATATAGTGTGTGCCGAAGTTAGCTATCAGACGTCTGTATTCAGCTTTGGTGTTATTATCATAGGAATCTGGGAGGTTTTTCAAATCTTTATTGAAATGAGGTGTAAACGAGGCATTGGATCCCAGGCCAAAACTGAAATGGAAAAAAACAAAACATAAATGTAACGTAAGTTTAGCTAGTAACCCCCCTACCCCACTGAATGAAGGATATGGGTAATACCTATAAAAAGCACATTCTAATTTTTGGCTCAGAAAATTGTAATTAACTACTGCAAGGAGGTGTGGATTTTGTTGCACAAAGGTTCCCAGAGAG
This sequence comes from Bufo bufo, assembly GCF_905171765.1. Lineage (NCBI taxonomy): Eukaryota > Metazoa > Chordata > Amphibia > Anura > Bufonidae > Bufo > Bufo bufo. The sequence goes on from NC_053395.1 coordinate 10,643,535, forward strand.
AGAAATGGAAAGAGTTTTAAATCCAGAGAGAAATGTCATCTTGAAGGGGTTGTCCAGGATTAGAAAAACATGGCTGTTTATTTCCCAAAAACAGCACCGCCCCTGTCCATGAGTTGTGTCTTGTATTGTTGCTCAGCTCCATTGGAATCAATGGGGCAGAGCTGCAATATCAAACACAACCTATGGACAGGGGTGTTGCTGTTTTTGGAACAAAGCAGCCATGTTTCTCTAATCATGAACAACCTCTTCAGGACAGAAGGTGACTCAATACCTGAAATGTACTTCAAAGAAACAAGGAGCAAGTTTGCAGGATTAAACACGCAAGTCAGATGTTCTTCTATTCCCTTGAACAGTTCCGGGACTTTGGAGTTGGTCTCTGTCTGTACCCCTACTGACCTTAGTCACAGTGACTTCAAGATTCCTGTGAACCACCATCCAGAGGTCCTGAATATTACAGTAGATGACAACAACAGAGGGCAACTGGGATTGTACCAAGATCTGGGGAGGAACATTTAGGTTTCGCCAGTAGACCGTCATAAAACTATGGTGACACGTGTTTTTTTATGGGAAATGTCTTCACAGAGTGCTAGTTCAGATCCCTTAGCTTGATAAGTGTTGGTATAGGTCTGAAGGAACTGCTCAGAGAACTGATTGAGTTGCTCAATCTGAAGATTACTGCTGGTGATAAGCATGGAAAAGTCTGAGGAAATTTTCAAGACTTCACTCTCCAGAACGTAGACACAAACTGAACTCCACGATAGAAGACAATAAGATGTGAAAAGCTTTAAATGCAAAATAGCTTCTTAAAGAAAGTTTGAGCCAATTGTGGTGCTGATAGTAAACCAACCAGAAAGATGTCACTTCAGAAAATCAGTCAGCAAACACCAAAATGGCAGTAAAACCTTGAACAGGAGGCAAATCAGTAAAGAAGTTCATGGACATTTCAGTCAACAGTTTGAACAGATAAGAGCTAGAGAAGTGTTCTAGGTGCTTGTCGGGATGGCTTGACCTGAGCACATACAATGCAAGATGAAGCAAAGTCCTTGATATCTTGCCTCCTATCTCGCCACCATTAGAAACAGTAGAGAAGTTCAGAGGTTCATTTCACTTTGGGATGTTCAGATAATGAAAGACAAATTCGCCCATTGAAACACCTTGCTACGGAGACCAGGAGTCACAAGAAATTCTCCTAGCAGTGGTACTTTATGAGAGACATCAGTGAAGCCAAGGTTACACTCTGCGTCTGTTATGTAAGAAGGATCCTCAGGAAAGGAATCAGATGTTTCAAAAGTCCTGGACAAAGTGTCTGCCCTACAGTTCTTCTCTACCAGATGTGAGGATCGGTTTGAATTATGAGAAGAATAGAGCCCTGCAAAAATTAATAGTGTAAGCATACTGAAGGGTAATATAGGATAATACAGCGCCCCATACCTCTTACATCCAGTGATGTCTCCTCTGATGTAGACGTTCTCTTTCTTTATCTTCTCTATTCAGACCAGACCGCCATGATGATTTCTTTCAGCCATCTCTTGTCTGTAGAGTTTGACAGTATTGTGCTTCCCAATACTATACTGCAGAAAAAGATAATCCCCCTGAAAATACTTTTACCACACATATAGTTCCTCTTCAATAATTATTAGCACACAGTACCCTAAAAAATAACTGTGCCCAGGAAATAGTGTCCCTGAAACTCATTGTGCCATAAACGTAGTGTCCTCCAAAAATAATTGTTCTAAAATGATACTGTGCAGGGGTACCTACCAATGAAACAGTCCTCCCGAAAGTCCCACCAATAGTAAGAATTCTCTGCCATAGTGCGCTATGTGGTAGCAGTGCACCCAATAGAAATAATGTCCCTCATTTTGCCCCCAGAAGTATAATGCCTCCATAGTGCCCCCAGTAGTAATAATTCCCAAAATGTGTGCCTGTGCAAAAAATGCCCCATTATAATGCCAGTGCAAACACAAACCCTTATAATTTTTGCCAGTAAAATAATGCCGGCGTGCAATGTGTTAGTATAAAAATGCTCCCTTATAATGTGTAAAAAAAAAATGTTCGCAAACAGTCGGTTGCTGCTGTGTATAGGGTTCCCACCCCAGGTAATATTTTTTCGAAGATCACAGCAGATAAACGTAATGTTCTTTGTATTTTTCTTTTATTTTGTTTTCAAATCGAAGCAAAGTAACATACGGCATTACGTGTAAACGTTTTTGGCTATGCAAAGCCTTCCTCAGACACTGTGCCGCAGAAGGTGTGGATACAGTGAAAAAGTGGTGGTGTAGTCACGCCAGAAGAAATGGAGCTATGCTCCTAAACACCCGCTGTGAAGTGTTTAGGAGCATAGCTCCGTTTCTTCTGGCGTGACTACACCACCACTTTTTCACTGTATCCACACCTTCTGCGGCACAGTGTCTGAGGAAGGCTTTGCATAGCCAAAAACGTTTACACGTAATGCCGTATGTTACTTTGCTTCGATTTGAAAACAAAATAAAAGAAAAATACAAAGAACATTACGTTTATCCCTTATAATGTGTGTCAGTACAAAAATGCTCCTTTTTACAGCCGTAATGTCCCCATAGTGCTTTCTCCAGAGACATAATGACCCCATTGTGAACGAACACCATGCTGCCAAATAAAAGTAATAAACTCAAATACTTACCTCTATTCTGCTGTCAGCGATGCAATGCAAGACACGGACCTCTTCTATTCTGTGCCCTGAGCTGTATGCAGTACAATGGAAGCACTCATTGCCCATGGCACTTCCACTTCCCCCCTCTTGCCCCTACCTGGTGCTGCCTGAGGCAGTCGCCTCACCTCGCCTCATTGGCGGTGCACCCCTGATCAGTGCCATCAGTTCCTCCCCCAGTGTCGTCAGCTCCCCCCAATGCCAGCAGCTTCCTGCAGTGCTATAAACTTCCCCATGTGCCATTAGCTCCCCCAGTTCCATGTACTCCCCCAGTGCCACCAGCTCACCCCAGTGCCATCAGTTCCTCCAGTGCCATCAGTTTCCCCTCTCATGTGCCATCAGTTCCACCTCAAGTGCCATCAGTTCCTTCAACAGTGCCATGAACTCCCCCATGCCATCAGCTCCCCCCCAGTGTCTTCAGCTTTTCCCAGTGCCACCAACTCCCCCAGTGCCATCAGCTCCCCCCACTGCCATGAACTCCGCCATGTGATCAGTTCCCCCACTCCCCCTAGCCATCAGTCCACAGCTGCAGCGTCCGTCAAATAAAATACTTACCTTTCCTGTGTCACCACCGACACTCCACAGCTCATCCATCCTCTTCTTCACCCAATGCACTGGGACCTGACGTCAGGAGGACAGTGCAGCGCAGTACTGGCCAGCGGGAGGCAACGGAGCAGTGAGTAATAGCAGCGTTTCACTGACGCTTCGTGGTCGCATGGTCCAAATGAATCCTTGCATCGAGGATTTTTTGTGTCGAGTTTCACGATTGATTTGAGTAATAGCTTCAGCCATATATTAAAGTATTCTTCACTGGCTGCTACTCCACTAGAAGAATCATTTATCTTCAGGGACATCAGAATCTAGATGATGGAGTCTGTAGCAAAAGAGGATTTGAGATGGTAAAGTTGTGCCCTAAGACTAGCCATACTTGGTTATTTGCTCCTCTCTACTTTAGATAAGTGAGGGGTAAAACAACTTAATGTGGCACTAATAATCTGCAAAACCAAATAATCTCTCAGGACCCTTGAGACCCCTGATTGCAGCCATATCAGGGCGGTGGCAGCCTTGTCAGGATCCATGCAAGGGCCTCCAGAAGAAAAGATGTAACCCAGGAAGAGTAGCTCTAGCTTTTTAATTAGATACTTATCATATTTAGTGATCCGAGAATTCTTGTGAAGCATCTGCAACAACGGATAAAGTCAGTGAGCCTAAAAGTTACCGGAGTATTTGTATAAGATTTACAAAAACATATTGGTGAACATATCCCAACAGATCTCATTAACAAAGTGCTGGAAGCTAGGCCGAGCATTTCAAAGATTGAAGAGCATCAGAAGATATTCATAAAGCCCATCGCCTCAGGTATTGATTGTGGTCTTCCACGCCTCTCCCTTCTTAATCCAGATCAGGTTTTATACTCTCTGAAGATCCAATTTAGAAAAATAATGATTCCTTTTAAATGATGAAACGGCTCTGAGTGGAGCAGAAGTGGATACCTATTTTTTTACACTTTTTTTTCATGTCTCGTGTCTCAAAAATCCATATATTTTCTTACACAAAAAGAATCAGGTTTCAGTAGAAGAAGAAGACTTTAGGATGAACCTGACAGAATCCTAGGAGTTATACTGAGTCTCTGTCTTGTCCTTAGACAACACATCGTGATTCCTGAGACCTCTACCGGAAATGGAAATCCACTCTTATGTAGGAAGATCGGGTCATCTAGTTTAGAGAAAAAGGGTTGTTAAAGAGGTTTTCCGACCTTTTACAATGATGACCTATTCTCAGGATAGGACATCAGTATCTGATCGGGGAGGTCCGACACCCGGGACCCCTGCTGATCAGCTGTTGGAGAAGGCAGCAGCACTCCTGTGAGCGCCGCAGCCTTCTTGCTGCTTTTCCTAGTCCAGTGACGACACGTTCATCGGGCACATGGCCTAGGAGCGGCTCAAGTGAATGGGGCTGAGTGCGATACCAAGCACAGCCACTGTACAATGTACGGTAAGCTGTGAGAAGGCAGTGGCTCTGACAGGAGCGCTGGTGCCTTCTCAAAACAGCTGATCGGCGGGAGTCCCAGGTGTCGGACCCCCACCGATGAGATACTGATGACTTGTGCTGAGGACAGGTCATCAGGATCAAAATGTCTGAAAACCCTCTTAATGTGTCCTGACAATCCTTCATAGAAAACCGCCAACAAATACTCATTTTTACAAGCACGTTCTAAAACTATGGTGGGCTCAGCGTGCATGTTGGTACTTGCATCCCTGGATCCGATGAAAGCTGTAATGGCACCGGACGGGGTTAAAAGCAGAGTGTGCTTGGCGTGCATGCTGCACCTGCATTCCCTGGATTTTGTGTGGCTGTCATGGCCCATGAACAGGTGGGAACTAGTGTTAGGGACCACTCCATAGAGGCGACCTTGACGTGGTGAGTGGCTTATTACGCTTTGGCCAAAATGTACACCAATGTCTCATCCAGCATGGAGGCAGGGCAGAATGCTGGATATAGAGTGCGATCACATTTGTATTCTCCGTTTGTATATGTATTTCGCCATAGTGGTGTGCACCTACATACAGGTTGTGCTGACTCAATTCCCCAAATTTTTTTCACGTTCTAAAACTAGTGTACGGAAATTTAATAGCATATTGTCCAACTTTGGAGTTGTGTGCGGTTCTGCTGCGATACCGCAGCTATCAGGCTTTGATAATCGCATTATTCCAATGAGGGACGTATACCGCTATACCTAGTCTTCGTTAGTTCGTTTACTATCAGTCCCGGAACTGTTCAAGGGAATAGAAGAACATCCGACCGTTGTGTTTAATCCTGCAAACTTGCTCCTTGTTTCTTTGGAGTACATTTCAGGTATTGAGTCCCCTTCTGTCCTGAAGAGGTTGTTCATGATTAGAGAAACATGGCTGCTTTCTTCCAAAAACAGCACCACCCCCGTCCATAGGTTGTGTTTGATATTGCAACTCTGCCCCATTGACTCCAATGGAGCTGAGCAACAATACAAGACACAACTCATGGACAGGGCGGTGCTGTTTTTGGGAAACAAACAATCAGCCATGTTTTTCTGATCCTGGACAACCCCTTCAAGATGACATTTCTCTTTGGATTAAAAACTCCATTTCTCTCTCTGGGAACCTTTGTGCAACAAAACCCATCCGTTAACTCTCGGGCTCCGCATCATAGTCAAGTCTGTGCCAAATACATTTTTGCCTAAAGAGTCCACATTCGGGTGGGTGACTGAAACGGTTTGGCTGTTATTTGTGGAAACAGAGTTTTATGATGATCCAGAATAAAGTGACAGCACTCACACTGCGCCAACCTGCAAACTGTACTTCAAAATCCTTATAAACAGTCAAATCCATCAGAGGGATACGGACACCGTCCTATATCAGGAAGACTTCTGATTATTATGTACAATTTGTCCATCAGCTCTTTTTACTAAATCTTTGATAAAACTCTTGCTTCTTTCTTTTTTCTAGATCATGGATCGGCTCGTCTTAACCAAGCTCTTATCATTCCTCCCTCGTGTCTGTGACGCTGCAGCTTTTTAGCTATAATGAGACCCTCTTTTGATTCTTTGCTTTTTCGCCTTTTCTCAATATTTGCTCAATAAACTTAAGCATCTCAAAAATCATCACTTCTGTCATTTTTGTAGACTTTGCCCCGGATCAGGGAAGGTCCTCCACCCTGGAGCACGGGAAGAGATTATTGTATATTGAGATAATGTAAAGAAACGTCAACATCTACAGATGGAAAGCTTTAGTATAAGAAACCTAACAGAACCTAAAGATTAGGAGGCAGAGTGTGCAGGACATCAGGGGTTCATCTACTTCTCTACACTGGTGGTAATGATCGATGCTGATCTTTTTATATTATTTCATGTGGAATATGTTGGTTCCATAGAAGAGAAGAGAACTGTTCTTATATTGCTGCCTCGCACACCGCAAACCATATTCGATTAAAAAAAATAATTACAAAATTTGATGTGGAATCCATTATACTGTTGTGATAAAAGTGATGGGAACAGTAATCGCCAGCGCGCACCTCGTCCTGTGAATGAAGACGCTCCAGAGATATTTGCCCAACCCCCACCCTTGTCTTGTCTTCCTCTTTAGTGTAGGGGCTGCATTAGGGGACACTGGGTGAGTCTAAGCTCCATTGATGGTAAGACCCCCCCTCTGGCTGCATTCTGCCCCCTCCTTTTTTACGCCTTTCTTGTGTACAGTGCGGTGAGCCCCTGATGTACACTATATGAGCTGCCATAAAGTGATATCTGATGTTCTGCTGGGCGTCAGGTGTTCTGTGCCCGGAATGGAGGGCGGGAGGTCCGGCTCCTTGTAGTGTACACAGGGGAACAGCTTATCTGTATACACCCTATGTCTCTCCGGGTCACATTAACCCTCTTAGCTCCTGGATACTGCAGGCACTACAGTGAGATTCTGAAAAAATCGGCAGTGATGGGGTTAAGGTGATATCTCTGTCCTGTGCTTTATGATAGATGCCATATGGTGAGTGTCAGAAGATCCTGTATATATATATATGGATGATGAGAGTCATAGTTACATCCCTGCAGACTGATACCAGGTAAGTGGCTCCTCCGACACCTTTAGGACACACTATCCCAGGCAGCATAAGCACCAGGGGATTATTTGCGGTGGCCGGGTTTGGGGTGGCCCCAACACTACTCTGGGTCCCCCGGACACCATCAAAGTGTCACCATGTGTTGCTGCTCTCCGGACAGGATGGTACGAGGTGGTGAACCTGAATGGGAAATAAGTCCAGAGAGTCGGGGTCTGCAGAAACCAGGAGGCTTCTTTACTGGAGGAATTCAGGCGAGGCACTGGGCTGGCGTCTCCAGTCTCCTCCCGGGAAGAAGAAGGGTTTGATGCTGAGGAAAGGCCTGAGCTAGATGTCCCTCTGTCTCTCTTCAGAAGGCTGGTCCCCTGGTCCAAGGCTGGTGATCCAGGGTCTGTGGCAGCGTATCCCCATCTCAGCGTCTTCTTCTGGTCACTCCATAGTCTGGCAGAGTCTCCTCTTCCCTATCTGCAGCACACGAGGTCCTCTGACTGCTCTCCTTACTGTATATATAGTTTCTGGCTAAACTAGACCCTTCTAGTGGGAGGTGTGGAGTGGAGAAACTCAGCCCAAACAAATACAATATAGCAGCACCAGACATTCAAAAGGTCAGACTGTCTGGTTTTGGTGGTAAACAAGTCTGGCTTTTTCCCTCCAAAACATAATCTTCTTTAACCCTTGTGGTATCTGCGTAAAATTATCAGCTTCTCATTATTAGCTAGAAAGTCCCAAAAGTCTCTCAGTGTTCATTTACCGTTTCCATAGTGCTGTGCAAACACAGTGCAAAAGAACAGGATATTTATAACAACATATATATGTATAATGCAGTTACATAGTATTAAACATTATAACTCAATGCAAGTTAACCCTTTAAAGTAAAGAGTTGACAACTTTGCATAGGTGAAACAGGCAAATGTCCACAAATATTTAAACTTCAAAGTACCTCTGCTCCAGGGCACTACATATGACTCCCAGTATTGTCTAATAGTAGTAACATTAATACTCGGTGGCACTTATTGGAGTACTCCGCTGCAGGTGTCGGTACAGAGCTCAAGAGCAATAAGAGCTGTGGAGTGCGGGGGGTGCCGGGAATGACGGGATCAGATTGTAGAAATCAATGTACATGGAGGCGACAGGAATAAAACCAGGGAAATGACCTGTCTGGGGGAGAGCATTCTAGAAAACCACTGCAGCAAGTGAAAAGTCTTATAGACGGGGTGATGGAGAACATTAGAGTCTCCCACAGACCACCAGACACAAAACGAGCGCTGATTGATGTTCATTTAAAGGATGTTTCACGTGACTCCATGCAAAGTGAAAGGGGGATGAACAATCCTTACTATGATCGGGATACTCTCAGTGGAGGGTCATTACCTGTATAATGATGGGGGTACTCTCAGTGGAGGATCATTACCAGTATAATAATGGAGGTACTCTCAGTGTAGGGTCATTACCAGTATAATGATGGGGGTACTCTCAGTGGAGGGTCATTACCTGTTTAATAATGGGGGTACTCTCAGTGGAGGGTCATTACCAGTATAATAATGGGGATACTCTCAGTGGAGGGTCATTTCCAGTATAATACTGGGGGTACTCTCAGTGTAGGGTCATTACCAGTATAATAATGGGGATACTCTCAGTGGAGGGTCATTTCCAGTATAATACTGGGGGTACTCTCAGTGTAGGGTCATTACCAGTATAATAATGGGGGTACTCTAAGTGGAGGGTAATTTCCAGTATAATATTGGGGGTACTCTCAGTGGAGGGTCATTACATGTATAATAATGGGGGTACTCTCAGTGTAGGGTTATTACCAGTATAATAATGGGGGTATTCTCAGTGGAGGGTCATTACCAGTATAATGATGGGGGTACTCTCAGTGGAAGGTCATTACCTGTATAATATTGGGGGTACTCTTAGTGGAGGGTCATTACCAGTATAATGATGGGGGTACTCTCCGTGAAGGGTCATTACCAGTATAATAATGGGGGTACTCTCAGTGGAGGGTCATTACCTGTATAATAATGGGGGTACTCTCAGTGTAGGGTCATTACCAGTATAATGATGGGGGTACTCTCAGTGGAGGGTCATTACCTGTATAATAATGGGGGAACTCTCAGTGGAAGGTCATTACCAGTATAATAATGGGGGTACTCTCAGTGGAGGGTCATTGCCAGTATAATAATGGGGGTACTCTCAGTGGAGGGTCATTACCTGTATAATAATGGGGGTACTCTCAGTGGAGGGTCAATACCTCTATAATAACGGGGGTACTCTCAGTGGAGGGTAATTACCTGTATAATAATGGGGGTACTCTCAGTGGAAGGTCATTACCAGTATAATAATGGGGGTACTCTCAGTGGAAGGTCATTACCAGTATAATAATGGGGGTACTCTCAGTGGAGGGTCATTACCAGTATAATGATGGGGGTACTCTAAGTGGAGGGTCATTTCCAGTATAATAATGGGGGTAGTCTCAGTGGAGGGTCATTACATGTATAATAATGGGGGTACTCTCAGTGAAGGGTCATTACCTGTATAATATTGGGGGTACTCTTAGTGGAGGGTCATTACCAGTATAATGATGGGGGTACTCTCAGTGGAGGGTCATTACCAGTATAATAATGGGGGTACTCTCAGTGGAGGGTCATTACCAGTATAATAATGGGGGTACTCTCAGTGTAGGGTCATTACCAGTATAATGATGGGGGTACTCTCAGTGGAGGGTCATTACCAGTATAATAATGGGGGTACTCTCAGTGGAGGGTCATTACCAGTATAATAATGGGGGTACTCTCAGTGTAGGGTCATTACCAGTATAATGATGGGGGTACTCTCAGTGGAGGGTCATTACCAGTATAATAATGGGGGTACTCTCAGTGGAGGGTCATTACCAGTATAATAATGGGGGTACTCTCAGTGGAAGGTCATTACCTGTATAATAATGGGGGTACTCTCAGTGGAGGGTCATTACCTGTATAATAATGGGGATACTCTCAGTGAAGGGTCATTACCAGTATAATAATGGGGGTACTCTCAGTGGAGGGTCATTACCAGTATAATAATGGGGGTACTCTCAGTGGAGGGTCATTACCAGTATAATAATGGGGGTACTCTCAGTGGAAGGTCATTACCTGTATAATAATGGGGGTACTCTCAGTGAAGGGTCATTACCAGTATAATAATGGGGGTACTCTCAGTGGAGGGTCATTACCAGTATAATAAGGGGGGTACTCTCAGTGGAAGGTCATTACCTGTATAATAATGGGGGTACTCTCAGTGGAAGGTCATTACCTGTATAATAATGAGGGTACTCTCAGTGGAAGGTCATTACCTGTATAATAATGGGGGTACTCTCAGTGGAAGGTCATTACCAGTATAATAATGGGGGTACTCTCAGTGGAGGGTCATTACCAGTATAATAATGGGGGTACTCTCAGTGGAAGGTCATTACCTGTATAATAATGGGGGTACTCTCAGTGGAGGGTCAGTACCAGTATAATAATGGGGGTACTCTCAGTGGAAGGTCATTACCAGTATAATAATGGGGGTACTCTCAGTGGAGGGTCATTACCTGTATAATAATGGGGGTACTCTCAGTGGAGGGTCATTACCAGTATAATAATGGGGGTACTCTCAGAGTATAATAATAATATATTGTCGTCTCCCCGCTTCTAGCTCAGGACCGGTGACACCTCCAGCTCTGCACTGCGCTCACCTCCCTGCACAATGCTGACTCTGCTGTGCCTGTGCCTGCTCCTGGGCTCCTCAGTGGCCTCTAGTGGTGAGTGGCAGTCATTACACGTCTCATCTATGTTTATAATCTGCACAGACTATAATCTCCCTATATAATGTCTGGTCATGCTGAGGCCTCCGCCTGGCAGGGGTTCTCCTTTAATTCTCTCCTCTCATCCTGTAGTGCAGTCCCGTATGTCTTCCTTCGTGGGGGAGCACGGCGCAGGAGGGGGCACCGCATTTTCCTTCTCCTCGGAGCAGCTAAAAGGACCAATCACAGGCCTGCGAGTGCGGGAGAACCCGAGTCACATCATAGGGTGAGACCCCTCATGTCTTCTCTTCCTCCCATCTTACCAGCACACAGCAGGCTGCATTCCTCAGTCCCATAGAAATGAATGGAGGGCTGCTGTGCATGCGCTGTGATCTTTCCTTCATTTTGGAGGCTTTGTTCTAGAGATAGCTGTGGGTCCTAGAGGTGGCACCCGCACCCATCTGACTTTGGTGACATATCCTCGCGATGTGCCACAAATGTGTGAGGTGAGACAATCCCTTTAAATGGGTTGTCCAGTCCTGGAGCGGACAGCGCCTATAGCGTGGACCTCTGCCCCTGAACATAAAACAGCAAACTCCGCTGTCCGACCGCGGCTCCGCTCCCAGCTGCTGGATCCCATTACCAACGCGGCCAATCACAGGCCTGAAGTGTGAATATGGAGTCGCTGATCATTTGGAATTCATTGGGTCTGATACAGTTATCTTGACCTATGTATCCGCTGAATATGCGTCCGGCTTGTTTATTTCAGACTTTGTCCATTTCTGTCTCATGGAATGAACAAAGAAACTGGTCAGGAATATTTGTTATCTGATAGACGAACCCGAGAGAAATGTCTGAAATATGTGACCACGTATTGTCCCACGTATTAGATGACCTTTAAATGAACAAGGACTGGTTTGGAAATGTGTGTGTGCAAAGAGTTAACTATTGTCTGCCACGGTTATCTTGGGATTCTGATTTATTGCGTATTTGGGAATTGGCCCCTCTAGGGATCATAATAATGACAGATAAACAAGACAGGCCCAGCGACCATTATAGATTGCATACGGCTGCATTCCATCAGGAGGAGAAGCTCTTTATTCAACTGGTATAAAAGCTGGGACTCTCTGAAAGCATTCGGAGTTCACCTACGGTATAAAGGAGACCTTCCTGCGCAGGAGAATTGGTGTTTCCCAATATAATCTCTGACTGCTTTCGCTGAAACGGGCTCCCCAGCGGATGAATCGGGGATGTAAGTCGTCAGGACTCCAGATGAAGTGTGGATGTAATTATGTAATTATGTGTTGTGCTTTATTCTTTGTAAGTTTTCTAGTCTTTGTATTCACCTAATCTGTTAAAAGAAGGACATACATTTGCCCGATTATAACTATTCCCCTTAGTAATTTACTGAATTATTTTACTACTCTTAAATTGCTATGTGAAGTCTGTCTTTGAAGAGTATCTGTTGTATTTTTTTTACAAAGCATTTTGCCCCATTTGTTCGGTCTCAGCAGTCTCATCGACCTAAAAGGTCCATGCCATAGGGGTTGTCAGATCCCAGGCTGGACAACCCCATTAACTTCTTTCAAGTTGAAGAGCCTCTTCCTAACAGAGTGTCTCTTCTCAGCCTCTTCCTAACAGAGTGTCTCTTCTCAGCCTCTTCCTAACAGAGTGTCTCTTCTCAGCCTCTTCCTAACAGAGTGTCTCTTCTCAGCCTCTTCCTAACAGAGTGTCTCTTCTCAGCCTCTTCCTAACAGAGTGTCTCTTCTCAGCCTCTTCCTAACAGAGTGTCTCTTCTCAGCCTCTTCCCTGCAGTGTATCCTCCGAGCCTCTTCCCTGCATTGTCTCTTCTCAGCCTCTTCTCTGCAGATTATCTCTTCTCAGCCTCTTCCCTGCAGATTATCTCTTCTCAGCCTCTTCCCTGCAATGTCTCTTCTCAGCCTCTTCCCTGCAGAGTGTCTCTTCTCAGCCTCTTCCCTGCAATGTCTCTTCTCAGCCTCTTCCCTGCAGAGTGTCTCTTCTCAGCCTCTTCCCTGCAGATTGTCTCTTCTCAGCCTCTTCCCTGCAATGTCTCTTCTCAGCCTCTTCCCTGCATTGTCTCTTCTCAGCCTCTTCCCTGCAGTGTCTCTTCTCAGCCTCTTCCCTGCAGTGTCTCTTCTCAGCCTCTTCCCTGCAATGTCTCTTCTCAGCCTCTTCCCTGCAGAGTGTCTCTTCTCAGCCTCTTCCCTGCAGATTGTCTCTTCTCAGCCTCTTCCCTGCAATGTCTCTTCTCAGCCTCTTCCCTGCATTGTCTCTTCTCAGCCTCTTCCCTGCAGTGTCTCTTCTCAGCCTCTTCCCTGCAGTCTCTTCCCTGCAGATTGTCTCTTCTCCGCCTCTTCCCTGCAATGTCTCTTCTCAGCCTCTTCCCTGCAGTGTCTCTTCTCAGCCTCTTCCCTGCAGTGTCTCTTCTCAGCCTCTTCCCTGCAATGTCTCTTCTCAGCCTCTTCCCTGCAGATTGTCTCTTCTCAGCCTCTTCCCTGCAGTGTCTCTTCTCAGCCTCTTCCCTGCAGTGTCTCTTCTCAGCCTCTTCCCTGCAATGTCTCTTCTCAGCCTCTTCCCTGCAGATTGTCTCTTCTCAGCCTCTTCCCTGCAATGTCTCTTCTCAGCCTCTTCCCTGCATTGTCTCTTCTCAGCCTCTTCCCTGCAGTGTCTCTTCTCAGCCTCTTCCCTGCAGTCTCTTCCCTGCAGATTGTCTCTTAGCCTCTTCCCTGCAATGTCTCTTCTCAGCCTCTTTCCTGCAGTGTCTCTACTCAGCCTCTTCCCTGCAGATTGTCTCTTCTCAGCCTCTTCCCTGCAATGTCTCTTCTCAGCCTCTTCCCTGCATTGTCTCTTCTCAGCCTCTTCCCTGCAGAGTGTCTCTTCTCAGCCTCTTCCCTGCAGATTGTCTCTTCTCAGCCTCTTCCCTGCAATGTCTCTTCTCAGCCTCTTCCCTGCAGTGTCTCTTCTCAGCCTCTTCCCTGCAGTCTCTTCCCTGCAGATTGTCTCTTAGCCTCTTCCCTGCAATGTCTCTTCTCAGCCTCTTTCCTGCAGTGTCTCTACTCAGCCTCTTCCCTGCAGATTGTCTCTTCTCAGCCTCTTCCCTGCAATGTCTCTTCTCACCCTCTTCCCTGCAATGTCTCTTCTCAGCCTCTTCCCTGCATTGTCTCTTCTCAGCCTCTTCCCTGCAGTGTCTCTTCTCAGCCTCTTCCCTGCAGTCTCTTCCCTGCAGATTGTCTCTTCTCAGCCTCTTCCCTGCAGTGTCTCTTCTCAGCCTCTTCCCTGCAGTCTCTTCCCTGCAGATTGTCTCTTCTCAGCCTCTTCCCTGCATTGTCTCTTCTCAGCCTCTTCCCTGCATTGTCTCTTCTCAGCCTCTTTCCTGCAGTGTTTCTTCTCAGCCTCTTCCCTGCAGTGTCTCTTCTCAGCCTCTTCCTAAGAGTGTCTCTTCTCAGCCTCTTCTCTGCAAAGTGTCTCTTCTCAGCCTCTTCCCTGCAGATTGTCTCTTCTCAGCCTCTTCCCTGCAGATTGTCTCTTCTCAGCCTCTTCCCTGCAGATTGTCTCTTCTCAGCCTCTTCCCTGCAGTGTCTCTTCTCATGTTCTTGTCTTCTGCAGGGTCCAGTTTCAGTATGGTGGCACCTGGGGACCTTATTATGGGAACCCATCAGGAACGCTCTATGAGATCTTACTGCACAAGGGGGAGAACATTGTACAAGTGTCCGGGAAGGTGGCCTCCTACGTGAACGAGCTGTTCTTCATCACAAACCGAGGGAGAATACTTAAATTCGGTCAACCCTCCGGCAACAGCTTCAATGATTTCCCCCTGTATGACGGCACCGTCCTCCGCTATGTGAGTGGCCGGTATTCATCCGTCATACACAGCATTGGTTTCCATTGGGGGGTCAATCCAAGTTGTGTCCATTGCAAAGAAGAGTCCAAATGATGGATACAAGAACCATGTCGAGGGTCCTGGAAACCGACCCATGGCTGACGACACCGTATCTCCGACTGCGTCCACAGATCTCGTCTACCACAATTAACAATCTTTTGCCTAATGCTTCGACCTCTACAAGGTCTTCGAAATGTCTTTTCCCCATTTGCAGCCAAGAAGTGATGAATAACTGCCAATAAAAGAATATAACAATATATAATGTGCACGTCATAATCTTGCTATAACCATGTGACCACAATGTGGCGCTGTCAAAATAATAATAAATAATAGATGTTCTCATAAAAATGTTGCAGTAATGTGTATCCATGTATTCTGTATTATACTCCAGAGCTGCACTCAATATTCTGCTGGAGCAGTCACTGTGTACATACATTACTTATCGTGTACTGATCCTGAGTTACATCCTGTATTATACTCCAGAGCTGCACTCACTATTCTGCTGGTGCAGTCACTGTGTACATACATTACTTATCCTGTACTGATCCTGAGTTACATCCTGTATTATACTCCAGAGCTGCACTCACTATTCTGCTGGTGCAGTCACTGTGTTCATACATTACTTACCCTGTACTGATCCTGAGTTACATCCTGTATTATACTCCAGAGCTGCACTCACTATTCTGCTGGTGCAGTCACTGTGTACATACATTACTTATCCTGTACTGATCCTGAGTTACATCCTGTATTATACTCCAGAGCTGCACTCACTATTCTTCTGGTGCAGTCACTGTGTACACACATTACTTATCCTGTACTGATCCTGAGTTACATCCTGTATTATACTCCAGAGCTGCACTCACTATTCTGCTGGTGCAATCACTGTGTACATACATTACTTATCCTGTACTGATCCTGAGTTACATCCTGTATTATACTCCAGAGCTGCACTCACTATTCTGCTGGTGCAGTCACTGTGTACATACATTACTGATCCTGAGTTACATCCTGTATTATACTCCAGAGCTGCACTCACTATTCTGCTGGTGCAGTCACTGTGTACATACATTACTGATCCTGAGTTACATCCTGTATTATACTCCAGAGCTGCACTCAGTATTCTGCTGGTGCAGTCACTGTGTACATACATTACTTATCCTGTACTGATCCTGAGTTTTACAGCAAGACACGGAGGCTCCTATTGCTATCTCTTCCTTTACTTTTCCACCAATAGCAGCAAAGGAGAAATTTACATAATCATAACAATAAAGGCCCCTCCCCTGACAGATCCTATAATAAGCAGTGTCCTCTTCAGTATCTTCCTCTTTCTTTGCTGCTTCCACCAAAGATAAGTAACAACCATATATATTACGTTTTATTTTGTGCTTGTTTGCTGTGGTTCAGGGGTTAATCTCTAACCTTCAGTTGCTCAGGGGAGCTGTATTGCTTTATACCTTTTGCCTTATAGGGTCTCACCTTTTGTATTTTGACGTTTTTTGCACTCTAGGTGCTTATTCCCACACCTGTTTATATCGGGGGTCTCCCCCCCCCCATTCCTTATATACTCCCCGTTTACTGCCGGTCTACCCCCTTTATTTCCGGCGCTTCTATTGCCGATTCTTAGCTACGACCTGCCGCCTACTCCTGCGTCTTGGAGGCGTCCCTCCACATTCGCATTCCCCCCCCTACCCTCCGATACTTAGCTCACTCCGGCGCGGTTTCGGCCTGGTTTTTTCCCGCCGGTCGCGAGATCTCGACGGCCACTTGGGAGCTCCCGCGCGTCTTCTCGCGGGACTTCGGCGACCGCTGCAGTACGATCCGGACGTGTCGGCTCCTGTCCTGCGGCTTCTGGGGTGATTAACCCCTCGTTCTTTAGTTAAGTGGGATTCTTTGATTACCCCATCGATTATTATTATTAGTCCTGCCCTTAGCTTAGGTCTCTACCATACCTACACTTTAACAACTTATTGGCCATGTCCTCAGATCGCTCCCCCTCTGGTGTTAATCCCCCCCCCCATCCTCTGGGGATGCCTAATACTAATGCACAGGCCCTTGAGTTACAGCGCTCAGTATCCAGCGCTATTATTGAAGCCATGGGATCCATGTCCTCCATGATCTCCCAGACAATCTCCCAGGCCTTGTCTGCCCACGCCCCTGGCCCCTCTAATCAGTCACTTGTGAGGCCTAATCCGCAGCCTGCCATTTGTGAACCTCCTGCAACCCAGGAGACTTTGATTGGTGTGATGCAAGCCACCCATGATAGCGCGCTTAGATCGCGCAAAAGAGCCTTACTGCGCCAGGCAGAAAGGGCACGCACGTGGAAATGTGCTAGAGCACAAACTAGTGACCTGGATTCAGATGTGGAATCCGATATGGAGGCTTTTGCGGAGGCGAGCTGCCATTCTGAGGAGGAGATGGAACCTGATATTCCAGGCACTACTGGCCCTATGCCCTCCACCTCTGGGTCTGTGGGTCAGACCTCCACTGCCCCTAATGCAGCATCCGCCCTTTTGGACCCCTCTGGGGCCCCATTGTTCGACCCCGATGCCCTCCACCACCCTAGGTCAGCGGAGTGGCTTCCGATTGCTCATGTTAGCACCTACTTAGAGCATTGGGTGCGCCGTCCTCTGAGCAAAGAGGCGCGCAACAAGCTCAGATCTGAGTGCCTCAGACCACTGATTCCCAACAAGGTCTGCGAAACGCCAGCTGTGGATCCCAAGATGACACAGTTCTTGGCGAAGTCCGGCTGGAACCCCCGTAAGGGGTTGGATTCGGCAATTAAGAGCTGTCAGGACAAGCTCCTTGACATTTTTGGCCCCCTTGCCAAAATATTTGAAATGGCCGAATCGGCCAGAGCAGACGGCTCTCCGATAGATCCGGAGGGGCTTACTGGCTGGATACAGAGAGCCATTTGTATTGCGGGCAGCACCAACTCCTCCTTGGCCATTGAACGGCGTAAAGCCATACTGTTCAGAATAGACCCTAAACTGGCCAACCTGGCACTCACTGAGGCAGGGAAGGATGCACAGGGTCTACTGTTTGGGGACTCCTTTATCAAGGACCTAAGCAGATATGTGGGAGCATTTACTGCCCTGGACAAGGCCAAGTCCTCCATGCGTAGGGTTTTCCAGGGACGGGTCTCCACCAGGGCCGGCAGTAGTAGGGGCCGTCTGTCCGGCCGTTCAAGTTTCCAGGCCCGCTGCTCGGGCAGAGGCTCCTTCACCCAAAGACCTCCCTTCCAGGACCAAAGGAATCCTCCTCCATTCTTCCCGGCCAGAGGCGGCCAATGGCGTTCGAGGTCCGTTAGAGGGAATCCGAATTTCCGAAAGTCCTTCGGTAAGTCTTTCCCCAGTGGGGACTTCTTTGGTTCCCTGTGTCGGGGGCAGACTCCGTCTTTATTCCCACGTTTGGTCCAACATTACATCAGACCCATGGGTGCTGACCACTGTGCAAGGGTTCCGCATAGAACTCACGGAATCCCCAAATCTTATCCCTCCACCCCCACTGCTACCTCTGGCGCTACCAGACAGGGAGCTCGTGGACTTAGAACTGCATTCCCTTTTTCAAAAAAGGGCAATAGAAAGGGCCCCTCCTACTCCGGAGGGTGTACTCAGCAACATTTTTCTAGTGCAGAAAAAGGGTGGACAAATGCGTCCGGTGATAAATCTCCGTGCCCTGAACGCTGTGGTGCGCTATCGCCACTTCAAAATGGAGGGAATTCACCTCCTTCGGGACTTGTTGATTCCAGGGGACTGGATGGTGAAGCTGGACCTCAAAGATGCATATCTGACGGTCCCAATTGCCTATTCGTCCAGGGATCTCCTGCGCTTCCTGTGGAGGGGCGAAGTGTGGCGCTTCACTTGCCTTCCGTTCGGCCTTTCTTCGGCGCCATGGTGCTTTACCAAACTTCTGCGCCCGGTCATGGCCTGGCTGCGGAGTCGGGGTGTGTGTCTAGTCATCTATCTAGACGACATCCTCATTAAGCATCAATGTCAGTCGACGCTGCTACAACATCTTCAGTGGACCTCGGACCTCCTTACGGCTCTTGGGTTTCTGCTGAACCCCGAGAAGTCCTGCCTCACGCCGTCTCAATGGATGGAATTCCTGGGCTTCACGGTGGACTCGGTTGCGGAATCTCTCAGTCTCCCATCCGAGAAGTTGCGGACGATCCGCAAAGAATTGAGGCATACCCTTTCAGCTGCCTCCCTATCCCTACGCCACCTGGCTCGCATAATTGGCCTGCTGGCCTCCTCTATCCAGGCGGTGTTCCCCGCTCCTCTCCATTATCGGGCCCTACAACGTCTGAAGATTGCCCACCTTCGTGCTGGGGCCTCGTTCGCGGACGCGGTGGTTCTGGATCAAGAAGCTCGGGAGGAACTTCGTTGGTGGATATGCAACTTGGAAGCCTGGAACGGCAGAGCAATCTTCGGATTTCAGCCGGAATTCACGGTGGAGTCGGACGCGAGTCTCCAAGGCTGGGGTGCCCACTGCGAGGGTATTTCCACAGGGGGTCGATGGTCGGAAACCGAGACCCAGCTTCACATCAACGCCCTGGAGCTCTTGGCGGGCTCGTTTGCCATCCGGAGTTTTACCAATGGCATTGCACATGCATGCATCCGACTACGCATGGACAATGTGTCGGCGGTCCGCTATGTCAATCACCTGGGCGGCACCCAATCGGCTACCTTGGCCCGACTGGCAAAAGAGTTCTGGTCCTACTGTCTTTCCATGGACATCATGATACAAGCGGAGTACCTTCCGGATCTACACAACTACCGAGCGGATCGGAGTTCCAGATGCTTCACGGACGGCAGCGACTGGAGGCTCGCACCAGAGATGTTTTCCACGATCTCGGACACCTGGGGTCCTTGCGCCATAGACCTCTTTGCGTCTCGGCTCAATACTCACCTACCCAGGTTCTTCAGCTGGTGCCCGGATCCGGAGGCGGAAGCGGTGGATGCGTTTCTCCAGGACTGGTCGTCAGCTCTTCATTACGCGTTCCCACCTTTTGCCATGATCCCGAGGATGCTACTACAGACTCGTCGTCAGAATGCGGAATTGGTGGTGGTGATCCCCTTCTGGGGGACTCAAGCCTGGTACCCGA
The DNA here is from genome assembly GCF_905171765.1 of Bufo bufo. Taxonomy (NCBI): domain Eukaryota; kingdom Metazoa; phylum Chordata; class Amphibia; order Anura; family Bufonidae; genus Bufo; species Bufo bufo. The sequence continues at coordinate 10,663,570 of NC_053395.1, forward strand.
TCCTCCTGTAACTCCTGGTGGATGTACCTTTCCTCCTCCCGGATCGGACGGATCTCCTCCAGGACCCTCTGGGTGCTCCACATGCCCTGCTGGTCGACGGATCCCTTCAACTTCTGGCGTGCCGAATCTCAGGACTCCCGGAGAGGTCGAGGGAATTTCGGAGGCAACTAGACGCCTCCTGGACAACGCTTGGGCTCCCAGCACCCGAAAGTCTTACCGGGCAGCTTGGGGATCTTGGGTTAGCTGGTGCGTGGAACGGGACATGGATCCCATTTCGGCGCCTGTGACCCATTTATTACAATTCCTTACGTCTCTTTTTGAAGCAGGGAAAGCTTATCGGACCATCAATTTGTTCCGTTCTGCGATTTCTTCTACTCATCAGGGTTTTGATGGTGTTCCGGCGGGTCAACACCCTTCGGTGTCACGCCTACTACGTGGCTCACGCTTGGCTCGGCCTCCTCGACCACGCTTCACCACTACGTGGGACGTTTCCCTGGTCCTTTCTTTCCTCTCTGCGTGGCCTGACAACACTGCTCTTTCCCTCCGTCAACTGTCAGCCAAGTTGTTGACCCTCTTTTGCCTCATTTCCTGTAAAAGGGTTTCCGATGTCAGGGCTCTGGATCATGATGCGAGATCCTTTACTCCTGAGGGCGTCACATTTAACATTACGCGGCGCACCAAGACCAATATTCGGTCTGTGTCTTTTTTTTTTTTTTTTTTTTTTAAATTCTTTATTTCTTATTTTGTAAAAATAACAGCATTATTGCATGTTGAATCACATACTTTAGAAAATAATAGTCGAGACCATGCCGACTGATATCATGAAGCATAATCCAACAATTTACAAACAAATATAACACATACGTCTGTGTTTGGTGTTCAGCCCATGGTGACAATAAGGCACATCGATTCATCAACAAGAACCATACAAAAATCAAAAAGAAAAGAGCCATAGAAAATGTAGCCATAGCATAAAAGTAAAAGAAAATTTAACTGACAATGACATGGATGGGGGGGGGGAGGCACAAGACGAGGATACAAAAGGAAGAATTGAGGGGGAAAGGATTTAAGGGGGGGCAGGGGTGGATAAGTGAGGAGTATAGTAGTGTCCGGCCTAGACTCTTAGGACAGCAAATTCTGATATTCCGCGGATTCCTGAAAAGTGAACCAAGGAGACCACATATCTACAAAAGCTCTGTTACCACCTTTCAAGGATGCTGTGAGTTCCTCCATTCTCCGAATCTCTTCTACTTTCTGAATCCACATTCCCACAGAGGGAGGCGAACCAGACTTCCACCTCGCAGGGACACAAGCTCTAGCTGCTATAACCAGATAACGCAGACAAGATCGTCGAGGTAATATCAACGGCAAGTCCGAAAGAAAGAGTAAGAAAAACTCTGGAGTGTTAGGGATTGAAAAGGGAAAAATTGAGGCCAGGGCCTTTTGGACCGCCTCCCAGAATGGTTTGACTTTGTCACATTGCCAGAAAATATGCAGAAGGGAACCTTGGTGGGCATCACATCTCCAACATAGAGGAGAAGCCGACGGAAACATTTTTTGAAGACGGGTAGCAACATAATACCACCTCGATAGTAATTTGTAACTGGCCTCCTGATATTTACTTGCAATGGAAGATTTATGAGTAAACTGGAATATTCTAAGCCACTAGTCGGAGGAGATATCCCTCTGCAAGTCCTGAGCCCATGTTGCTGAGTAAGGTGGGAGATAGTCCGAACCCGGCGTTACCAATGCCTTGTATAATTCTGAGAGAGAGTGCCGATATAATCCAGAACCTATACAAATCTTTTCAAAAGAAGTGAGTGCCCTATCATATCCATGAGTGGATGGGATAGAAGAAAGGAAATGATGTAGCTGCCTTGATCTCCATGGACCTAGAGGACAGGGGTCTGTCCTACCTAATAGTTCAGAGTAAGTGAGCCATCTGCCAGAAGTTCTGAAGAATGGTGCCCTACACCTACCACTCGACCTCCACTGTGCGAACGTACCCCCTGAGCAACCCGCTGGGAAGTCCGGATGTCCTAAGATAGGGAACATTGGAGATGGTGCAGGGGAGATTGTAGATATCTGTTGGTACTTACGGAATTGAGCTAAGGTAGGGCCTATGAGAGGATGGGAAGAAAGGTCACTCGGGACCTTCCTATCTGTCCATGGAAGGAGGGCCAAAGGAGTTTGTGATGTGGATTGCTCAATTGAGATCCATTGCTTGAACTGAGTGTGTCGGGACCAATCTACCACACGTTGAAACATAGAGGCTGCATAATACTTTCTTAGATCCGGAATCCCCAGGCCCCCCCTTTCCTTCGGCACATGTAATAAGGATCTAGACAGTCTCGAATTTTTCCCTGCCCATAGAAATCTAAAGAGATCCCGATGTACAACAGAGAAGAAACTGGCTGGAATGTGGATAGGAAGGGTCTGAAACAGATACAGTAAGCGTGGGAGGACGTTCATTTTAAAAATGGCGCACCTGCCAAACCACGTATATAGACCTTTGGACCATCTCTTTAGGTCATCTCTTATCCGATTTAAGAGAGGAGTAAAATTCCTGGAGAAAAGCTCACGCAAATCCCTGGGAATCATTGTGCCCAAATATTTAATGCAACCTGTCGCCCAACGGAAAGGCAAGGAGCCCGCCAGTTCGGCTTCTAGAGCCGGTGGAATGGAGACATTAAGCGCTTCCGATTTCTGTAAGTTAATTTTCAGATTGGACAAGTTATGGAATACTTTGAATTCCTCAATCAGGTTAGGGAGGGCAACTTGAGGCTTGGTTATCATGAACAACAGGTCGTCTGCATAGGCCGCTATCTTAAACTCCTTTTCCTTTACCATAAGACCGGAAATGTCCGGGTTGTTCCTTATAGTCCTCAGGAGTGGTTCTAGGGTGAGGATAAAAATTAAAGGGGATAGAGGGCAACCCTGGCGTGTACCATTCCTGATCTCAAAGGGAGGCGAGAGGACACCATTAACCTTTGCGGCTGCCGAGGGAGAGGAGTATAAGGAGCGGATCCACGTCAATAAGGAACCCTCCACACCCACATGGTTTAATACTGCAAATAATAATCGGTCTGTGTCTTATCCCTGTTTCCCGTCTTCTCAGGCGCTTTGTCCTGTCGCTTGCTTACGGGAATATGAGTCGCGCACTCGGACTCACCGCTCTGCGGTCATCCCACAACTGTTCCTCTCTATTCGCCATCCCTTTGGCCCGGTGACTAGTCCCACCTTGGCACGTTGGATGAAGTGGGTCATGTCCCTTTCGGGGATTGATACGGCGGTCTTTACCGCTCACTCGGCCAGGGGCGCGGCTGCCACTGCCCTGGCTGTTTCGGGGGCTCGGTTAGAGGACATTCTGCGTCTGGCTGACTGGTCTAGGGCCACGACGTTTAGAGAATTTTATTTTCGTCCGCCACCTCATGTGTTTTCATCTATTATTGATCAGCTTTGAACTTGCAATAGGAGCCTCCGTGTCTTGCTTTAAAACTAAATGATTTTCCTATTTCATGACGTAAAGTCATAGTTTTATTAAAGACACGGAGGCGAGTATTGCCCGCCCTGGGTTTTCCTGCCCGCCCTTTTATTGTGTTATTATTATTGGACTGTTTATTGTCTTTTATTGTTATTTATTACGTATAGTTAGTTTAATGACTATTTATGGTTCTGTTTATCAGCGACCTTATGATGTACGACCGTTCCAGGGTCGATATTGTTCAGTTTCTGCCTGATTCTTACACTGGCTATATTATTTGCTCTGTTTCAGGTTGAAAGTTCCACGGCGTATGGGATTCTACTTTGTTCCAGGCTTCCTGAGGTGTTAGCCACGTTGGCTTGAATTTCTACAGTGCGATGGACCAGACGGGTGTAACGGACCGTTTCAGCAGACAAGGGGTTAAAATCCGTTTAGGCGATAAGCCCCTTTCTGAGAGACAGGCACAGCCACTGCAGGATACACCAACCTCCCGAACTGGATACAAAGTAGCACTCCAAACTGGAACCTCACGAATAGCTGCTAGCAGACGAACAGGAATCAGCTTACACTTCTGGCAATCGGTCCTCTAACAGCATACAGTGAATCCCCCCAATAACGAGACAAGGCTCCGTGTTGAGGGTCAAGCAGTGGTCTGACTGTACTTCACGTACAGCCTCTTTTATTCATAAACCACAAACATAGTACTGCCCACAGGGGTTTGAAATACAACCAATCAGTAATTTACAACACATACAATGATACAACAGCAACCAATCGTTCCCGCCCCCAGAGGACCAGAATGAAGACTGGGACATAGGACAACATATCCCCACAATGCATCATGGTTTCCTCCTCTCTGTCCAGACAACCTGAAGAGCAATCCAATTATCTCTGAGGACAAAGGGAGATCGCCAATACACATGTGAGGACAACAGAACAGACATCACCATTTTAAACACACAATGGGACAATGGCACAATAGAAACACACCCGCATATTCCTCCCAAGCTGACAAGTTACACTTATTATAAATTGTTACAACTTTGTGAGTTTACATTGGCCATACATATAACTTACATTAATTCAAACAGTATAACTTTGTGACAAACCTATCCAAAATTCACTTGAATCGGTTCAGGGGTTTAAAAGTTAGTATATGGCCCATAATCCAGGGGCAAGAGGCCAGCAGCCAGTCCTCTCCAAAACCCAGTGGCGAGGTTGGTTTCGCCACAACGGGTTTTCGTTCTCGGGTCCAGTTCCAGTTCCGGTTACGGTTCCAGTTACGATTATGCAGTTACGGTTATGCAGTTGGTGTCGCGGATTCAAAGAAAGAGGAAGATACTGAAGAGGACACTGCTTATTATAGGATCTATTATACTTCAACTGGATCAAAACAGCATTGTGTTAACAAGGGTGTACCTCCATAATATATAAATCAACAAAGAGAATCGGTACACGTATTTACCTAATAAAGTTAAATTTTATTACGACATAAAATACATACAAACATAAATGTAGAGACCATACAGCATGCTTAGAGGAGACAGTCCACAATATATCCACTGTAGATGGATTAAATTGCTTGACTCGCTGCAATCATTTTCAAGACTTTCTATATCTGGAATCTAGATCAGCATATATTATTGAAAGCTGTATCTAGCCATAATATAGTGATAACTTTTGATGTGGAGCAAGTCAAGTATGGGTCTATGGCGAGCATAAATGGCATTCATATACAAAGCTGCATCCTATCTGAGTAGATACAATTTTCAATACATGTTCAATATACATTCAGAATGGATGCATCGAATCGATCAAAGTTGCTCACCTACCCAATGTCCAGTGGTCTACGTGTGGGCTCTCTCTGACAAGCGTACTCCTCGACGTACGTTTCGCTAGTGCTTCTTCAGGAGGTCTCTACATTTATGTTTGTATGTATTTTATGTCGTAATAAAATTTAACTTTATTAGGTAAATACGTGTACCGATTCTCTTTGTTGATTTATTATAGGATCTGTCAGGGGAGGGTCCTTTATTGTTATGATTATGTAAATTTCTTCTTTGCTGCTATTGGTGGAAAGTAAAGAAGGAGATAGCAATACTCGCCTCTGTGTCTTTAATAAAACTATGACTTTACGTCATGAAATAGGAAAATCATTTAGTTACATCCTGTATTATACTCCAGAGCTGCACTCACTATTCTGCTGGTCCAGTCACTGTGTACATACATTACTTATCCTGTACAAACAATAAGGCGGTGGCTCACTTCACCACTGATGAAGGGAAGGAGCGTTCCCGAAACGCGTATGGGCCGGATCACACACCTGTAACAAAAAGCACCTCCACTTCCATAAGCATGGCCATGCTGTGATATTGAATCGAAGGACTTTTCCAATAATTATTGGCGATTTACTGCATTCTCCCCTTTGTGTCGGACGAAATCCCGTTTGGAAACCCCGTGAGACTTCGGGTAAGTCAGCTGCAGCTGAACGTAGTCAGACGCCGGCAGTGTCCCGCGCTGCCCGACTCACGCCGGATACGGACCGTCCACCACGAGGGAGGTAAGAAGTCTTTGGATTTAAGCTGCTACATTTACAGCAATTACGGAACTCTGTAACACTATTCAACAAACTGGTATATTAAACCAGCACCTAAGACTTGGGGATTATACAAGAGACTGCAATAGGTGATCCTACCTTTTATTTATATTGGAGTTACTACCAGCATACAGCTGTGCAATAGATCTGTGATTGGAGATCTCCTGGTTAGGAGAATTTTAGATACTGCATTTAATAAGTGGACTTCCTTATGATACTTACAGGCATATGATCTTCTGGTCCAACAACAGCATTTGGACCTTAGTACAGTGAGCATACCATCCCATTTATCTGCGGTATTCCAAGTGTATTATCCCAAGTACACAAGTTTTATTCTATTTTATTTTATTATATTTTATTATTGTATGACTTGATTTTATGTATATACACGTGTCAATTTATTGGATTTAATTAAATATTTTATGTACTCTATGATCCAAATGTAGTGTGCTCGCCCATTATTCTAGTTTTATCCATTACTTATCCTGTACTGATCCCGAGTTACATCCTGTATTATACTCCAGAGCTGTACTCACTATTCTGCTGGTGCAGTCACTGTGTACATACATTACTTATCCTGTACTGATCCTGAGTTACATCCTGTATTATACTCCAGAGCTGCACTCACTATTCTGCTGGTGCAGTCACTGTGCACATACATTACTTACCCTGTACTGATCCTGAGTTACATCCTGTATTATACTCCAGAGCTGCACTCACTATTCTGCTGGTGCAGTCACTGTGTACATACATTACTTATCCTGTACTGATCCTCAGTTACATCCTGTATTATACTCCAGAGCTGCACTCACTATTCTGCTGGTGCAGTCACTGTGTACATACATTACTTATCCTGTACTGATCCTGAGTTACATCCTGTATTATACTCCCAGAGCTGCACTCACTATTCTGCTGGTGCAGTCACAGTGTACATACATTCCTTATCCTGTACTGATCCTGAGTTACATCCTGTATTATACTCCAGAGCTGCACTCACTATTCTGCTGGTGCAGTCACTGTGTACACACATTACTTATCCTGTACTGATCCTGATTTACATCCTGTATTATACTCCAGAGCTGCACTCACTATTCTGCTGGTGCAGTCACTGTGTACATACATTACTTATCCTGTACTGATCCTGAGTTACATCCTGTATTATACTCCAGAGCTGCACTCACTATTCTGCTGGTGCAGTCACTGTGTACATACATTACTTATCCTGTACTGATCCTGAGTTACATCCTGTATTATACTCCAGGGCTGCACTCACTATTCTGCTGGTGCAGTCACTGTGTACATACATTACTTATCCTGTACTGATCCTGAGTTACATCCTGTATAATACTCCAGGGCTGCACTCACTATTCTGCCGGTGCAGTCAGTGTGTACATACATTACTTATCCTGTATTGATCCTGAGTTACATCCTGTATTATACCCCAGAGCTGCACTCACTATTCTGCTGGTGCAGTCACTGTGTACATACATTACTTATTCTGTACTGATCCTGAGTTACATCCTATATTATACTCCAGAGCTGCACTCACTATTCTGCTGGTGAAGTCACTGTGTACATACATTACTTATCCTGTACTGATCCTGAGTTACATCCTGTATTATACTCCAGAGCTGCACTCACTGTTCTGCTGGTGCAGTCACTGTGTACATACATTACTTATCCTGTACTGATCCTGAGTTACATCCTGTATTATACCCCAGAGCTGCACTCACTATTCTGCTGGTGCAGTCACTGTGTACATGCATTACTTATCCATTTAATGGTAACACTGGACAGTTAAGAAGTGAATAGATTGATGAACTGAGAACCCGGTGTCCAGTAATTTCTCACCTCCTTGGGCTCCAGTAACTGATGTAGAATTAGGATGGCAGAACCTGAGAGTTCAGAGATCCCATTGCACCTCCCGCCTCTCTGGAGCTACATTACTAGCTTCAGGCCCTTCACAGATGGGCATGTGACCACAGGTCCTCCAACAGTAGAAGGCCCTGCACATATCTGTGCTGTAGGGATCACTGCACATCACAGTCTAATGGGTGCCCATAAATCTTTGCTGCGAGGTGGGGCCATGTGCATGAGCCTACCCTATGTGTCTAAGTACATTCCGTAAGCCTATCCTACACGGAAAATCCCAGCAGTCAGTATATAAGAAATGCCTATTTAAGGTCTTGTTGTCCATTACATCACCTCCAAATGCAGATCCCTGGTACAGGTTAGGCGCCTATGGCTTCTGTGCAGCACAGAAAGTACCACAAAGTACCAGACGATCACGCAGCTCACTCAGCTCTGCTGTGCACTAACAGCTCGGAGGTTCTAGCAGTGTCACACATCACCACACGGGAACCTCTTCTCTCCCTACTGTCCTGAGGACCTGCACAGTCAGCGCATATGACCAAAGGTCCTTCTGCACAGTAGGTTTCACCCCTTTACACTTCCATCAACCACCTTTAATGGAGGACCACCATTTACTCTGAGATTCGTACTGTACATCACATTGCAAGAACAGCAGAGAAACTGCATAATCATTCAAAGCGACAGTAAAATAAACTACACAGTGACAGTCCCCTCTTTACCCAATTTAACCCCATATTGACTGGAGCGGGCCACTCCTTACACATGCCTGGCAGCAGTCTCTTAAGATAGTCTCAAGAGAAGAAATAGCCGGAGCAGCACATGAAGGGTTACCAGGCGGTATACACTTGAGGGTCTAATGCCACCTTATAGTGCTCATATAAGAGTGCTGTAAAGTGTCCAAATAATGTGTCCAAATAATGTCACCATGAAATAATACCGCAATGTATGCGAATATTATAAGAGCCATTCAGTGCCATAGAGTGTGCACATTACACCAGAATATTAGGAGGGGAAGGCGGACCCCATAGACCAAGCAGAGAAAGGAGCGGAGAGCAGGACCTGTGCATCTCCATGAAGCCTGGGTGACTCGGTGACTAATGGCTGATATAAGAGATGAGGAGCAGATCTGGCTGAAGACAAGTGCGCTGAGCGTGTCTTCCTCTATAAAGCCTCTACTGGATCTACACTTTACATACAACACATGCACTGGGCACTCTCGGATATTGCCACCAATATTGAGTTTATTAAATATGACTATGCGCTACTATGTAAAAATCCAAAACATACACAATCATAATAAAATCGAACAATAAAATCGATAAATATTCGATTAAAATAGCTAGTACCGTAAATTGCCTATAGCAATGTTCGCATGCACTAGCAGCATTCAAGGGTGTAATTCTATAGCATTCGTATCTCCAGTCCGAACTAAATGTAGGAGGACAACACTCTCAGTCCCGTGTGCAAAACTTGAGCTGAATATGACTTGTGTTGGATTAATCGGCCAAAGTTTGTCCAAGCGGCGTCCCGCTCTGTTGGGTACTCAGTGGCGTCCCACTGAAATACTTGAATGTGTATTTCCAACACACATGCGATGATATAAAAATTCGAATAGTCTTACCATTCGGTGTAACCAATGCCCATGCGATACTCTAGACGATGGTCTTTCAATATAACCGACCGTAGTCCTGCGAGTTATGCGAATTACTTCCGTCTGAATTCCCCACGCCGGCGGCTTGTTTGCACATGGATTTCGATCTTTGTTTCATCAAGCCTTCAATCGCCTCTTGCGTAGCAGACAGTATATAACGGGCAATGTCTTGTGTCAATATTCCATTGTGCTTGGTAAGGAATCCTTTGGGTGGGGGTTTGAACCAGACGCGTTTCGGGGTATTGGATAACCCCTTCCTCAGTGGTTGCTGTTCCCCCGACAATGCCCCTCTTTTATAGGGGATATGATGTCATCCAAAAACCGGTTCAAATCCTCCTGCTCTTTAGACATTGGTCAATTGTAATGGATGCTGCTGTGTGTGCTCGCTACGATTCACTTCAGGTGATAGGAATCAATATTCAAACATACAATTACTCAACACTTTTTATTGGGTTAAAAATGTGCTAGCAACATAAAAAATTCAAAACCTTCCTGAAAGGGATGTTCATAATCTTACTTTTGATACATCCCAGATTAGACATATATTATACAAGGCTCATCTCTTGTGGCATGCAGCACATCGAATTAGCACATATCACACCCTCTGCCAGTGCTGGACACAATAGCAACATCCCTGAACAAAGGGCTATTTAACATCTCACCTCACATACAATGAAACGAACTGAGAAAACCTACTCAACTTATTAGCATGTAGAGAAAAACCTGTTCAATGTAAAATAAGCTTTTGTCATGTATTGTATACAGCAGATACTAGCATTGTTTAACAAAGTTTCAACTGTATCTTCACAAACATGTCTCCCAAGGCCTGCTGAGAACTACCAGGATTGTTCCAATTGGATCTTGAGAGACAATATGCGCCCACCCCCAATGAACCCTATAAATATGTGCTGGCAAATAAAGATGTCAGATATTTAACAACCTAAGTTCGGTCTGGGCTGGTTATTTATCTCTCTGATCAGAAGCAAATGGGATATTCGTTGCACAGGGAAATATTCACGGGTTGGAGGTCTGATGCCTCATCTTATACCAGCATAAACCTGCCGGAAGAAAACCGCTAACACTTCCATACAGCTATACAATCCTGATGATACAATTACTTGGTCTAAAAAACGCATCTGGTCACTATGCGGTACCAATGCGGTAATGATGCGTTTTTTGTTAAAAATTGATGGCTAAAATAATCTACCTAGTCCCATATACTTGGAGGTCTGTTGGACCTGTAATATACCGTATGGCTCATATTTTCTAATATTCACCATATTTTCCCTTCCAAATTTAAATTTCTTCATCTATCTAAAAATATCGTAGAGTATGGTGGAGGCCCCCTGTTAAGGGAAAACCAGCCGGGACTAGAACAAGACCCGGCTAAGTTGACCATCAAGGAGGAAAAGAGGAAACCAAAGAGTTCGAACTCTGCATTTAAACCTCCAGGAAGCATGGTGTTCAACTCGAAAATTTCGTTGGGTTTCCAACCTAGACATCTTGGCAAGTTGATTGCCACCCCTCCAATCTTTTTCCACTTTATCAATTGCCGCGAATTTAATGCCTGATGGATTTTTATCGTGGGCTATTCTAAAATGGTTAGATAGTGCGTGGGTTTCCAAGCCTTTTTTAATGTTAGCAATATGTTCTGATATTCGCTTCTTCAATGACCTTTTTGTCCTCCCTACATACTGTCGTTTGCATGGACCCTCCATAATGTATATCACATTTTCGGAATTGCAAGATAAAAAATGTTTAATGGCATGTCTATGATTATTCGTAGTTGATACTACTTCTTTCGTGATGCGAGAGAAAGCAGTAGTCCTGCAATTGCTACACTGAATCGACTTAGTAGATTGAACATCATGTTTGATTGTGGGTGCTACTTTATTTGCCAAATTCGCAGCTTTAGTAAATGTAATCTTATCTTTTTGTAATAGGTACCAATGTTTTTGTATGATAGTTCTAATCTTTTTATGGTCTTGGCTGTAAGGTAATATTACTCGTAGTAGATCTACACTTGCCACTTGATCCCCCTTCATGCTGCCCCCTCATGAACTGTGTATTGAGTCTCTGAATTACATTATATGAGGTGCTATAAAGTGATATCAGCCGGGCACCAGATGTTGTACACCCGAGGTTGGGGGTTCGGGCTCTGTGCCAGGTACACAGGTGACCAGGATAACATCTTATCTCTATGTCGGCGCCTTTGTCTCTCCGGGTCACCAATTTGTGGGCACCACTCACTTCCCGGAACATTGCAGATACCGCATGCAAATTCTCAAGGAATTGGCAGCAATAGACGCCATATGGTATCCAGAGGCCAGGGATCCTATATATATATGGATCATGACAGTCATAGTCACATCCCTGCAAACTGATACCAGGTAAGTGGCTCCTCCAACACCTACAGAACTGGACAGAGGACATCATTATATTTATTTGAAAGCGCCTTTACTTTCATGGAGCTGTACATCAAGAGGGGGTTCACATGCATAATATGAAAAATACAAATGCAAACTATTAACAGACTGGTACAGTGAGGGGGGGGACCTGCCCACAAGAGCTTGCAATCTACAAGGGAAGGACACAGTAGGTGAGTGTAGAAGCTGGTCACCTGGCCGCATGCTCATTGCAGGTGGTAGGCTTTCCTGAAGAGCTGGTTTTCAGGTTACTTATGAAGGTTTGGATGTTGGGGGAGAGTCTGATGTGCTGGGGTCGTGAGTTCCAGAATATGGGGGATGCACGGGAGACGTCTTGTAGACGACTGTGTGCAGGGGTGCACCTAGCCTTTCTGGTGCCCGAGGCGAAAACTGAAACAGCGCCCCCACCCAATGCCAATTTCTTAGCTTAACCCCTTCCCTCCAGGCTGACTGGAAAACATTACATATTGAGCTACAGAACATACAGGAGAATACAGCGCCACATACCATACATCCAGTGATGTGTCCTCTGATGTAGACATTCTTTTTCTTTATCTTCTCCACTTAGACCAGACCGCCATGATGATTTCTTCCAGCCATCTGTCAATGCAGAGTTTGACAACTACTTTTCCATCCTCCTCCTACCTTCTGAACTCCCCATCCTGCCACCTCCAATATGGTGCCCACTGTGATTCCCAATACTACACTGCAGAAACAGATAATCCCTCTGAAAATACTAGTACCACACGGATAGTTCCCCTTGAATAATTGGCACACAGTAACTGTGCCAGCGGATAGTGTCCCTGACACCTATAGTGCCGTAAACGTAGTGGCCTCCAAAAATAATTGTGCTAAACTCATACTGTGCCAGGGTGCCTCCCAATGTAACAGTCCTAACAGTCCTCCCAAAAGTCCCACCAATAGTAACAATTCTGAACCAGAGTGCACTATGTGGTAACAGTGCACCCAATAGTCATAATGCCCCTCATTTTGCCCCCAGAAGTAATAATGCCCCCGTAGTGCCCCCAGTAGTAATAATTCCTCCTATAATGTGTGCCAGTACAAAAATGCTACCTTATGTGTGGCAGTATAAAAATACCCCCTCATGTGTGCCAATACAAAAAATGCTCCCTTATAAAGTGAGCCAGTACAAGAAAAACTCTTTTAGTGCCCCCAGTAGAACAAATGTCCCAATAGTGGCCCCCTTAGAATGTGTGGCAGTGCAAAAATGCTCCTTTTTACAGAAGCAATGTCCCCATAGTGCTTTTTCCAGTTACAAAATAATGACCCCATGTGGCCTAGCACCATGCTGTCAAATAAAAATAATGAACTCAAATACTTACCTCCATTCTAGTCTGTGCCCTATGCAGCCCGGCTCAGGCAGCGCGATATTGATGACACCGGCCTCTGATAGGCTACAGGAACTAGGACTAAAGCCTATTAGAGGAAACGATGGGCCAGTGAGACATCACCCAGTGCCCCATTGTGGCACTCAACTGTATTGAGGTCCTGAGTACAACGATGCAGTTGAATACGTAGAGATGAGCGTTTCCACAATGGAAGCACTCACTGCCCATGGCTCTTCCGCTGCCCCCACCTGGTGCGGTTTGAGGCAATTGCCTCACCTCGCCTCATTGGCGGTGCACACCCGACTGTGTGAGGAACAGATGAGAGAACAGAGGAGGAGGTTGTGTGAGGTTCGAAAATTATGTGTGGGGATGTATCAGGAGATCAGAGATGTAAGGAGGGGACAGACTGCGGACAGCCTTATATGTAGCGGAGTCTTGAACTGAATTTGCTGGGCGATTGGGAGCCTGTGAAGGGATTGACATAGGATAAACAAGAGGACAGGTGGATGCAGAGTTCAGAATAGATTGGAGGGGAGCGAGAGTGCTAGATGGGAGGCCTCAGAGGAGGATGTTGCAGTAGTCCAGGCAGATGATGAGGGCATGCACTAGCATTTTAGTTGGCTCAGAGGTGAGGAATGAGTAAATACAAGAGATGTTCTTCAGCTGAAAGCAGCAGGTGGAGGTGAGGTTTGAATATGTGGCTTAAAGGACAGGGCAGAATCAAATGTTATCCCTGGGCAGCGGACCTGCGAGACCGGAGAAAGAGTTGTGCTATTAACTGTAATGGATGGGTCAGGTAGGTTGGCTGAGTGACATGCAGGAAAGATGATGAACTAAGTTTCCTTCATGTTGAGCTTTAGGAAGTGGGAGGAGAAGAATAAAGACATAGCTGATAGACATCCTGGGATTCTGGATAGCAGGGATGTGGCATATGGGGAAAGGTCTGGAAAAACTTTCAGAAGAAGGATGTTTATTAGCCCTGTAGAAGACAGAGGACAGGTATAGTAGAAGGAGCATAGTGTAATGTAGAAGGCAGAGGACAGGTCAAGTAGGAGGAGGACAGTGTAATGTAGAAAAGGCAGAAGACAGGTCAACTAGGAGGAGAACAGAGTAATGTAGAAGACAGAGGACAGGTCAAAAAGGAGGAGGACAAAGTAATGTAGAAGACAGAGGACAGGTCAAATAGAAGGAGCACAGTGTAATGTAGAAAAGGCAGAGGACAGGTCAAGTAGGAGGAGGACAAAGTAATGTAGAAGGCAGAGGACAGGTCAAGTAGGAGGAGGACAGTGTAATGTAGAAGGCAGAGGACAGGTCAAGTAGGAGGAGGACAGAGTAATGTAGAAGGCAGAGGACAGGTCAAGTAGGAGGAGGACAGTGTAATGTAGAAAAGGCAGAGGACAGGTCAAGTAGGAGGAGGACAGTGTATTGTAGAAAAGGCAGAGGACAGGTCAAGTAGGAGGAGGACAAAGTAATGTAGAAGGCAGAGGACAGGTCAAGTAGGAGGAGGACAGTGTAATGTAGAAGGCAGAGGACAGGTCAAGTAGGAGGAGGACAGTGTAATGTAGAAAAGGCAGAGGACAGGTCAAGTAGGAGGAGGACAGTGTAATGTAGAAAAGGCAGAGGACAGGTCAAGTAGGAGGAGGACAGTGTATTGTAGAAAAGGCAGAGGACAGGTAAAGTAGGAGGAGGACAAAGTAATGTAGAAGGCAGAGGACAGGTCAAGTAGGAGAAGGACAGAGTAATGTAGAAAGCAGAGGACAGGTCAAGAAGGAGGAGGACAGAGTAATGTAGAAGACAGAGGACAGGTCAAGTAGGACAGAGTAATGTAGAAAAGGCAGAGCACAGGTCAAGAAGGACAGAGTAATGTAGAAGGCAGAGGACAGGTCAAGTAGGAGGAGGACAAAGTAATGTAGAAGGCAGAGGACAGGTCAAGTAGGAGGAGGACAGTGTAATGTAGGAAAGGCAGAGGACAGGTCAAGTAGGAGGAGGACAGTGTAATGTAGAAAAGGCAGAGGACAGGTCAAGTAGGAGGAGGACAGTGTAATGTAGAAAAGGCAGAGGACAGGTCAAGTAGGAGGAGGACAGTGTAATGTAGAAAAGGCAGAGGACAGGTCAAAAAGGACAGAGTAATGTAGAAGGCAGAGGACAGATCAAGGAGGATAGAGTCATGTAGAAGGCAGAGGACAGGTCAAGAAGGACAGAGTAATGTAGAAAAGGCAGAGCACAGGTCAAGAAGGACAGAGTAATGTAGAAGGCAGAGGACAGGTCAAGTAGGAGGAGGACAAAGTAATGTAGAAGGCAGAGGACAGGTCAAGTAGGAGGAGGACAGTGTAATGTAGGAAAGGCAGAGGACAGGTCAAGTAGGAGGAGGACAGTGTATTGTAGAAAAGGCAGAGGACAGGTCAAGTAGGAGGAGGACAAAGTAATGTAGAAGGCAGAGGACAGGTCAAGTAGGAGGAGGACAGAGTAATGTAGAAAGCAGAGGACAGGTCAAGAAGGAGGAGGACAGAGTAATGTAGAAGACAGAGGACAGGTCAAGTAGGAGGAGGACAGTGTAATGTAGAAAAGGCAGAGGACAGGTCAAGAAGGACAGGGTAATGTAGAAGGCAGAGGACAGATCAAGGAGGACAGAGTAATGTAGAAGGCAGAGGACAGGTCAAGAAGGACAGAGTAATGTAGAAAAGGCAGAGGACAGGTCAAGAAGGACAGAGTAATGTAGAAGGCAGACAACAGATCAAGGAGGACAGTGTAATGTAGGAAAGGCAGAGGACAGGTCAAGTAGGAGGAGGACAGTGTATTGTAGA
Organism: Bufo bufo; assembly: GCF_905171765.1. Lineage (NCBI taxonomy): Eukaryota > Metazoa > Chordata > Amphibia > Anura > Bufonidae > Bufo > Bufo bufo. Next base: position 10,679,752 of record NC_053395.1, read on the forward strand.
AAAGCCAGAGGACAGGTCAAGTAGGAGGAGGACAAAGTAATGTAGAAGGCAGAGGACAGGTCAAGTAGGAGGAGGACAGAGTAATGTAGAAAGCAGAGGACAGGTCAAGAAGGAGGAGGACAGAGTAATGTAGAAGACAGAGGACAGGTCAAGTAGGAGGAGGACAGTGTAATGTAGAAAAGGCAGAGGACAGGTCAAGAAGGACAGAGTAATGTAGAAGGCAGAGGACAGATCAAGGAGGACAGAGTAATGTAGAAGGCAGAGGACAGGTCAAGAAGGACAGAGTAATGTAGAAAAGGCAGAGGACAGGTCAAGAAGGACAGAGTAATGTAGAAGGCAGACAACAGATCAAGGAGGACAGAGTAATGTAGAAGGCAGAGGACAGGTCAAAAAGGACAGAGTAATGTAGAAAAGGCAGAGGACAGGTCAAGAAGGACAGAGTAATGTAGAAGGCAGAGGACAGGTCAAGACGGACAGAGTAATGTAGAAGGCAGAGGACAGGTCAAGAAGGACAGAGTAATTTAGAAGGCAGAGGACAGGTCAAGGAGGACAGAGTAATCTAGATGTCAGAGGACAGGTCAAGGAGGAGGAGGACAGAGTAATGTAGAAGGCAGAGGACAGGTTAAAAAGGAGGAGCACAAAGTAGTCTTGATCTGGTTAGGGCAGTTTCAGTAGTGAGATTGGGTCTGAAACTGGATTGCAGGTAATCAAAGAGTGAGCTGAATGAGAGATGGGAAGAGAGTTCAAGATGGACATGTTGTTCTAGGAGTTATATGTTATATATAGGGGCCAGACTAACCAGGTAACAGGAGGGCCCAGGAAGTATGACTCCCAGTATTTCAGCCTGGCATAGATGATTATAATAATAGTGTGGGGGTACGTACATCCAGTGGTCCATGTAACATTGCAGGTCTCAGTCTAGATGAACCTGTGTGAGATGAACACATCAGAAACAAATCTCTCTCTTATTCCGAGACATTATTACCTTGTATCAGTGCAGATAACATGATCAGTCTGGGGTTCAGGGTAATTGATATTGTAACAAACCCTCAGCTGTAAGAACTATTAGATCTGGGCATGATTTTACCCTCTGGATGATCTCATTCACTAAAAGCAAGCAAAGTTAGTCTTATTCTATATTGGCTTGTGTTACCTTTGATAATATGTAAGTGTCACTGCTTGATAATTATTACACAGTAACAGCTGAATATATTACCAGAGTTTCTGAGACCCCCAAATATGTAGGTAAACGCAAGGAGTAAAATAAATTGATATATCGTTTTATGGGAAAAGATTGAGCAGAACTTGTAATTATGTACAGTACAGACCAAAAGTTTGGACACACCTTCTCATTCAAAGAGTTTTCTTTATTTTCATGACTATGAAGGCATCAAAACTATGAATTAACACATGTGGAATTATATACATAACAAACAAGTGTGAAACAACTGAAAATATGTCATATTCTAGGTTCTTCAAAGTATCCACCTTTTGCTTTGATTACTGCTTTGCACACTCTTGGCATTCTCTTGATGAGCTTCAAGAGGTAGTCCCCTGAAATGGTCTTCACTTCACAGATGTGCCCTGTCAGGTTTAATAAGTGGGATTTCTTGCCTTATAAATGGGGTTGGGACCATCAGTGGCATTGAGGAGAAGTCAGGTGGATACACAGCTGATAGTCCTACTGAATAGACTGTTAGAATTTGTATTATGGCAAGAAAAAAGCAGCTAAGTAAAGAAAAACTAGTGGCCATCATTACTTTAAGAAATGAAGGTCAGTCAGTCAGCCGAAAAATTGGGAAAACTTTGAAAGTAAGGGCTTTTTGACCATGAAGTGATGGGGTGCTGCGCCAGATGACCTGGCCTCCACAGTCACTGGACCTGAACCCAATCGAGATGGTTTGGGGTGAGCTGGACCGCAGAGTGAAGGCAAAAGGGCCAACAAGTGCTAAGCATCTCTGGGAACTCCTTCAAGACTGTTGGAAGACCATTTCAGGGGACTACCTCTTGAAGCTCATCAAGAGAATGCCAAGAGTGTGCAAAGCAGTAATCAAAGCAAAAGGTGGCTACTTTGAAGAACCTAGAATATGACATATTTTCAGTTGCTTCACACTTGTTTGTTATGTATATAATTCCACATGTGTTAATTCATAGTTTTGATGCCTTCATAGTCATGAAAATAAAGAAAACTCTTTGAATGAGAAGATGTGTCCAAACTTTTGGTCTGTACTGTAAATGTCCCCCCTTGAAAGCATCTGGCGCCAGGGGGGAGGGGCAGCCAATAGCAGGCGGGGACAAGTCTCCCTAGCATCGCGGGTGACGCTAGGGACGCTCATCCCCATCACCGCTTGCTAGCTTCAGAAACAACGCAGATGCAGAGAAGCAAGGTAAGTACATTGTGTGTGAGGGGCCCGGGCATATGGGGGAGCATTTACGGGGTCGGGTAACCCCTTTAATAATGTATATCCCTTTCTACAAGTAGGAGTCCAGTGGGCAGTCCTGACCATGCTACAGCACCTTCAGCAAACACCAATCTATGGCTACTCAGCAGACCATAATCTGGAAATCGGGGTTAAGGGTGAAAAACAAAAGATTTCATACACTCTGTGTAGTGCCCTGGAAGTCTGGACATTTGCCCCTTTTTCCCCTATGCAAAGTTATACACTTCTTAATTTATTTCACTTAAAAGGGTTAACTTGAACTGTTTAATACTGTTTAACTGCATTTTATATGTATGCTGTGATATATATCCTGTTCATTAGCACTGTATTTGTGAGGCTTTGTGGAAATGTTTAATGAATATGGAGAGACTTTTGGGACTTTGAATGAGAAGCTGGTAATTTTCCACAGCTGCCATAGGGTTTAAAGGCTATGTACACCTTTGGGGGCAGTTTTTTTTTTAATTATTGCATTATACTTATTTAGAGCTAAAAATATTTTTTTCAATTGGTCCTTATTAACAATATGGAATCCTGTTTTCTGTACAGAGCTGACATGCTCTACTAGCTGCCTGTGGATTTTTTGTCCTTTCCGTCATCTGAGGAGACGGACTTCTTAGGCTACTTTCACAATCGCGTTTGGTTCGGATCCGTCATGGATCTGCACAAACGCTTCGGTTCAGATAATACAACCGCATGCATCCGTTCAGAACAGATCCGTTTGTATTATCTGTAACATAGCCAAAACGGATCTGATTGAAAGTCAATGGGGGACGTATCCGTTTTCTATTGTGCCATATTGTGTCAGTGAAAACTGATCCGTCCCCATTCACTTACATTGTGTGTCAGGACAGATACGTTTGCCTCCGCCTCGGACCGTTTTGGTGTCCGCCTCCAGAGCGGAATGGATGCGGAACGGAGGCAAACTGATGCATTCTGAACGGATCCTCATCCATTCAGAATGCACTGGGGCAAAACTTATCCGTTTTGGACCGCTTGTAAGAGCCCTGAACGGAACTCACAAACGGAAAGTCGCCTTATCTGTGCTCTCACATCATAAACACTCATTAAAGCTCAATCCTTATCCTACTGATAAGAATGTGGCTTAGATACAGTAAGTGTTTATGAGCTCTCAGTAGTTTATAAATAAGGGTAGTTAGATGACCACACAAAGTGAAAGTGAAAGTACCAGTCACACAGTTAGAAAAACAGTTAACCCTTTGTGACTCAACAGCTCAATATTTGTAATAAAGGCCAATTTAAAATATGATTTTTAGCCAAAAATAAGTTAAATGCAATCATAAAATAAAATGGACTCCAAAGGTGTACATGGCCTTTAACACGTTCAGGACCTTGGACGAGAATGCTCGTCATAACTGGCCGGTACTTAACGCCTTAGGACGAGCATTCTCGTCCTAGGGTTAACCGGTTGCCCCACACGCGCTGCCGCGATCAGCTGATACTTACAGCCGGGCCCCTGCTGCATCTGCCAGCAATAGCACTCCTGCGCTCCCTGGACTTTGTGTGGCTGTCATGGCCCATAACAGGTAGGTACTAGTGTTAGGGACCACTCTTAGAGGTGACCTTGACGTGGTGAGTGGCTTATTACGCTTTGGCCAAAATGTACACCAATGCCTCATTCAACATCCAGCATAGAGGCAGGGCAGAGTGCTGGTTGCATGGTGCTATTGCATTTGTGTTTTTGCCTTTGTATGTGTATTTCGCCATAGCGATGTGCACCTGCATATAGGGTGGTGCTGACTGAACCCCCCACATTTTTTCTTTTTACTATATCTTTGATAAAACTCTTGTTTCTGTCTTTTTTCTAGATCACTTTCTGCAATGAAGTCCAAACTGCATCTTCTGTTTTGGCTTCTTCTTCTTCTTCATCATCAAAGACCTTCCATGAGCTCTCCCTTTCCCAGATCTGGGTGTAGACCTGGTACAGCGGAAGAATGCAAGGATGCCAAATTTGTTCCAGGCCATACTCTATTAGGAGAAGGCATTGATATTGTCACCATGAAGTCAACCGGCTCTTTTCTTCTGGATCTACAGGAGGTTGGAGAGAAATGTGCAGTGTGTGACAACCCTCACAACAAAAATGTGCTGCAGAAGCTGCCCAAGGCGCTGGTGGACTGGAGACCAGAAACTTCATGTTACAGAAATATACAAAGCTTGACATCTACATCTACAGTGTCAGTGGCCAATGAAGCAACTTCTGAAGTGGAGAACGACTGGAAAGTTGGTCTCAAATTGAACATTCATATGGCCAACCTAAACATAGCTGTGGGAGGTTCTCACAGTCAGATGACCAAATTTGCCGATAGTAAAAGCAGCACGGACAATTACAATTTTCTGAGCCAGAAATTAGAATGTGCTTTTTATAGGTATTACCCATATCCTTCATTCAGTGGGGTAGGGGGGTTACTCGCTAAACTTACGTTACATTTATTGTTTGTTTTTTTCCATTTCAGTTTTGGCCTGGGATCCAATGCCTCGTTTACACCTCATTTCAATAAAGATTTGAAAAACCTCCCAGATTCCTATGATAATAACACCAAAGCTGAATACAGACGTCTGATAGCTAACTTCGGCACACACTATATCACACGTGTAAAAGTCGGAGGTCGGACCCAAGCGGTCACTGCAGTGCGAACATGTGAAGTGTCTATGAGTGGTTTGCAAATGCATGAGGTCAAGGATTGCCTTCGAGTCGAATCTGAGATTGGGATATTAAAGTTAGCAAGTATCAATTCCAAAGTTGAAGATTGCAAAAAAAAATTAAAGAAAGCGGGATATGCTGGGGATTTCCATCAAGCATTCAGTGAACGCACGTGGAAGGTGAGTCATTGAGTTTTATGGACTTAGTTCTGCTGCCGGATATTCATAGTATAAAACTCTTCATATTAGAAATATCACTCATGGCCAAGTACATAAGCTTTCTGGAAAACTTCAATACTCAAATAGACTGAGATTGTCATAGAGTCATGAGAAATTGTATGTGATCTTCTCTAACTCTCATCTCCGTTCACAGGTCATAGGAGGAAATGCGAAATTTGATCTTCTCTCACCTGATACGGCCTCTGCTGATGTCTTTGAGCAGTGGATGGAAAGCTTGAAGACTCAACCTGGTCTGGTTTCCTATTCCTTAGATTCCATCCATAACTTGGTAAAAACGAGGGGTCCTAAGAGAGAGAACCTCAGGCTGGCTATAAGTGATTACATCAATGAAATGGCTATAACACAGAAGTGCTCATGTCCCGGCCGTCAAGGGAAAGACTGCTCCTGTTCATGTCCAGCTTCTAGGTACACAAGTTCTAACTGCTGCCCAACACGTCGACAAGTCGCTAGGGTTCACCTGTCCATCAAAGATGCCAGTGGTCTGAAAGCTGACGTTTTCTCACAGGCAGACGCCTACGTGAAATTTAGATTCCATCCTGAAGAAATAAGAACCCCAACAATCTGGAATAAGAAAAATCCCACGTGGAATATGAATTATAATTTCGGAGTTCTAGAGCTCAGCCCAATTAAGAAATACACAATAGAGGTTTGGGATCAGGACGTAAAATATGATGATTTTCTGGGAAAATGTGAAAGAGTTCTGACATCAGGTACTACTACTCACACCTGTTCTCTAAAGAAAGGCACGATTAGATATTCTGTAACTGTTACTTGTGTTGATCACCTCAGAGGGCCGCATTGTGAGAGTTATAGCCCAGTGCCACCGACTGTTTAGTTGAGTTCAGAATTCCTCTTATTATAAATGCTTCTCTCCTCCGAAATTCCTCTTATTATAAATGCTTCTCCCTCTGATATTCCAGTTACTATAAATGCTTCTCTCCTCCGATATTCCAGTTACTATAAATGCTTCTCTCCTCCGATATTCCTCTTATTATAAATGCTTCTCCCCTCCGATATTCCTCTTATTATAAATGCTTCTCTCTTCCGATATTCCTCTTATTATAAAGGCTTCTCCACTTAAGAGAACATTCAATGTTCTGTAGAGGAGCTGAATGACATGAGCCCCTGGGATTCTTACCTTTAGTGGACCATGGTTTCCAGTCCAGCACTGGTCATACTGGTACGTGACCCCTAAAGACTTGGATTACTGTGCAGAACATCACAACATAAAGTTTCCATTTAATAACTGGCAAATCTAGAATAAAGCCAAGATACAGAAGAAAGTGAATATATTGCTCCTACACGTCAATCTGGATTCCTGGTAGAAATAATATCTAATATCTTACACCAGAGATTAATGAATTTCCAAAACTTCAATTCAGGTCGAATGTATTCAGAAAGTGCTTAGAATGCCCTTTCTCTCTCTTGCCTTAATTCTCCTGAATCAAATGACTCCAAATTGGGGTTCGGTAGAATGAGAACGTTTTGAATATTTGTTGAACTTCAGAATGGATCGGCTCATCTCAACCAAGCTCTTATCATTCCCCCCTCGTGTCTGTGACGCTGCAGCTTTTAATTCTTTGTTTTTTCGAATTTTCTCAATATTTGCTCAATAAACTTAAGCATCTCAAAAATCATCACTTGTGTCATTTTTGTAGACTTTGCCCCGGATCAGGGAAGGTCCTCCACCCTGGAGCACGGGAAGAGATTATTGTATATTGAGATAATGTAAAGAAACGTCACCATCTACAGTTGGAAAGCTTTAGTATAAGAAACCTAACAGAACCTAAAGATTAGGAGGCCGTGTGTGCAGGACATTAGGGGTTCATCTACTTCTCTACACTGGTGGTAATGATCGATGCTGATCTTTTTATATTATTTCATGTGGAATATGTTGGTTCCATAGTAGAGAAGAGAACTGTTCTTATATCGCTGCCTCGCACACCGCAAACCTTGATAAAAAATAAAAAATAGAATTTCTCAGGATTAGAAGAATGGATTTTCACAAGAAAGGCAATGGTTATGTTTCAGGGCTCCTATCCAGCAGGCGGGATGCTTACTTTAAAACCTATTTCGGAAGTGACAGACCCCATGTAATTTACATATTGCAGAGAGAGGGGGAGGGAGAGAACTGTGACCTGTCACTGGACATTGTGCAGGGAGGGGGAGGAGGTTGAGCTGTGGCCATCCTCTTTTGTGATTGGTGGATCCTTAACTGTCATTGAAAAATATATCATAGGGTTGGGCTCTTCCAAAACTTGGGCTCCTCACTACCACCGTGTCTACAGTTAACAAGAGGTTATTGCCATTCCTTTTGTCAAATGCTTATGTCCCTACATACTGACAGTTTCCAATCATTGTTGACAGCAGCGCTATGTAGAGACAAGTCTTCTTGATGAGAAGAAGAATGGTAACACCTAGATATCAATTAGTACTGGGGTAAAGAGACTTTTTGTGCAATGCAAGTGCAGTACGCAGCCCTGCAGGGTGAGCGAAAGTGAGGTCACGGTTAATAGGCAAACCGAGGGTTGCTCTTGGTACTCACAGTTTTTATGTACCCTGGGCAGGCGTACAGCAGTGATGGAGAGGCTACGCACATGGATCCTCTGGGGCACTCTCTGTGTATAGGGACCAGGCCAGGTGGTAGGTGAGGTGCCCTGGGTGTTGCAGGTTTAATGTGCCTGTGGCAAGATCCCTTAAAGTTTGTGACGCCAGTGCCGGTAACGGTGGCACACCGATTTCTTGTAGTAATAATTGAGGAACACACATTGCAGTGAACCAAAACTTTCTTTTACTGAACAGTTTAACTATTTACAGTCTTTAGTCAGTTCCACATGTAAAAGGGTTGTGACAGGCAGGCTTGATATCAAATGGCAGGCAATGTTCTTGCAAGATACTCAGAGGGTTAAACACTTACAGATCAGGCTGCACTTTTCCTCAGGATCCTGTCTGTATTTCTCCAAGGCCCGTATGCCCTATAGCTGGCTTTATCCTTAGGTAGGGAAAACTTCCTCTGGTATATGTCTCCTTGCTGCAAATATATCCTTCTGCCCTTCAGCTCTCTGTGTTTGGCTGGAATCAACTTGGCTCTGATCTGTACTTTTATGGGAACTTAGTTTCTCAGGAGGCAAACTCTTCCCCTGGTGCAACTTCTGAGCTTCTTTTGCTCAGCAACCTCAGGCAGGCTAGACTGTACTAACTAACCTCCTGGAATATACTGCACTAACTCCTTCCTGTCTGGGCCTAACTATATATACTAGGGGGTTCCCTAGCTCCCTCTACAGCTTGGGAGGAGAAACTACACCCCTAACAGGCCTGGCACACAGGAATTAACATGGCATTACAATGCAATACAAAACACCATTCTCCCACAGGAGGTGGAAGCAACATAACCCTTAGTAGTGCCCACCATTACGTAGTGGGACACTACACAAGTATTTACAGATATGTCAGAAGAGATAAAACCAGAGACTCCCAAGTGAGATCTTCAGTGATTGCAGACTCTTTTCTTCTCCATCTATCCCATCCCACCTTGATGGCCTCTGCTGATGACAGTAAAGCATGCTGCTGAGACATCTTAGTCCCCTTGTTTCGAGATAAATCCCTAGCCCCTATACCCATACAAATAAAACCAGACCCCAGACCGGACCCCCAAGAATATACAGACCTAGGAGTAAATATAAACACCTTAAGCAAATACAAACTTCAGTTCACTAAACTATTAGGGCATGTCCATATGGTAACTACAATAAATGGCGTGGTGTCAAAAGGCAGGAGGTCCTCAACCCCAAATGCAGTTGTGCATCTATACCTAGGGGAGCAGATCCTGCACTTGTGGCCCGTTGCTAATGGCGATTCCCAGCACAAATGCATACAGTGGAGGATGCCCGCAGCGGACCACAAGTACCACAAAAAGACATCCTACACGAGATAGAAAAATGTGTGGATGTAAATAGCTATATGAAATAAACATTAATAAGGAAGGCACACTACTGTGGATGCAAACAAACAAGTCTGACTAAACCCTCAAACTGGTGTTAAAATTGAGAATTTAGCCAATATATCCTTATATGAAGGACATATCTGAGACTGAGCCCCGCGCCAAGGTATCTCAAGTAGCTCGGGACCTAACGCTAACCTACTTGTGCCGTATGGGCAATACCAGGAGCCAGTGGGCGAATTACAGGAGAGTAAGGTCCGACTCACAGCAAACTCCCAGTTACCTCCAGCATGCAGCCATGCTTGCAATGGGAGGAGGCTGTGAGTCCCACCTAAGACTGACTGATAAGGCCCAGACTTGTTTGTTTGCATCCACAGTAGTGCGCCTTCTTATTAATGTTTATTTTATATAGCTATTTACATCCACACATTTTTCTATCTCGTGTAGGATGTCTTTTTGTGGTACTTGTGGTCCGCTGCGGGCATCCTCCACTGTATGCATTTTGGCTGGGGATCGCCATTAGCAACGGGCCACAAGTGCAGGATCTGCTCCCCTAGGTATAGATGCACCACTGCATATGGGGTTGAGCACTTCCTGCCTTTTGACACCACACCATTTTTTGTAGCTTGTATATAGATATGTTTGGAGGTATATAAACTCCATATTTAAATGTGCCTGATTTTCATCCACATGCAACATTTAGGTGCACCTGTGAGGCCTGGTCAGTCAGTCTTGGGTGGGAGTCACAGCCTCCTCCCATTGCAAGCATGGCTGCATGCTGGAGGTAACTGGGAGCTTGCTGTGAGTCGGACCTTACGCTCCTCTAATTCGCCCACTGGTATTGCCCATACGGCACAGGAAGGTTAGCGTTAGATCCCGAGCTATTTGAGATACCTTGGCGCGGTGCATAGGCTCAGATATACAGTACAGACCAAAAGTTTGGACACACCTTCTTATTCAAAGAGTTTTCTTTATTTTCATGACTATGAAGGCATCAAAACTATGAATTAACACATGTGGAATTATATACATAACAAACAAGTGTGAAACAACTGAAAATATGTCATATTCTAGGTTCTTCAAAGTAGCCACCTTTTGCTTTGATTACTGCTTTGCACACTCTTGGCATTCTCTTCATGAGCTTCAAGAGGTAGTCCCCTGAAATGGTCTTCACTTCACAGGTGTGCCCTGTCAGGTTTAATAAGTGGGATATCTTGCCTTATAAATCGGGTTGGGACCATCAGTGGCGTTGAGGAGAAGTCAGGTGGATACACAGCTGATAGTCCTACTGAATAGACTGTTAGAATTTGTATTATGGCAAGAAAAAAGCAGCTAAGTAAAGAAAAACGAGTGGCCATCATTACTTTAAGAAATGAAGGTCAGTCAGTCAGCCGAAAAATTGGGAAAACTTTGAAAGTAAGGGCTATTTGACCACGAAGGAGAGTGATGGGGTGCTGCGCCAGATGACCTGGCCTCCACAGTCACCGGACCTGAACCCAATCGAGATGGTTTGGGGTGAGATGGACCGCAGAGTGAAGGCAAAAGGGCCAACAAGTGCTAAGCATCTCTGGGAACTCCTTCAAGACTGTTGGAAGACCATTTCAGGGGACTACCTCTTGAAGCTCATCAAGAGAATGCCAAGAGTGTGCAAAGCAGTAATCAAAGCAAAAGGTGGCTACTTTGAAGAACCTAGAATATGACATATTTTCAGTTGTTTCACACTTGTTTGTTATGTATATAATTCCACATGTGTTAATTCATAGTTTTGAAGCCTTCATAGTCATGAAAATAAAGAAAACTCTTTGAATAAGAAGGTGTGTCCAAACTTTTGGTCTGTACTGTATAAGGATATATTGGCTAAATTCTTAATTTTAACACCAGTTTGAGGGTTTAGTCAGACTTGTTTGTTTGCATCCACAGTAGTGCGCCTTCCTTATTAATGTTTATGTCCATATGGGATGGATACACAGTAGATTTCTCATCCACACACAATACATGCACAATGTTCATTTATACTGCGGTATTGCAGTTTGGATTTTTACCTTTTGCCAGAAAAAGATTACCTAACTAACACCGCCAAATACTGCCTAAATAACACTGCCACCCCATTCTGAAATACCACCCTAAAAAGAAAAATAACAATGCAGAAATAATGCCACAATAAAGTGCCTACAGCGCGATAGAATACCAATATTAATGCCAATATAACAGTGCCATAGAGTGCGGGCATAACCGATACCACCATACAGTGACTATACAGCAGTGCCTTAGAGTGCACAAATAATAATATAATTGGGCAGAGGAAGGGTCTCAGGGGTCCGGTCCTTTATACATGGCTGGATTCCGGCCAAACTTACAGAAAGATGTTAATAAGTTTGATGAAGAATCCGTTATCCTGCTGCGATATATATGATGGGACGGTGATCGCCGGCGTGCGCCTCATCCAGAGAATAAAAGCCCCATAGGGATAATCACCCCCCCCTCCCTGTACAATAACTCTGCAGTCAGACATTACACATTAGTCAAAACATGACTTTCTCTCCAAATCTGGCTAATGTCTGCGCTTTGTCCCTCGCCGGCTGCCGTAGAGCAGAGCCCACATTATGGTACAGGCCGAGAGGAGGGGAGAGCAGGGTCTGTGCCTCTCCAAGAAGCCTGGGTGACTCTGTGACTGCACGACAAGGAGACAGCAGCGCCACATGTGCGGGGCGGTCACTGGGTAGGATAATAGTGTTGTGGAGAGACCCAACACCTGTAGAAGGCCTGGCTGGTTATTCAGTCTCCCGACCAGCGTGCGGTGGTTCCCGGCCGCGGTCCTCTGTGGCGCTTCAAGAGCGATCAACAGGCATAACAGATAATAACATTGGCTGCGCACCAAAACCGCTGCCTGTTAAATGTTTGAATTTGTATATAGTCCTGATGAAGAGGGCGATTCAGCCCCGGAAACGCGTAGACTACTGACAAATAAAGAAGACCTTCCACCCTCCACATCGCTCCTGATGTGCCCTGGATTCCAGTTCTGGCAGCACCTTCTGCGATCCAATTTTATTTTTAACCAGTCAACTGCCAAAAATGGCTGATATAGGAGATCAGGAGCCGACCAGGATGACAAAGGGAGAAAACAGCACTTATCTGGTCTTCCTGCATCAAAGACATGGTCCCTCATTCCAGTATACTAATGGGGGTACTCTCAGTGGAGGGTCATTACCAGTATACTAATGGGGGTACTATCAGTGGAGGGTCATTACCAGTATAATAATGGGGGTACTCTCAGTGGAGGGTCATTACCAGTATAATAATGGGGGTACTCTCAGTGGAGGGTCATTACCAGTATAATATTCGGGGTACTCTCAGTGGAGGGTCATTACCAGTATAATAATGGGGGTACTCTCAGTGGAGGGTCATTACCAGTATAATAATGGGAGTACTATCAGTGGAGGATCATTACCAGTATAATAATGGGGGTATTCTCAGTGGAGGGTCATTACCAGTATAATAATGGGGGTACTCTCAGTGGAGGATCATTACCAGTATAATAATGGGGGTACTCTCAGTGGAGGATCATTACCTGTATAATAATGGGGGTACTCTCAGTGGAAGGTCATTACCTGTATAATAATGGGGGGTACTCTCAGTGGAGGGTCATTACCTGTATAATAATGGGGGTACTCTCAGTGGAGGGTCATTACCAGTATAATGATGGGGGTACTCTCAGTGGAGGGTCATTACCTGTATAATAATGGGGGTACTCTCAGTGGAGGGTCATTACCTGTATAATAATGGGGGTACTCTCAGTGGAGGGTCATTACCTGTATAATAATGGGGGTTCTCTCATTGGAGGGTCATTACCTGTATAATAATGGGGGTACTCTCAGTGAAGGGTCATTACCAGTATAATAATGGGGGTACTCTCAGTGGAGGATCATTACCAGTATAATAATGGGGGTACTCTCAGTGGAGGATCATTACCTGTATAATAATGGGGGTACTCTCAGTGGAAGGTCATTACCTGTATAATAATGGGGGGTACTCTCAGTGGAGGGTCATTACCTGTATAATATTGGGGGTACTCTCAGTGGAGGGTCATTACCAGTATAATGATTGGGGTACTCTCAGTGGAGGGTCATTACCTGTATAATAATGGGGGTACTCTCAGTGGAGGGTCATTACCTGTATAATAATGGGGGTACTCTCAGTGGAGGGTCATTACCTGTATAATAATGGGGGTACTCTCATTGGAGGGTCATTACCTGTATAATAATGGGGGTACTCTCAGTGTATAATAATAATATATTGTCGTCTCCCCGCTTCTAGCTCAGGACCGGTGACACCTCCAGCTCTGCACTGCGCTCACCTCCCTGCACAATGCTGACTCTGCTGTGCCTGTGCCTGCTCCTGGGCTCCTCAGTGGCCTCTAGTGGTGAGTGGCAGTCATTACACGTCTCATCTATGTTTATAATCTGCACAGACTATAATCTCCCTATACACTGCGTGCAGAATTATTAGGCAAATGAGTATTTCGACCACATCATCCTCTTTATGCATGTTGTCTTACTCCAAGCTGTATAGGCTCGAAAGCCTACTACCAATTAAGCATATTAGGTGATGTGCATCTCTGTAATGAGAAGGGGTGTGGTCTAATGACATCAACACCCTGTATTAGGTGTGCATAATTATTAGGCAACTTCCTTTCCTTTGGCAAAATGGGTCAAAAGAAGGACTTGACAGGCTCAGAAAAGTCAAAAATAGTGAGATATCTTGCAGAGGGATGCAGCACTCTTAAAATTGCAAAGCTTCTGAAGCGCGATCATCGAACAATCAAGCGTTTCATTCAAAATAGTCAACAGGGTCGCATGAAGCGTGTGGAAAAACCAAGGCGCAAAATAATTGCCCATGAACTAAGAAAAGTCAAGCGTGCAGCTGCCAAGATGCCACTTGCCACCAGTTTGGCCATATTTCAGAGCTGCAACATCACTGGAGTGCCCAAAAGCACAAGGTGTGCAATACTCAGAGACATGGCCAAGGTAAGAAAGGCTGAAAGACGACCACCACTGAACAAGACACACAAGCTGAAACGTCAAGACTGGGCCAAGAAATATCTCAAGACTGATTTTTCTAAGGTTTTATGGACTGATGAAATGAGAGTGAGTCTTGATGGGCCAGATGGATGGGCCCGTGGCTGGATTGGTAAAGGGCAGAGAGCTCCAGTCCGACTCAGACGCCAGCAAGGTGGAAGTGGAGTACTGGTTTGGGCTGGTATCATCAAAGATGAGCTTGTGGGGCCTTTTCGGGTTGAGGATGGAGTCAAGCTCAACTCCCAGTCCTACTGCCAGTTTCTGGAAGACACCTTCTTCAAGCAGTGGTACAGGAAGAAGTCTGCATCCTTCAAGAAAAACATGATTTTCATGCAGGACAATGCTCCATCACACGCATCTAAGTACTCCACAGCGTGGCTGGCAAGAAAGGGTATAAATGAAGAAAATCTAATGACATGGCCTCCTTGTTCACCTGATCTGAACCCCATTGAATACCTGTGGTCCATCATCAAATGTGAGATTTACAAGGAGGGAAAACAGTACACCTCTCTGAACAGTGTCTGGGAGGCTGTGGCTGCTGCTGCACGCAATGTTGATGGTGAACAGATCAAAACACTGACAGAATCCATGGATGGCAGGCTTTTGAGTGTCCTTGCAAAGAAAGGTGGCTATATTGGTCACTGATTTGTTTTTGTTTTGTTTTTGAATGTCAGAAATGTATATTTGTGAATGTTGAGATGTTATATTGGTTTCACTGGTAAAAATAAATAATTGAAATGGGTATATATTTGTTTTTTGTTAAGTTGCCTAATAATTATGCACAGTAATAGTCACCTGCACACACAGATATCCCCCTAAAATAGCTAAAACTAAAAACAAACTAAAAACTACTTCCAAAAATATTCAGCTTTGATATTAATGAGTTTTTTGGGTTCATTGAGAACATGGTTGTTGTTCAATAATAAAATTAATCCTCAAAAATACAACTTGCCTAATAATTCTGCACTCCCTGTATAATGTCTGGTCATGCTGAGGCCTCCGCCTGGCAGGGGTTCTCCTTTAATTCTCTCCTCTCATCCTGTAGTGCAGTCCCGTATGTCTTCCTTCGTGGGGGAGCACGGCGCAGGAGGGGGCACCGCATTTTCCTTCTCCTCGGAGCAGCTAAAAGGACCAATCACAGGCCTGCGAGTGCGGGAGAACCCGAGTCACATCATAGGGTGAGACCCCTCATGTCTTCTCTTCCTCCCATCTTACCAGCACACAGCAGGCTACGGCCTCTGAATACAGTTTGTCCCAAAAAAAATGTGGCTGTTTTTACGACCAGACGGACCACACTGAAATCAATGGACTTGCTTTAATGGTCGCTCAGACGAGTACACTATATAAAAAAAATTACATACTGTATATATCTATATGTACTCCGGTCACCACAGGCACGGCGGGGAACACTCACCCTGCGATGGAGGCAGCGGGACCTGTCGCTCCCAGAGTGATCAAGTGACATCACAGGGAGTGTCAGGTCCTGCAGCCTCCAGTGCGGTCTGAGTGCTCCCAGCCGGGCCTGTGGCCTCCAGTGCGGTCTGAGTGCTCGCAGCCGGGCCTGTGGCCTCCAGTGCGGTCTGAGTGCTCACAGCCGGGCCTGTGGACTCCAGTGCGGTCTGAGTGCTCGCAGCCAGGCCTGTGGACTCCAGTGCTGTCTGAGTGCTCGCAGCCGGGCCTGTGGACTCCAGTGCAGTCTGAGTGCTCCCAGCCGGGCCTGTGGACTCCAGTGCGGTCTGAGTGCTCACAGCCGGGCCTGTGGACTCCAGTGCGGTCTGAGTGCTCGCAACCGGGCCTGTGGCCTCCAGTGCGGTCTGAGTGCTCCCAGCCGGGCCTGTGGCCTCCAGTGCGGTCTGAGTGCTCGCAGCCGGGCCTGTGGCCTCCAGTGCGGTCTGAGTGCTCACAGCCGGGCCTGTGGCCTCCAGTGCGGTCTGAGTGCTCACAGCCGGGCCTGTGGACTCCAGTGCGGTCTGAGTGCTCCCAGCCGGGCCTGTGGACTCCAGTGCGGTCTGAGTGCTCCCAGCCGGGCCTGTGGACTCCAGTGCGGTCTGAGTGCTCCCAGGTGGGCCTGGAGAGCATTAACTATATAGAGAGCAGTGTCTGGATCGCACAAGGGTGAGTGTGCTTTATAATATTCAGGAGCGTAGGTCCAGGGCCGGACAACTCAAGTTTGACCACTTTGACTTCGAACCTGAATAACGTCATTCCTGCAGAGTGTCTCTTCTCAGCCTCTTCCCTGCAGAGTGTCTCTTTCCAGCCTCTTCCCTGCAGAGTGTTTCTTCTCAGCCTCTTCCCTGCAGAGTGTCTCTTCTCAGCCTCTTCCCTGCAGAGTGTCTCTTCTCAGCCTCTTCCCTGCAGAGTGTCTCTTCTCAGCCTCTTCCCTGCAGAGTATCTCTTCTCAGCCGCTTTCCTGCAGTGTCTCTTCCCTGCATAGTGTCTCTTTGTAAGCTGTGTACTGGGGTGGGCTCCCCAGAATACAGCGAAGTCACAGACAAGGAAAGCGACACTGACACCAGCTTACTATGCAAGAACAGAAACTTTACTTAGACAACGAGTAATAACATAAGAACAATACAAACATGCATAGAAAATGCTATATCCCCGGACCCACAGTCAACGTCCCTGCCCACTGGACAGGCCTAGCCGATGGCGGACACAGCAGAGTCTGCAAGTCGTGCTGTGCCGCTACAGAGGACACCCCTAGCCGATGGCAAACGCAGCAGAGCCTGCAAGTCAATAACTGTGCTGCAGTCCAGTACAGTACAGCCTAGCAAAACGATCTAATCCTAACTAACTAATGCTAGGCCTAGGCTAGTCTCTGTATCTTCAGGCGCCACACAATGTAATAATCAGTAACCAGGTGTACCGACCTGTGTCCGTTCTGGGCCCAAGGATGCAGCCTACCAGGGATGGCCACCAACCTCTTAGCAACCGTGCGGCCTTGCTTGATGATGAGGCCTTCTGTCCACACACTGAACTGGTCTTCCTGGGACAACCTCTCTTTCAGAAGAGCTGGATTCAGTCAGGGTATAACAGCTACTCTCCTTCTTCTGAGTGTCCATTAACTGCCAGACATCTGCAAGCCATGGTGGAATCGGATTCAGTCCCTCACAGCACAATCCTTCCACCACCATGCCAGATCAACACTTCCTGGTTCACTCATAGGCAGCAGCATGAGTCATCAGCATGAGTCATCATCTGTTTTGCATATTCAAATCTCAGAGTGTGCTGACTGTAGCTGCAAAACAGTGGCCTCTAGTGCCTGGAATGCCAAATGACAGTTTAAGTACATACATTATGCAGAAATAGCTATTTCACAATCTCAGATCTTCTCAGCCTCTTCCCTGCAGAGTGTCTCTTCTCAGCCTCTTCCCTGCAGTGTCTCTTCTCAGTCTCTTCTCTGCAGATTGTCTCTTCTCAGCCTCTTCCCTGCAGTCTCTTCTCAGCCTCTTCCCCGCAGTGTCTCTTCTCAGTCTCTTCCCTGCAGAGTGTCTCTTCTCAGCCTCTTCCCTGCAGAGTGTCTCTTCTTAACCTCTTCCCTGCAGATTGTCTCTTCTCATCCTCTTCCCTGCAGTGTCTCTTCTCAGCCTCTTCCATGCAGTCACTTCTCAGTCTCTTCCCTGCAGAGTGTCTCTTCTCAGTCTCTTACCTGCAGAGTGTCTCTTCTCAGTCTCTTCCCTGCAGAGTTTCTCTTCTCACCCTCTTCACTGAAATGTCTCTTCTCAGCCTCTTCCCTGCAGATTGTCTCTTCTCAGCCTCTTCCCTGCAATGTCTCTTCTCAGCCTCTTCCCTGAAGATTGTCTCTTCTCAGCCTCCTCCCTGCAGATTGTCTCTTCTCAGCCTCTTCCCTGCAGTGTCTCTTCTTATGTTCTTGTCTTCTGCAGGGTCCAGTTCCAGTATGGTGTCACCTGGGGACCTTATTATGGGAACCCATCAGGAACGCTCCACGAGATCTTACTCCATCGGGGGGAGAACATTGTACAAGTGTTTGGGAAGGTGGCCTCCTACGTGAACGAGCTGATCTTCATCACAAACCGAGGGAGACTATCGGTCAACCCTCCGGCAACAGCTTCAATGATTTCCCCCTGTATAACGGCACCGTTATGTGAGTGGCCGGTATTCATCCGTCATACACAGCATTGGTTTCCACTGGGGGGTCAGTCCAAGTTGTGTCCATTGCAAAGAAGAGTCCAAATGATGGATACAAGAACCATATCGACGGTCCTGGAAACCGACCCATGGCTGACGACACCGTATCTCCGACTGCGTCCACAGATCTCGACTTCCACAACTAATGATCCTTTAATTAATGCTTCTACCTCTCCAATCTCTCTGAAGTTCTCTTCTCCATTTGCAGCCAATGAGAAGAGTCCTGAGTTACATCCTGTATTATACTCCAGAGCTGCACTCACTCTTCTGCTGGTGCAGTCACTGTGTACATACATTACTTATCCAGAACTGATCCTGAGTTACATCCTGTATTATACTCCAGAGCTGCACTTGCTATTCTGCTGGTGGAGTCACTGTGTACATACATTACTTATCCTGTACTGATCCTGAGTTACATCCTGTATTATACTCCAGAGCTGCACTCACTATTCTGCTGCTGCAGTCACTGTGTACATACATTACTTATTCTGTACTGATCCTGAGTTACATCCTGTATTATACTCCAGAGCTGCACTCACTATTCTGCTGGTGCAGTCACTGTGTACATACATTACTTATCCTGTACTGACCCTGAGTTACATCCTGTATTATACTCCAGAGCTGCACTCACTATTCTGCTGGTGGAGTCACTGTGTACATACATTACTTATCCTGTACTGATCCTGAGTTACATCCTGTACTATACTCCAGAGCTGCACTCACTATTCTGCTGGTGCAGTCACTGTATACATACATTACTTATCCTGTACTGATCCTGAGTTATATCCTGTATTATACTCCAGAGCTGCACTCACTATTCTGCTGGTGCAGTCACTGTGTACATACATTACGTATCCTGTATTGATCCTGAGTTACATCCTGTATTATACTCCAGAGCTGCACTCACTATTCTGCTGGTGCAGTCACTGTGTACATACATTACTTATCCTGTACTGATCCTGAGTTACATCCTGTATTATACTCCAGAGCTGCACTCACTGTTCTGCTGGTGCAGTCACTGTGTATATACATTACTTATCCTGTACTGATCCTGAGTTACATCCTGTATTATACTCCAGAGCTGCACTCACTATTCTGCTGGTGCAGTCACTGTGTACATACATTGCTTATCCTGTACTGATCCTGAGTTACATCCTGTATTATACTCCAGAGCTGCACTCACTGTTCTGCTGGTGCAGTCACTGTGTATATACATTACTTATCCTGTACTGATCCTGAGTTTTATATCAAGATACAGAGGCTCCTATTGCTATCTCTTCCTTTACTGTCCACCAATAGCAGCAAAGAAATTTACATAAAGAACAATGTAACCATGGTAACAACCGTCCCTCCCCAGACAGCCCCTATAACAGACAGCTCCTCCTCTGGATCTTCCTCTTTCTTTGCTGCTGCCACCAGATCAGTGCTGCACTATTCTGTTTCTGTTGGATTATCTAATTATATATTTAGATATTTAGATATTCCACTATTACTGTTTATGTGGGGGTTTTTCCCTTAGGTTACCCCTTTTCACCTGGTTCGGGGGGGTCCTGTCCCATCTTTATTATCTTTATTATGGGCATATTCACCCTTAGCTTTTCCCACCCACCCCACTCCCTGCCGCGGCCGCCGCTTTGCCCCACTGTGTGTTTTGTCTGGTCTCTTTAGCACTCGATTTGTTTTGTTACCCCCTGGTCCTTCAGCCCATTTTTCTGGGCGCTCGGAGCCGTCCGCGATCCATACCTTACTTCGCCGGCGGTCGCGAGATCTCGCGAGACCTTGGCGGCCATTTTGTATTCATATCTTCGCCTATTCTCGCGGGATTTCGGCGGCCATCTTCATTCCCCACAGACGCCTGGTCTCCCGGTCTTGCTCCTTCGTCTCTGGGGTGATTAACTCTTACCTGCCTTCCCCCCTACCCTTAGATTGGGCTTTGTAGGTGTCTGTCCTCGTTCTTCTGGGGATTTTCTTAGGTTGCTCCCTATAGCCCTTTGCCGCATTACCTGCCAGCATGTCTAATTCAGACCAGCCACCCACCCATACTAGCCACCCATCCTCCCCTAATGATGCTAGGGTTGAGGGTGAGGATGCTCATACGCTGGCACTGTAGCGTTCAGTTTCTAATGCAATTATGGCAGCAATGGGCTCAATGTCCTCCTTTTTTCCCAGAGCATCTCACAGGCCTTGACTGCCCACCCTCCTAGAGAGGTCCTGCAGACGGCCCCATTGATTAATCCGCAGCCTACCAACTTAGATCCTCCTGTTTCACAGGAGACTGTGACTGGTGTGCGTACTGCCACCCATGAAAGCGTGCTGGGATCACGCAAAAGAGCCTTGCCACGCCAGGCAGAACGGGCGCGTATGTGGAAATGTGCTAGAGCACAACCTTGCAGTGACTCTGACTCCGAAGGGGTTCAGATGAGGAGGCTTTTGCGGAAGCTAGTTTCCACTCTGAGGAGGATACCCCTGATCAGGTAGCAGACCCCATTGGCCCCACGCCTTCGACTTCTTTAGTCAAGGACTCCTCATCATCCGCTACCAATTTGGCCACTTCCCTGGTGGACCCTTCAGGCGAACTCGACCCAGATGCCCTCCACCACCCGAGATCGGCGGAGTGGCTTCCGGCGGATCATGTAGTTAAATACCTTGAACGCTGGGTTTGTCATCCCCTCAGTAAGGAGGCACGCAACAAGCTTAGAGCTGAGTGCCCCAGGCCCCTGGTCCCCAACAAAGTTTGCGACACTCCGGTTGTCGATCCGAAAATGACACAATTCCTAAGACTGGCTGGAACCCCCGTAAAGGGTTGGATTCCGCTTTGCAGAGCTGCCAGGACAAGCTCCTGGATGTATTCAGCCCTTTGACCAAACTGTTTGAGATGGCCGAGGTGGCCAGAGCAGATGGCTCTCCGATAGATCCAGAGGTACTGCGAGGCTGGGTACAGAGAGCGATATGTATCGCAGGGAATGCCAATACGTCCCTGGCCATAGAACGGCGTAAGGCCATTCTGTTCAAAATCGACCCCAAGTTGGGCAACCTTGCCCTTACCGAGGCAGGTAAAGATGCCAGGGCCTTTTATTCGGTGATTCCTTTATTAAGGACCTGAGTCGCTTTGTGGGGGCGTTTACGGCCTTAGACAAGGCCCAATCCTCTATGCGTAGAGTATTTCAGGGGAGGGTCTCCACCAGGGCCGGCAGTAGCAGGGGCCGCCTGTCCGGCCGATCCACTTTTCAGGCTTGTAGCGCGGGCTGAGGCTCCTTCATACAGAGACCTCCCTTCCAGGAACAGAGGAACTCGTCGCCCTTCTTCCCAGCCAGAGGTGGCCAGTGGCGCTCCAGGTCCTTCTGAGGAAATTCCAATTCCAGGAGACCTTTCGGTAAGTCCTCCCCCAGTGGGGGATTTTTCGGACCATTGCATCGGGGGCAGACTCCGTCATTTTTTCCATGCCTGGTTAGCCATCACGTCAGACCCTTGGGTCTTGACCACAGTCAGGGGTTTCCACATCAAGCTCGTAGACTCACCAAGCCTCCTCCCTTCCCCCCGCTCCTTTTGTGCTGTCAAGGCCCGATTGCACTCTTGTAGATCTGGAACTCATGTCCCTTTTCCGCAAACGAGCGATAGAGAAGGCTTCTCCATCCCCCAGGGGAGTCCTCAGCAATATCTTTCTTGTACAGAAGAAAGATGGTCAGATGCGCCCGGTTATAAATCTGCGGGCTATCGCCACTTCAAGATGGAGGGGATTCACCTCCTCAGAGATTTGCTACTTCCGGGGGACTGGATGTTGAAATTGGACCTCAAGGATGCTTACCTGACGGTTACGATTTCCACACAGTCCAGAGACCTGCTCAGTTTCCTATGGAGAGGGGAGATTTGGCGCTTCACCTGCCTCCCTTTCGGCCTGTCATCAGTGCCTTGGTGTTTCACCAAGCTGATGCGTCCGGCCATGTCCTGGCTTCGCAGTCGAGGCGTACGTCTGATCGTATACCTGGACGACATTCTTATCATGCACCAATCCAGGTCAACCTTGCTAGTACACCTGCGCAGGACATCGGATCTCCTCTCACGCCTCGGATTTCTCCTCAACCTGGAGAAATCTTGCCTTACCCCGCTACAGAGGATAGAGTTTCTGGGATTCACCGTGGACTTGATCACGGAATCGCTCAGCCTCCCTATGACAAAGTTGCACTCTATCCGCAAGGAGCTTCGGCACGCTCTGTCCATCCCCCAGTTGTCGCTACGTCATCTATCCCGCATCATTGGCCTGCTAGCCTCTTCGATCCAAGCTGTGTTCCCGGCTCCGCTGCATTACCGCGCCCTTCAGCTGCTGAAGATCGCACACCTTCGTTCTGGTGCAGCGTTTGCTGATACAGTGACCCTGGATTCGGAAGCTCGAGAGGAACTCCACTGGTGGATCAACAACCTGGAGGCGTGGAATGGCAAGGCGATTTTCGGTCTTCAACCGGAATTCACGGTGGAATCAGATGCGAGCCTCCAGGGCTGGGGGGCCCACTGCGATGGTATCTCCACGGGCGGCCGTTGGACGGAGGATGAAACGCGCCTCCAGATCAATGCCTTGGAACTTCTGGCCGGTTCCTTTGCTATTCGGAGCTTCACCAATGGGATGGCCCATGCGTGCATCAGGTTACGTATGGACAATGTTTCAGCCGTACGGTACGTCAACGTTTGGGAGGGACCCACTCGGCGACTCTAGCGCGTCTCGCGAAGGACTTTTGGTGCTAATGCCTTTCCAAGGATATCATGGTTCAGGCGGAATACCTTCCCGGCCTCCACAACACTCGAGCGGATTGGAGTTCCCGCTGCTTTATGGACGGCAGCGATTGGAGGCTGGCTCCGGAAGTTTTCTTGGTGATATCAGATGTCTGGGGTCTTTTTACCATAGACCTTTTCGCCTCGAGACTCAACACACAGCTTCCTCGCTTCTTCAGCTGGCGTCTGGATCCGGAGGCGGAGGATGCCTTTCTTCAGGACTGGTTCGTTTCTCTTCTGTACGCTTTTCCACCTTTCGCAATGATCCCGAGGATGCTGCTGCAGGCTCGTCGCCAGAGGGCCGACTTGGTCGTGGTGGTCCCGTTTTGGGGGACTCAGAGTTGGTTCCCGGCTCTGCTGGAGCTCATCATAGATGTGCCCCTTCTTCTTCCGAATCAAGTAGATCTGCTTGACGACCCTCGGGGGCTACGACATCCGCTCCTGCTCGAGGGATCCCTACAGCTGCTAGCATGCCGGATCTCAGGATTCCCGGAGAGGTCGAAGGCATTTCGGATGCAACTAGATGCCTCCTGGACAACACATGGGCTCCCGGCACCAGAAAATCTTATTGGGCAGCCTGGGGATCTTGGGCTAGCTGGTGCTTGGAACGGGACCTGGATCCCATTTCGGTGCCTGTGAGTCACCTCTTACAGTTTGTCAGGGTGTAATAATTCAATTAAGAATTATTAATTATGGTCATAAAAATAATTAACCATAAAAAAATTACATTTATAAAATTTGTCATAAATTCTTAAAATCATGACCTGGTGAATTGTAGACAACCTAATTGATACAATTCACATCTGAGTCCGACTATTTCCTCAGATAAATAAGTTATTTTTGACGTGAGATGACGTTAATGATAAAATGTAGTTCTGCATTATACAATAATACACAGGTATTATAAAAATATGCAGATTTATTGGTTACAAGGTTATAAACATATACTGTATAAGTAAATAAACACAATGATACATACAAATGAATAAATATAGCATTAATAGAAAGCATTACAAGCTTAACAATACATGTGAGTGGAAATAACTTGTCACATTATAACAAAGCTATTATTAGGTTAGGATATCAAATTAGGAACATAAGTTATATACATTACTTCTGTTCAGAGAAAACCTCATGATATCAGGATGGGTATGTCTAATCCTAGACATCATTATAGAATGCTAAATACATTCTGCCCCCCCCCTAACCAACTACACATCACATGACTTCAAGATGGGAAAATCCATTCAAGGATATAACTTAGAAGAGACAACTGTATCCTTCCGCCCCATCTTGGACTATTTTCACTTATATAACTTTGGTAAGAATATTAAGACAAATAACAGGGATCTAGGATCTTGCTAGACCATATCTTAAATGGGAAGGACTTGAAACAAGTCTTTCCTGTGGGAATCCATCACTTAGCTTGGCGAAGAATGTTCTATCAACATATATATATATAAGCAATTATTTAATGCTTTGCTAGATTATGAGTCTTCATTCTTCTGCAGGTAGAATGAAGCCTCACAATATCCTAAGACTACATCTCAATATGGAGATGATCAATTAATTTATTTATTTATTCGCCAATCTAGATGGTATAATTTCACCCACACTATCAAATTACTCTTAATAAAATTAAATATCATTCTCTGTGTCTCTTACCAAGTCCTAGTAGGAATCTCACTTCTGCTCCTAGGAAAGCTGGGTGGTCCATCATAGCACATCTCACTATGGCTTTCATCTTGATAGACCCCTCTAGAGAGCTCAAATTCTGTTCTTCTCTTTCCCTCTTTTCTCCTTTCCTTCTACCTTCTGTGTATGGTTTATGATCACAAACTTATCAGTTAGACACACCTTCCTAGTTTGGAACTTTCCAATCATTGTCGGATGGGCGTGACCATTGATAAAAAATGTGACATCATAACCTTACCCAGAATGCACTTTTGCTACTGTTGTAATGTCACCTACTCATACTTAGGTGGCACTGCTGTATAAGCTATTTGCATCATAGTATAAAGGGTTAACTTATGTAAGTCTGAATATACATTTGACCTTAAAAGCTTTAATTCAAAGCCATAGGGATTAATTCTGACACTTGTAGCAATTAGAGACAGACCTCTAGGCGTCTCTCTGAATGTTTCTCACACTGTTGATTTATGGACTCATAATAGTATGAATGGCCTTGTTTTCTCACAGAGATATCAGTACCTCCTGTCATACCAAAGATGTGAATAATTGTTACAAAACACACATCTTCACAGACACTCTTTTAGAGACAGATATTCTCCTAATGAGAAATATATACAATATACTGGATACATGTTGTCTTCGTAACATATAACAATATAATATAACCAAATATATATACACTGCTCAAAAAAATAAAGGGAACACTTAAACAACACAATGTAACTCCAAGTCAATTACACTTCTGTGAAATCAAACTGTCCACTTAGGAAGCAACACTGAGTGACAATCAATTTTACATGCTGTTGTGCAAATGGGATAGACAACAGGTGGAAATTATAGGCAATTAGCAAGACACCCCCAATAAAGGAGTGGTTCTGCAGGTGGTGACCACAGACCACTTCTCAGTTCCTATGCTTCCTGGCTGATGTTTTGGTCACTTTTGAATGCTGGCGGTGCTTTCACTCTAGTGGTAGCATGAGACGGAGTCTACAACCCACACAAGTGGCTCAGGTAGTGCAGCTTATCCAGGATGGCACATCAATGCGAGCTGTGGCAAGAAGGCTTGCTGTGTCTGTCAGCTTAGTGTCCAGAGCATGGAGGTGCTACCAGGAGACAGGCCAGTACATCAGGAGACGTGGAGGAGGCCGTAGGAGGGCAACAACCCAGCAGCAGGACCGCTACCTCCGCCTTTGTGCAAGGAGGAACAGGAGGAGCACTGCCAGAGCCCTGCAAAATGACCTCCAGCAGACCAAAAATGTGCATGTGTCTGCTCAAACGGTCAGAAACAGACTCCATGAGGGTGAAATGAGGGCCCGACATCCACAGGTGGGGGTTGTGCTTACAGCCCAACACCGTGCAGGACGTTTGCCATTTGCCAGAAAACACCAAGATTGGCAAATTCGCCACTGGCGCCCTGTGCTCTTCACAGATGAAAGCAGGTTCACACTGAGCACATGTGACAGACGTGACAGAGTCTTGAGACGCCGTGGAGAGCGTTCTGCTGCCTGCAACATCCTCCAGCATGACCGGTTTGGCATTGGGTCAGTAATGGTGTGGGGTGGCATTTCTTTGGAGGGCCACACAGCCCTCCATGTGCTCGCCAGAGGTAGCCTGACTGTCATTAGGTACCGAGATGAGATCCTCAGACCCCTTGTGAAACCATATGCTGGTGCGGTTGGCCCTGGGTTCCTCCTAATGCAAGACAATGCTAGACCTCATGTGGCTGGAGTGTGTCAGCAGTTCCTGCAAGACGAAGGCATTGATGCTATGGACTGGCCCGCCCGTTCCTCAGACCTGAATCCAATTGAGCACATCTGGGACATCATGTCTCGCTCTATCCACCAAAGTCACATTGCACCACAGACTGTCCAGGAGTTGGCAGATGCTTTAGTCCAGGTCTGGGAGGAGATCCCTCAGGAGACCGTCCGCCACCTCATCAGGAGCATGCACAGGCGTTGTAGGGAGGTCATACAGGCACGTGGAGGCCACACACACTACTGAGCCTCATTTTGACTTGTTTTAAGGACATTACATCAAAGTGGGATCAGCCTGTAGTGTGTTTTTCCACTTTAATTTTGAGTGTGACTCCAAATCCAGACCTCCATGGGTTGAAAAATTTGATTTCCATTTTTTTAATTTTTGTGTGATTTTGTTGTCAGCACATTCAACTATGTAAAGAACAAAGTATTTCAGAAGAATATTTAATTAATTCAGATCTAGGATGTGTTATTTTTGTGTTCCCTTTATTTTTTTGAGCAGTGTATATATGTCCTACTGATTGTCTTATGCTAAGGACTAACTAAGGCTCATTAAATGAATACATGAATATTATATATTTTGCTTCATTAATAAATGCCTAATTGTATAGGTAATTATCACCAGCTGCATAGAGCTTATATTTATCTCCCGTCATAAATTTAAAAGTAGACAAGGAGGATTCTTCTCAGACTGGTACATTCATGAGAAGAATAACACTAAAAAGCAGAAACCTTTGTGCGACCTTACTTTGGCTTACTCAAGACATACAAAATTGCAACTATAGTCGAGCATGGCTCTTAAAGGTAATGAACATCCATCTTGACAATAATGAATTGGATATGAATGTATTTACCTATGAAAAGGCACAACAAGTTCCTTACCTCCTTATTTGAGGCGGGGAAAGTTTATAGAACTATTAACCTATTCAGGTCTGCTATTTCATCCACTCATCAGGGTTTTGAGGGTATCCCTGCGGGACAGCATCCTTTGGTGTGTCGCTTGTTACGTGGTTCTCGCCTGGCTCGCCCTCCTCGGCCTCATTTTTCTACCACTTGGGATATTTCCTTGGTATTGTCCTTCTTCGCTTCCTGGCCCAGCAATCCGGATCTCTCCTTGAGACAGTTATCGGCTAAGTTGTTGGTGCTGTTTTGTCTCATTTCTTGTAAAAGGGTGTCTGACGTTTGGGCTCTTGATCACGACGCCAGGTCCTTTACTCCTGAAGGCGTCTCCTTCAACATTTCCAGACGCACCAAGACTAACATCAGGAAAGTATCGTATCCCAGTTTTCCGTCTTCGCCGGCTCTTTGCCCGGTGGCCTGTTTACGGGAATATGAATCCCGGACGAGGGCTCATCGCTCTTCTTCGATTCCTCAACTTTTTCTTTCCATTCGCCATCCCTTTGGCCCAGTCTCCAGCCCGACTTTGGCTCACTGGATGAAGTGGGTTATGTCCCTGGCTGGAGTGGATACTTCCATCTTCACTGCACATTCGGCGAGAGGTGCCGCTGCCACCTCTTTAGCGATTTCAGGTGCGCGTTTGGAGGACATCTTACGTTTAGCTGACTGGTCGAGGGTCACAACGTTCAGGGAGTATTATTTTCGTCCTCCTCCTCATCCGTTTTCTTCCATAATTGACCAGCTTTGAACTTGCAATAGGAGCCTCCGTGTCTTGATGTAAAACTACATGATTTTCCTAGTCTATGACGTAAAGTCATGGTTTTATTAAAGACATGGAGGCGAGTATTGCCCACCCTGGATTCTTTTTCCCATCCCTTTTAGATTTTCTGAGGGTTTTGTATTATTTTGTTTTACTATTAATGTGGTTTATGCTTACATGGATTGTTTATTAGAATTGTTTTCAGGTTAAGGTCTGACAGATGATGTCTGGTTTCTACCTGATATTTACACTGGCCATATTGTCTGTTTTCTTTTTTCAGACTGATGTTCTACTGAATACAGGACACTACATCCTTCTGTTTTCTCTTCAGAAGTTTTAGCCAGGTTGGCTTCGGTTGTGATGTTCGGGTGGAGCTGAGATGTTCGCTTCCAGGTTCTAAGTTCCAGTTTGTGGTTCCAGTTCATTTACCAGTCGTAGTGTCAGGTTTATAAAAAAAGAGGAAGATCCAGAGGAGGAGCGGCCTGTTATAGGGGCTGTCTGGGGTGGGACGGTTGTTACCATGGTTACATTGTTCTTTATGTAAATGTCTTTGCTGCTATTGGTGGACAGTAAAGGAAGAGATAGCAATATGAGCCTCCGTGTCTTTAATAAAACCATGACTTTACGTCATAGACTAGGAAAATCATGTAGTTACATCCTGTATTATACCCCAGAGCTGCACTCACTATTCTGCTGGTGCAGTCACTGTGTACATACATTACTTATCCTGTACTGATCCTGAGTTGCATCCTGTATTATACTCAAGAGCTGCACTCACTATTCTGCTGGTGGAGTCACTGTGTACATACATTACTTATCCTGTACTGATCCTGAGCTACATCCTGTATTATACTCCAGAGCTGCACTCACTATTCTGCTGGTGCAGTCACTGTGTACATACATTACTTATCCTGTACTGATCCTGAGTTACATCCTGTATTATACTCCAGAGCTGCACTCACTATTCTGCTGGTGCAGTCACTGTGTACATACATTACTTATCCTGTACTGATCCTGAGTTACATCCTGTATTATACTCCAGAGCTGCACTCACTATTCTGCTGGTGGAGTCACTGTGTACATACATTACTTATCCTGCACTGATCCTGAGTTACATCCTGTATTATACTCCAGAGCTGCACTCACTATTCTGCTGGTGCAGTCACTGTGTACATACATTACTTATCCTGTACTGATCCTGAGTTACATCCTCTATTATACTCCAGAGCTGCACTCACTATTCTGCTGGTGGAGTCACTGTGTACATACATTACTCATCCTGGACTGATCCTGAGTTACATCCTGTATTATACTCCAGAGCTGCACTCACTATTCTGCTGGTGCAGTCACTGTGTACATACATTACTTATCCTGTACTGATCCTGAGTTACATACTGTATTAT
Organism: Bufo bufo; assembly: GCF_905171765.1. NCBI lineage: Eukaryota > Metazoa > Chordata > Amphibia > Anura > Bufonidae > Bufo > Bufo bufo. The sequence continues at coordinate 10,709,528 of NC_053395.1, forward strand.
ACTCCAGAGCTGCACTCACTATTCTGCTGGTGCAGTCACTGTGTACATACATTACTTATCCTGTACTGATCCTGAGTTACATCCTGTATTATACTCAAGAGCTGAACTCACTATTCTGCTGGTGCAGTCACTGTGTACATACATTCCTTATCCTGTACTGATCCTGAGTTGCATCCTGTATTATACTCAAGAGCTGCACTCACTATTCTGCTGGTGGAGTCACTGTGTACATACATTACTTATCCTGTACTGATCCTGAGTTACATCCTGTATTATACTCCAGAGCTGCACTCACTATTCTGCTGGTACAGTCACTGTGTACATACATTACTTATCCTGTACTGATCCTGAGCTACATCCTGTATTATACTCCAGAGCTGCACTCACTATTCTGCTGGTGCAGTCACTGTGTACATACATTACTTATCCTGTACTGATCCTGAGTTGCATCCTGTATTATACTCAAGAGCTGCACTCACTATTCTGCTGGTGGAGTCACTGTGTACATACATTACTTATCCTGTACTGATCCTGAGCTACATCCTGTATTATACTCCAGAGCTGCACTCACTATTCTGCTGGTGCAGTCACTGTGTACATACATTACTTATCCTGTACTGATCCTGAGTTACATCCTGTATTATACTCCAGAGCTGCACTCACTATTCTGCTGGTGCAGTCACTGTGTACATACATTACTTATCCTGTACTGATCCTGAGTTACATCCTGTATTATACTCCAGAGCTGCACTCACTATTCTGCTGGTGGAGTCACTGTGTACATACATTACTTATCCTGCACTGATCCTGAGTTACATCCTGTATTATACTCCAGAGCTGCACTCACTATTCTGCTGGTGCAGTCACTGTGTACATACATTACTTATCCTGTACTGATCCTGAGTTACATCCTCTATTATACTCCAGAGCTGCACTCACTATTCTGCTGGTGGAGTCACTGTGTACATACATTACTCATCCTGGACTGATCCTGAGTTACATCCTGTATTATACTCCAGAGCTGCACTCACTATTCTGCTGGTGCAGTCACTGTGTACATACATTACTTATCCTGTACTGATCCTGAGTTACATCCTGTATTATACTCCAGAGCTGCACTCACTATTCTGCTGGTGCAGTCACTGTGTACATACATTACTTATTCTGTACTGATCCTGAGTTACATCCTGTATTATACTCCAGAGCTGCACTCACTATTCTGCTGGTGCAGTCACTGTGTACATACATTACTTATCCTGTACTGATCCTGAGTTACATCCTGTATTATACTCAAGAGCTGAACTCACTATTCTGCTGGTGCAGTCACTGTGTACATACATTCCTTATCCTGTACTGATCCTGAGTTGCATCCTGTATTATACTCAAGAGCTGCACTCACTATTCTGCTGGTGGAGTCACTGTGTACATACATTACTTATCCTGTACTGATCCTGAGTTACATCCTGTATTATACTCCAGAGCTGCACTCACTATTCTGCTGGTACAGTCACTGTGTACATACATTACTTATCCTGTACTGATCCTGAGCTACATCCTGTATTATACTCCAGAGCTGCACTCACTATTCTGCTGGTGCAGTCACTGTGTACATACATTACTTATCCTGTACTGATCCTGAGTTACATCCTGTATTATACTCCAGAGCTGCACTCACTATTCTGCTGGTGCAGTCACTGTGTACATACATTACTTATCCTGTACTGATCCTGAGTTACATCCTGTATTATACTCCAGAGCTGCACTCACTATTCTGCTGGTGGAGTCACTGTGTACATACATTACTTATCCTGCACTGATCCTGAGTTACATCCTGTATTATACTCCAGAGCTGCACTCACTATTCTGCTGGTGCAGTCACTGTGTACATACATTACTTATCCTGTACTGATCCTGAGTTACATCCTCTATTATACTCCAGAGCTGCACTCACTATTCTGCTGGTGGAGTCACTGTGTACATACATTACTCATCCTGGACTGATCCTGAGTTACATCCTGTATTATACTCCAGAGCTGCACTCACTATTCTGCTGGTGCAGTCACTGTGTACATACATTACATATCCTGTAGTGATCCTGAGTTACATCCTGTATTATACTCCAGAGCTGCACTCACTATTCTGCTGGTCCAGTCGCTGTGTACATACATTACTTATCCTGTACTGATCCTGAGTTACATCCTGTATTATACTCCAGAGCTGCACTCACTATTCTGCTGGTGCAGTCACTGTGTACATACATTACATATCCTGTACTGATCCTGAGTTACATCCTGTATTATACTCCAGAGCTGCACTCACTATTCTGCTGGTCCAGTCGCTGTGTACACACATTACTTATCCTGTACTGATCCTGCATTATACTCCAGAGCTGCACTCACTATTCTGATGTCTCCAGCCTCTCGTCCTCCTGGTTTGGTTCAGGCTCCATTCTTTCCTAGTCTTACCTTTCCATGGAGGCGTCCATATTGTCACTTACCTTTTCATATGCCCCGCCCATTTATTGAGGAATCTCCAGGTTGCCTCTGCAGACCCCTGGGGCCCCGAACATTCAGGTATGACCTACCCTGCACTGCAGGTGAACTAGAAGCACCACAGGCCCCAGGATGACCGGGTTGTCAGCTACTACATAGTCACCGGGCTCAGGGGCCCCAGGACTGAAGATGGCGGGGGACACATAGGCCGTACACCAGACCGACATCACACATTCTCCCCTCACGTGTTGTCCTGGCAACACTTCAGCTGGTGGCCACGCCCCTTCCTCCCTGCACAGCTGACTGCTCTCCTCCAATCATGTCTCCTCAGGACGGCTGGGGCAGCTGGGATTTGTAGTCCTCACATGTACTCTCCTGTGGACACTGAGTATATGGGGCCCCATGTGCCTCTTCTGCAGGAGCACTGCTGCTCTTTCTGCCCCTTGTCTGGAGAATTAGTAGGTGTGAGTATAATGGGTGGACATCCGGGGAGGGGGCGCCACAGCTGGGACCCTAATGAGGGGTGATCCAGAAGAAGTCTCTGAGATTGACCCCAACAATAAGTGAGGTGAAGGGTCACATCGAGAATCAGGCGCCGCTTATCCGCACACTACCCAGAATTCCTGCGTGTGGTCACAGTTTTTCAGGACTGTGGGGGTCACTGGTGTCAGTCATATGGAGTGACGTAAGAGAGAATCCTGACTATAAGCTGAGCCCAAGAGCTTACCATCTAATAGGTCCGCTACAAAGACAGTCCCTACTGTGCCGGGTAAGTCTACCCAGGTCATAGCCATGACAACTAGGATGAAAACCGCCATACTTTACACTGTAGGCTGAAGAACAGAGGCAGTTATTTTCATTGACCTCCAGGGAGCGCCGCTCCCATCAGATCTGAAATTAGAGGCTTGTACTGATTTATCTTCTATTTATTGTTTTATTCGGCGGCCGCCCCTTTAAGTCAGCGAGCGTGTTCCGGAAAGTTCTGGATGGTTTTTCTGTGAGCGGATGATTTATGTTCCAGGTGGGGGTGACACGGGAGCAGAACGGGACGGTCTGACCACCCACGGAATCATCTCTGCTCCCGGAGGGTGTCATAGTTGTCAGCCAGGAGGCCGGAGCAGCCTTCAGGAGGCACCAGGGACTCCGCAGCCTCGGGGACAGTTCAGGGCGGCTGATAAACGTCTGCTGTCTCCGCATCTTCTAGAAATATCCTGACACTCCTGGTCACAAGAGCTGACAACCCGTTTACTGCAGTTACACTTTCTGCCCAGGGGTTGTCAGCTCTCCACAAACCCTGAACGGCATAGAAATCTGCACAGACTTCTGTACAACTTCCCAGACTCCCACTTCCTCTCTGCCCATGTACGTGTCAGTCTTCACTGTAGTTCTACAGTGTTGCATTCTATTCACGAACAAGGAAGCTCAGGATGTACAGAGCTATTGATCCCTTCCGTAGAGGGAAGTGCTGCAGTGTACAGCAGTGAACCTATGTGAATAGTGGAGAGATCACAAACACAAATGGGGCATGTATGGTCGCCCGTCTCCACTTATAATGGACAGAAGCATGTTATACACAGCGATGCCACCCAGTGCTCGCTCCAGCAGAGAAACAAATGGAAAGCGGCAATCTTCTGCCGTGGATATCCTCACCGCCAATTAGCAGCATCCAGGCCGCCAGGGTCAGCTGACTGATCAATCCTCTGGTGGCCTCCATTTTGGACGTGTCATTAGAGCCTGCAGGGAGGGGCACTGCATTAATTGTCTCACACCCTGTAGGATTCGGCAGTGATTCCTGGAGTCGGTGACCACATCACGGCCCACAGGGAATATCCCAAACTCTGACAACTAATTACATGAGATTAATGAGGGAAGTTACAGCCGCAGCAGCCAAGTCCCGGGGGAGAGACCGGACCACGGAGAGCGGTGCTGTAAGCCTGCGCCATCAAGAAGAGAGCGGAAATCTCCATAGATAGATAGTACATAGATAGTAAAGAGTCCATAGTCTCACTGCTCTTACTATAAAGAGTATATAGTCTCACTGCTCTTACAGTATATAGTCCACAGTATCACGGCTCTTACAGTAAAGAGTCCATAGTCTCACTGCTCTTACAGTAAAGAGTCCATAGTCTCACTGCTCTTACAGTATAGAGTCCATAGTCTCACTGCTCTTACTGTACAGAGTCCATAGTCTGACTGCTCTTACAGTAAAGAGTCCATAGTCTCACTGCTCTTACCGTAAAGAGTCCATAGTCTCACTGCTCTTACTGTAAAGAGTATATAGTCTCACTGCTCTTACAGTAAAGAGTCCATAGTCTCACTGCTCTTACAGTAAAGAGTCCATAGTCTCACTGCTCTTACAGTAAAAAGTCCATAGTCTCACTGCTCTTACAGTAAAGAGTCCATAGTCTCACTGCTCTTACCGTAAAGAGTCCATAGTCTCACTGCTCTTACAGTAAAGAGTCCATAGTCTCGCTGCTCTTACAGTAAAGAGTCCATAGTCTCACTGCTCTTACAGTAAAGAGTCCATAGTCTCACTGCTCTTACAGTAAAGAGTCCATAGTCTCACTGCTCTTACAGTAAAGAGTCCATAGTCTCACTGCTCTTACAGTAAAGAGTCCATAGTCTCACTGCTCTTACAGTAAAGAGTCCATAGTCTCACTGCTCTTACAGTATAGAGTCCACAGTCTCACCGCTCTTACAGTAAAGAGTCCATAGTCTCACTGCTCTTACAGTAAAGAGTCCATAGTCTCACTGCTCTTACAGTAGAGAGTCCATAGTCTCACGGCTCTTACAGTAAAGAGTCCATAGTCTCACTGCTCTTACAGTAAAGAGTCCATAGTCTCACTGCTCTTACAGTAAAGAGTCCATAGTCTCACTGCTCTTACAGTATAGAGTCCATAGTCTCACTGTTCTTACAGTAAAGAGTCCATAGTCTCACTGCTCTTACTGTAAAGAGTCCATGGTCTCACTGTTCTTACAGTAAAGAGTCCATAGTCTCACTGCTCTTACAGTATAGAGTCCATAGTCTCACTGCTCTTACAGTAAAGAGTCCATAGTCTCACTGCTCTTACAGTAAAGAGTCCATAGTCTCACTGCTCTTACAGTAAATAGTCCATAGTCTCACTGCTCTTACAGTAAAGAGTCCATAGTCTCACTGCTCTTACAGTATAGAGTCCACAGTCTCACCGCTCTTACAGTAAAGAGTCCATAGTCTCACTGCTTTTACTGTAAAGAGTCCATAGTCTCACTGCTCTTACAGTAAAGAGTCCATAGTCTCACTGCTCTTACAGTAAAGAGTCCATAGTCTCACTGCTTTTACTGTAAAGAGTCCATAGTCTCACTGCTCTTACTGTAAAGAGTCCATAGTCTCACTGCTCTTACAGTATAGAGTCCATAGTCTCACTGCTCTTACAGTAAAGAGTCCATAGTCTCACTGCTCTTACAGTAAAGAGTCCATAGTCTCACTGCTCTTACAGTATAGAGTCCACAGTCTCACCGCTCTTACAGTAAAGAGTCCATAGTCTCACTGCTCTTACCGTAAAGAGTCCATAGTCTCACTGCTCTTACAGTAAAGAGTCCATAGTCTCGCTGCTCTTACAGTAAAGAGTCCATAGTCTCACTGCTCTTACCGTAAAGAGTCCATAGTCTCACTGCTCTTACAGTAAAGAGTCCATAGTCTCACTGCTCTTACAGTAAAGAGTCCATAGTCTCACTGCTCTTACAGTAAAGAGTCCATAGTCTCACTGCTCTTACAGTAAAGAGTCCATAGTCTCACTGCTCTTACAGTATAGAGTCCACAGTCTCACCGCTCTTACAGTAAAGAGTCCATAGTCTCACTGCTCTTACAGTAAAGAGTCCATAGTCTCACTGCTCTTACAGTAGAGAGTCCATAGTCTCACGGCTCTTACAGTAAAGAGTCCATAGTCTCACTGCTTTTACTGTAAAGAGTCCATAGTCTCACCGCTCTTACAGTAAAGAGTCCATAGTCTCACTGCTCTTACAGTAAAGAGTCCATAGTCTCACTGCTTTTACTGTAAAGAGTCCATAGTCTCACTGCTCTTACTGTAAAGAGTCCATAGTCTCACTGCTCTTACAGTAAAGAGTCCATAGTCTCACTGCTCTTACAGTAAAGAGTCCATAGTCTCACTGCTCTTACAGTATAGAGTCCACAGTCTCACCGCTCTTACAGTAAAGAGTCCATAGTCTCACTGCTTTTACTGTAAAGAGTCCATAGTCTCACCGCTCTTACAGTAAAGAGTCCATAGTCTCACTGCTCTTACAGTAAAGAGTCCATAGTCTCACTGCTTTTACTGTAAAGAGTCCATAGTCTCACTGCTCTTACTGTAAAGAGTCCATAGTCTCACTGCTCTTACAGTATAGAGTCCATAGTCTCACTGCTCTTACAGTAAAGAGTCCATAGTCTCACTGCTCTTACAGTAAAGAGTCCATAGTCTCACTGCTCTTACAGTATAGAGTCCACAGTCTCACCGCTCTTACAGTAAAGAGTCCATAGTCTCACTGCTCTTACCGTAAAGAGTCCATAGTCTCACTGCTCTTACAGTAAAGAGTCCATAGTCTCGCTGCTCTTACAGTAAAGAGTCCATAGTCTCACTGCTCTTACAGTAAAGAGTCCATAGTCTCACTGCTCTTACAGTAAAGAGTCCATAGTCTCACTGCTCTTACAGTAAAGAGTCCATAGTCTCACTGCTCTTACAGTAAAGAGTCCATAGTCTCACTGCTCTTACAGTAAAGAGTCCATAGTCTCACTGCTCTTACAGTATAGAGTCCACAGTCTAACCGCTCTTACAGTAAAGAGTCCATAGTCTCACTGCTCTTACAGTAAAGAGTCCATAGTCTCACTGCTCTTACAGTAGAGAGTCCATAGTCTCACGGCTCTTACAGTAAAGAGTCCATAGTCTCACTGCTCTTACAGTAAAGAGTCCATAGTCTCACTGCTCTTACAGTAAAGAGTCCATAGTCTCACTGCTCTTACAGTATAGAGTCCATAGTCTCACTGTTCTTACAGTAAAGAGTCCATAGTCTCACTGCTCTTACTGTAAAGAGTCCATGGTCTCACTGTTCTTACAGTAAAGAGTCCATAGTCTCACTGCTCTTACAGTATAGAGTCCATAGTCTCACTGCTCTTACAGTAAAGAGTCCATAGTCTCACTGCTCTTACAGTAAAGAGTCCATAGTCTCACTGCTCTTACAGTAAATAGTCCATAGTCTCACTGCTCTTACAGTAAAGAGTCCATAGTCTCACTGCTCTTACAGTATAGAGTCCACAGTCTCACCGCTCTTACAGTAAAGAGTCCATAGTCTCACTGCTTTTACTGTAAAGAGTCCATAGTCTCACCGCTCTTACAGTAAAGAGTCCATAGTCTCACTGCTCTTACAGTAAAGAGTCCATAGTCTCACTGCTTTTACTGTAAAGAGTCCATAGTCTCACTGCTCTTACTGTAAAGAGTCCATAGTCTCACTGCTCTTACAGTATAGAGTCCATAGTCTCACTGCTCTTACAGTAAAGAGTCCATAGTCTCACTGCTCTTACAGTAAAGAGTCCATAGTCTCACTGCTCTTACAGTATAGAGTCCACAGTCTCACCGCTCTTACAGTAAAGAGTCCATAGTCTCACTGCTCTTACCGTAAAGAGTCCATAGTCTCACTGCTCTTACAGTAAAGAGTCCATAGTCTCGCTGCTCTTACAGTAAAGAGTCCATAGTCTCACTGCTCTTACAGTAAAGAGTCCATAGTCTCACTGCTCTTACAGTAAAGAGTCCATAGTCTCACTGCTCTTACAGTAAAGAGTCCATAGTCTCACTGCTCTTACAGTAAAGAGTCCATAGTCTCACTGCTCTTACAGTAAAGAGTCCATAGTCTCACTGCTCTTACAGTAGAGTCCACAGTCTCACCGCTCTTACAGTAAAGAGTCCATAGTCTCACTGCTCTTACAGTAAAGAGTCCATAGTCTCACTGCTCTTACAGTAGAGAGTCCATAGTCTCACGGCTCTTACAGTAAAGAGTCCATAGTCTCACTGCTCTTACAGTAAAGAGTCCATAGTCTCACTGCTCTTACAGTAAAGAGTCCATAGTCTCACTGCTCTTACAGTATAGAGTCCATAGTCTCACTGTTCTTACAGTAAAGAGTCCATAGTCTCACTGCTCTTACTGTAAAGAGTCCATGGTCTCACTGCTCTTACAGTAAAGAGTCCATAGTCTCACTGCTCTTACAGTATAGAGTCCATAGTCTCACTGCTCTTACAGTAAAGAGTCCATAGTCTCACTGCTCTTACAGTAAAGAGTCCATAGTCTCACTGCTCTTACAGTAAATAGTCCATAGTCTCACTGCTCTTACAGTAAAGAGTCCATAGTCTCACTGCTCTTACAGTATAGAGTCCACAATATCACTGCTTTTACTGTAAAGAGTCCATAGTCTCACTGCTCTTACTGTAAAGAGTCCATAGTCTCACTGCTCTTACAGTATAGAGTCCATAGTCTCACTGCTCTTACAGTAAAGAGTCCATAGTCTCACTGCTCTTACAGTAAAGAGTCCATAGTCTCACTGCTCTTACAGTATAGAGTCCACAGTCTCACCGCTCTTACAGTAAAGAGTCCATAGTCTCACTGCTCTTACAGTATATAGTCCATAGTCTCACGGCTCTTACAGTAAAGAGTCCATAGTCTCACTGCTCTTACAGTAAAGAGTCCATAGTCTCACTGCTCTTACAGTAAAGAGTCCATAGTCTCACTGCTCTTACAGTAAAGAGTCCATAGTCTCACTGCTCTTACAGTAAAGAGTCCATAGTCTCACTGCTCTTACAGTAAAGAGTCCATAGTCTCACTGCTCTTACTGTAAAGAGTCCATAGTCTCACTGCTCTTACAGTAAAGAGTCCATAGTCTCACTGCTCTTACAGTAAAGAGTCCATAGTCTCACCGCTCTTACAGTAAAGAGTCCATAGTCTCACTGCTCTTACAGTAAAGAGTCCATAGTCTCAATGCTCTTACAGTAAAGAGTCCATAGTCTCACTGCTCTTACAGTATAGAGTCCATAGTCTCACTGCTCTTACAGTAAAGAGTCCATAGTCTCACTGCTCTTACTGTAAAGAGTCTATAGTCTCACTCCTCTTACAGTAAAGAGTCCATAGTCTCACTCCTCTTACAGTAAAGAGTCCATAGTCTCACTGCTCTTACAGTAAAGAGTCCATAGTCTCACTGCTCTTACAGTAAAGAGTCCATAGTCTCACTCCTCTTACAGTATAGAGTCCATAGTCTCACTGCTCTTACAGTAAAGAGTCTCACTGCTCTTACAGTAAAGAGTCCATAGTCTCACTGCTTTTACTGTATATAGTCCATAGTCTCACTGCTCTTACAGTAAAGAGTCCATAGTCTCACTGCTCTTACCGTAAAGAGTCCATAGTCTCACTGCCCTTACTGTAAAGAGTCCATAGTCTCACTGCTCTTACTGTAAAGAGTCTATAGTCTCACTGCTCTTACAGTAAAGAGTCCATAGTCTCACTGCCCTTACTGTAAAGAGTCCATAGTCTCACTGCTCTTACTGTAAAGAGTCCATAGTCTCACTGCTCTTACAGTAAAGAGTCCATAGTCTCACTGCTCTTACAGTAAAGAGTCCATAGTCTCACTGCTCTTACAGTAAAGAGTCCATAGTCTCATTGCTCTTACAGTAAAGAGTCCATAGTCTCACTGCTCTTACAGTAAAGAGTCCATAGTCTCACTGCTCTTACAGTAAAGAGTGCATAGTCTCATTGCTCTTACAGTAAAGAGTCCATAGTCTCACTGCTCTTACAGTAAAGAGTCCATAGTCTCACTGCTCTTACAGTATAGAGTCCATAGTCTCATTGCTCTTACAGTAAAGAGTCCATAGTCTCACTGCTCTTACAGTAAAGAGTCCATAGTCTCACTGCTCTTACAGTAAAGGGTCCATAGTCTCACTGCTCTTACAGTAAAGAGTCCATAGTCTCACTGCTCTTACAGTAAAGAGTCCATAGTCTCACTGCTCTTACAGTAAAGAGTCCATAGTCTCACTGCTCTTACAGTAAAGAGTCCATAGTCTCACTGCTCTAACAGTAAAAAGTCCATAGTCTCACTGCTCTTACAGTAAAGAGTCCATAGTCTCACTGCTCTTACAGTAAAGAGTCCATAGTCTCACTGCTCTTACAGTAAAGAGTCCATAGTCTCACTGCTCTTACAGTAAAGAGTCCATAGTCTCACTGCTCTAACAGTAAAGAGTCCATAGTCTCACTGCTCTTACAGTAAAGAGACCATAGTCTCACTGCTCTTACAGTATAGAGTCCATAGTCTCACTGCTCTTACAGTAAAGAGTCCATAGTCTCACTGCTCACACAGTAAAGAGTCCATAGTCTCACTGCTCTTACTGTAAAGAGTCCATAGTCTCACTGCTCTTACAGTAAAGAGTCCATAGTCTCACTGCTCTTACAGTAAAGAGTCCATAGTCTCACTGCTCTAACAGTAAAGAGTCCATAGTCTCACTGCTCTTACAGTAAAGAGTCCATAGTCTCACTGCTCTAACAGTAAAGAGTCCATAGTCTCACTGCTCTTACAGTAAAGAGTCCATAGTCTCACTGCTCACACAGTAAAGAGTCCATAGTCTCACTGCTCGTACAGTAAAGAATCCATAGTCTCACTGCTCTTACAGTAAAGAGTCCATAGTATCACTGCTCTTACAGTAAAGAGTCCATAGTCTCACTGCTCTTACAGTATACAGTCCATAGTCTCACTGCTCTTACAGTAAAGAGTCCATAGTCTCACTGCTCTTACAATAAAGAGTCCATAGTCTCACTGCTCTTACAGTAAAGAGTCCATAGTCTCACTGCTCTTACAGTAAAGAGTCCACAGTCTCACTGCTCTTACAGTAAAGAGTCCATAGTCTCACTGCTCTTACAATAAAGAGTCCATAGTCTCACTGCTCTTACAGTAAAGAGTCCATAGTCTCACTGCTCTTACAGTAAAGAGTCCATGGTCTCACTGCTCTTACAGTAAAGAGTCCATAGTCTCACTGCTCTTACAGTAAAGAGTCCATAGTCTCACCGCTCTTACAGTATAGAGTCCACAGTCTCACCGCTCTTACAGTAAAGAGTCCATAGTCTCACCGCTCTTACAGTAAAGAGCCCATAGTCTCACTGCTCTTACAATAAAGAGTCCATAGTCTCACTGCTCTTACAGTAAAGAGTCCATAGTCTCACTGCTCTTACAGGAAAGAGTCCATAGTCTCACTGCTCTTACAGTAAAGAATCCATAGTCTCACTGCTCTTACAGTATAGTGTCCATAGTCTCACTGCTCTTACAGTAAAGAGTCCATAGTATCACTGCTCTTACAGTAAAGAGTCCATGGTCTCACTGCTCTTACAGTAAAGAGTCCATAGTCTCACTGCTCTTACAGTAAAGAGTCCATAGTCTCACTGCTCTTACAGTATAGCGTCCATAGTCTCACTGCTCTTACAGGAAAGAGTCCATAGTCTCACTGCTCTTACAGTAAAGAATCCATAGTCTCACTGCTCTTACAGTAAAGAGTCCATAGTCTCACTGCTCTTACTGTAAAGAGTCCATAGTCTCACTGCTCTTACAGTATAGCGTCCATAGTCTCACTGCTCTTACAGTAAAGAGTCCATAGTCTCACTGCTCTTACAGTAAAGAGTCCATAGTCTCACTGCTCTTACAGTAAAGAGTCCATAGTCTCACTGCTCTTACAGTATAGAGTCCATAGTCTCACTGCTCTTACTGTAAAGAGTCCATAGTCTCACTGCTCTTACAGTAAAGAGTCCATAGTCTCACTGCTCTTACAGTAAACAGTCCATAGTCTCACTGCTCTTACAGTATAGAGTCCATAGTCTCACTGCTCTTACAGTAAAGAGTCCATAGTCTCACTGCTCTTACAGTAAAGAGCCCATAGTCTCACTGCTCTTACAGTAAAGAGTCCATAGTCTCACTGCTCTTACAGTAAAGAGTCCATAGTCTCACTGCTCTTACAGTAAAGAGTCCATAGTCTCACTGCTCTTACAGTAAAGAGTCCATAGTCTCACTGCTCTTACAGTAAAGAGTCCATAGTCTCACTGCTCTTACAGTAAAGAGTCCATAGTCTCACTGCTCTTACAGTAAAGAGTCCATAGTCTCACTGCTCTTACAGTAAAGAGTCCATAGTCTCACTGCTCTTACAGTAAAGAGTCCATAGTCTCACTGCTCTTACAGTAAAGAGTCCATAGTCTCACTGCTCTTACTGTAAAGAGTCCATAGTCTCACTGCTCTTACAGTATAGAGTCCATAGTCTCACTGCTCTTACTGTAAAGAGTCCATAGTCTCACTGCTCTAACAGTAAAGAGTCCACAGTCTCACTGCTCTTACAGTAAAGAGTCCATAGTCTCACTGCTCTTACAGTATAGAGTCCATAGTCTCACTGCTCTAACAGTAAAGAGTCCATAGTCTCACTGCTCTTACAGTAAAGAGTCCATAGTCTCACTGCTCTTACAGTAAAGAGTCCATAGTCTCACTGCTCTTACAGTATAGAGTCCATAGTCTCACTGCTCTTACAGTAAAGAGTCCATAGTCTCACTGCTCTTACAGTAAAGAGTCCATAGTCTCACTGCTCTTACAGTAAAGAGTCCACAGTCTCACTGCTCTTACAGTAAAGAGTCCATAGTCTCACTGCTCTTACAGTATAGAGTCCATAGTCTCACTACTCTTACAGTAAAGAGTCCATAGTCTCACTGCTCTTACAGTAAAGAGTCCATAGTCTCACTGCTCTTACAGTAAAGAGTCCATAGTCTCACTGCTCTTACAGTAAAGAGTCCATAGTCTCACTGCTCTTACCGTAAAGAGTCCATAGTCTCACTGCTCTTACAGTAAAGAGTCCATAGTCTCACTGCTCTCACAGTATAGAGTCCATAGTCTCACTGCTCTTACAGTAAAGAGTCCACAGTCTCACTGCTCTTACAGTATAGAGTCCATAGTCTCACTACTCTTACAGTAAAGAGTCCATAGTCTCACTGCTCTTACAGTAAAGAGTCCATAGTCTCACTGCTCTTACAGTAAAGAGTCCATAGTCTCACTGCTCTTACAGTAAAGAGTCCATAGTCTCACTGCTCTTACAGTAGAGAGTCCATAGTCTCACTGCTCTTACAGTAAAGAGTCCATAGTCTCACTGCTCTTACAGTAAAGAGTCCATAGTCTCACTGCTCTTACAGTAAAGAGTCCATAGTCTCACTGCTCTTACAGTATAGAGTCCATAGTCTCACTGCTCTTACAGTAAAGAGTCCATAATCTCACTGCTCTTACAGTATAGAGTCCATAGTCTCACTGCTCTTACAGTATAGAGTCCATAGTCTCACTGCTCTTACAGTAAAGAGTCTATAGTCTCACTGCTCTTACAGTATAGAGTCCATAGTCTCACTGCTCTTACAGTAAAGAGTCCATAGTCTCACTGCTCTTACATTACAGAGTCCGTAGTCTCACTGCTCTTACCGTAAAGAGTCCACAGTCTCACTGCTCTTACAGTAAAGAGTCCATAGTCTCACTGCTCTTACTGTAAAGAGTCCATAGTCTCACTGCTCTTACAGTAAAGAGTCCATAGTCTCACTGCTCTTACAGTAAAGAGTCCATAGTCTCACTGCTCTTACAGTATACAGTCCATAGTCTCACTGCTCTTACAGTAAAGAGTCCACAGTCTCACCGCTCTTACAGTAAAGAGTCCATAGTCTCACTGCTCTTACAGTAAAGAGCTCCATAGTCTCACTGCTCTTACAGTAAAGAGTCCTCTTCTATGTTTGTGTATGAACCTTCTTTCCTCCAGAGGCAGATAGAAAGATATTATATTAGATAGACGGTAGATATGAGATAGATGATGGATAGATACTTCCTGCACGTTGCGGCCGCCTGCCCCTTACTGCAGGGCTCTCCCTGTGTGGCGTTTGTGCCCGGAGCCCCTCATTAGGCGGCGCCCCCTGCCCCCGGAGCCGGTGGGCACAGAGCGCATGTAATGTGCGAGATGATGCAGTAAAAGCTCTATGAATAAATTACAAGCTGTGAGCATGAAATCCCCGGCCGGGGAGGGGGACGCTACTGGGGAAGCGACGGGGAGGGGTGCGGAGCTGCATGATGGGGGGCCGCAGGGACTGGGGGTCTGTATATATTCTCCCAGTTATCATTCAAGGTGACGGAATCTCAGAAGCAGAAAATCTCCTCACAATTGAAAAGCTTTCAGTTGAAAGTAATTTTCTTGGTACCAGAGAAGCAGCGATTATTACACCGACTCACTAACGTCATATGACATGGAGATGAGAGGACTGCGTGTCAGTCTTCACTGTAGTTCTGGCATTCTGTTCATGAACCAGGACTAGAGCGCTGGATATTTCTTCTGAGCTCGGCTCGATAAGCTGAGGGACAGGAATACAATGAGGAAATGGCGGCGAGTGATGGATGGCGGGCGGCTGGCGTTATCACTAACGCGCAATATACGGGAAGAACAAAGCAGCAGCATTCCAAACAGACGGGAGACCATTATACATATGCCGCCACCATAAAACCGCCACCAAGAGCTTCCACTGATTAAACTGCTGCACAGCGATAGAATATCTCCTCCTCCCATCCCCCCCACTGGAATGTGTCGGATGCAGGGGTTACTCCCCACTATAGATCTGCACCCGGGAAAGCTGGGTGGCCACCAGCGCGGTTTCTATTACCGCTGCCCAGGCCATGGCTCCTGAAGATCAGAGAATGTAGGGGCAGATTTAAGCTTCTGGCCGGGGCCCCTCTATCCCAGGGCCCAAGAGGCTGCCTCTATGGTAGAGCTTACTAGAGGAGACTATAGCAGCTGTTACAAGACTACAACTCCCAGCATGCCCCCACAGTTTCAGCTGCAATGTCACAGGCCGCGGCTCAGTTGAGTTCCTCCCTTTACTCCTTGTTACAGTATGGTCCCCACATTGTAGCAACAGGTGACAACTAACCTCTGCCCAAAGAGGGCAACGAGCAACAGAGAGAATGGGGGGTCTGAGGGAGGGGGCGATTCCGGGGGTCCTACTGATGACAGACACATAGAAATACCAGAGATGAACCCGAGGAGGCAGCAGATTGTGCCCGACCCTGGGCCCGGGACACCACCCCCCATAATAACCTGTCAGCTATTGGGAGAGAAGGAGAAGAAAAAGGTAGAAAGATACAAAGTAACAGGAAGAATGAGGGAGAGGGGACAGAGGGAGAGAAGAGAAAGACAGAAGAGAGAGAGGACAGAGGGAGAGAAGAGAGAGACAGAAGAGAGAGAGAGAGAGGACAGAGGGAGAGAGAGAAGAGAGAGAGGACAGAGGGAGAGAAGAGAGAGACAGAAGAGAGAGAGGACAGAGGGAGAGAAGAGAGAGACAGAAGAGAGAGAGAGAGAGGACAGAGGGAGAGAGAGAAGAGAGAGAGGACAGAGGGAGAGAAGAGAGAGACAGAAGAGAGAGAGAGGACAGAGGAAGAGAAGAGAGAGACAGAAGAGAGAGAGGACAGAGGGAGAGAAGAGAGAGACAGAAGAGAGAGGGACAGAGGGAGAGAAGAGTGAGAGGACAGAGGGAGAGAAGAGAGAGACAGAAGAGAGAGGGACAGAGGAAGAGAAGAGAGAGACAGAAGAGAGAGGGACATAGGGAGAGAAGAGAGAGACAGAAGAGAGAGGGACAGAGGGAGAGAAGAGAGAGACAGAAGAGAGAGGGACAGAGGGAGAGAAGAGTGAGACAGAAGAGAGAGAGGACAGAGGGAGAGAAGAGAGAGACAGAAGAGAGAGGGACAGAGGGAGAGAAGAGAGAGACAGAAGAGAGAGGGACAGAGGGAGAGAAGAGAGAGACAGAAGAGAGAGGGACAGAGGGAGAGAAGAGAAAGACAGAAGAGAGAGAGGACAGAGGGAGAGAAGAGAGAGACAGAAGAGAGAGGGACAGAGGGAGAGAAGAGAGAGACAGAAGAGAGAGAGGACAGAGGGAGAGAAGAGACAGAAGAGAGAGACAGAAGAGAGAGGGACAGAGGGAGAGAAGAGAAAGACAGAAGAGAGAGAGGACAGAGGGAGAGAAGAGAAAGACAGAAGAGAGAGAGGACAGAGGGAGAGAAGAGAAAGACAGAAGAGAGAGAGGACAGAGGGAGAGAAGAGAAAGACAGAAGAGAGAGGGACAGAGGGAGAGAAGAGAAAGACAGAAGAGAGAGGGACAGAGGGAGAGAAGAGAGAGACAGAAGAGAGAGGGACAGAGGGAGAGAAGAGAGAGACAGAAGAGAGAGAGGACAGAGGGAGAGAAGAGACAGAAGAGAGAGAGACAGAAGAGAGAGGGACAGAGGGAGAGAAGAGAGAGACAGAAGAGAGAGAGAGAGAGGGAGAGAAGAGAGAGAGGGGAGAGAGGGAGAGAAGAGAGAGAGGGGAGAGAGGGAGAGAAGAGAGAGACAGAAGAGAGAGGAGATAATTAGACAGAGAGAGACAGAAGAGAGAGAGAGAGGACAGAGGGAGAGAAGAGAGAGACAGTAGAGAGAGGAGATAATTAGACAGAGAGAGGACATGGAACAACAAAACTGTAACCCGAAGGAAGAGAGAGATGTAGGCGAGAAAGAGAGAGACTTAGAAGTGAAAGAGATATACAGTAGAAGAAAGACAGAAGAGACTTAAGAGGTAGACCTAGGAGAGACATATAAGAGAGTGACATAGCAGAGAGGCACACTCTGATGTGAGGTAGAGACAGTCAGGCAATGCTCCCGGGAAATGGCGGCAGATACGGGAATGGGGGTCTATAGAGGCGCCATAGGAGGGGGTAACCTAAAGACTGCGGTGCCGGAGGGGATCGGGGGGACATGGAGATGAATGAGGGAGGCTGACAGCTTGAGATGCACAGAGAAGGGGGAGGGGTCTTTTTGGATTTTTGCTTCTAACTCTCTGGTTTCATAACCGAGCTCCTGGCGGAGAGTGAAATGGGGTCACACTGAGCGGGTAACACGCCGCCCCGTCTGCCTGGGTTTATATTTAGTCTGGGAGAGTCTCCTCTATGATTCTGCCTCTATAGCTGGAGCCGCACCGAGCTGCTGAAATATTGATTGGGCAGAAGTCCTGAAACTAGAACAGCTACAGGCGTCCCCGATAGCTACAGGTGTGCCCTATAGCTACAGGTGTGCCCTATAGCTACAGGTGTGCCCTATAGCTACAGGTGTGCCCTATAGCTACAGGTGTGCCCTATAGCTACAGGCGTCCCCGATAGCTACAGGTGTGCCCTATAGCTACAGGTGTGCCCTATAGCTACAGGTGTGCCCTATAGCTACAGGCGTCCCCGATAGCTACAGGTGTGCCCTATAGCTACAGGTGTGCCCTATAGCTACAGGTGTGCCCTATAGCTACAGGTGTGCCCTATAGCTACAGGCGTCCCCGATAGCTACAGGTGTGCCTCTAAAAAACAAAAAACAACAGCAGCACAGGTAGAAAAAAAGTCAGCGGGGTGCAAGTCCTGAGGGCGGGTGGGCGACCATTCCACTGTACAAGGCAGCGCTCCAGATAAAAGTGAAAGGTGATGACCCTATTTATTCCCAGGCAGCTCTTCAGCCGACTCAATGAGGCCTTTGTGAAGCAGGTGTGGGACTAATACACAGGCAGGAGACGGGGGAGGGCGGGGGGGTTCAGAGGCTCCAAATATCTAATAAGCACCAGACACAGGAAAGAGTTAAATAGTGTGTCATATAATAGAGGGGCTAATATAGGAGTTTTGCATCAAACTCCAGAGCTGCACTCACAATTCTGCAGCCTCAGAGCTGAAATCTCCCAGCACTCCCTGCTTGTTCAGTGTCTGCACGGAGTTTGCTCTGCTGATATGCCTTCTGGGAAGCAGTCATCTGCATTACAGAAGCCAGAGGCATACATAGATGGAAGGGGGTCCCATAGCAAAGATCAAAATGGGCTTCTAATCGTGGTGCTGGGTCTTGCCAGTCAGGACAGAAGGGTCTGGTTCCTCTTCTCCCCCTTATCTTTGGGCCAATTACTCCCCCTGCAGGGAGAGGGCAGTGCACTGGTTATTACTGGGACCTATGAGGACTGGGCCCCTTTCTCTACAGGCTCTATAGCAGCATCATGGTTCTGCATCTACGGTACGTCCCACCTTGAGTGCAGCTCTGGAGTATAATACAGGCCACAAATTAGGATTTTACTTGTTACAGAGATTTATGTAAACAGTAAAACAGTGTTAAGATGTGCACATCCCCTTTAAGGCTAGGTAGTGTATGGTCATCCCCTTTAAGGTCTGGTACCGCACACGTAGGGCAGGTATGAGGTCGGCACACGGCTTTGTGCTGGCAGTGCAGGGGTTATCTTATTAAGCGGCTCGGTTAGCGCTGGGGGTGTTTGCGGGCAGAATGCGCTCAAGCAGCTGCAGATCAATGACAACTGATCAATAGCATCAATCCGGCGGACAGGGATCCCTCCATGGTCCCGCACATTATCCGCCTTCTCATCCGCTCCAATACTATTTGCCTCCATCTGCATTGAGGATTTATCTGGGTGCCCAGGTCTCTGCATCGTGCGCTCCCCCCTCCTCCCTCTCGCTCCCTCCTTCTCTGGAATCCCCATATTCCCCCAGGCTCTCGCTTTCCCCGGCTAAAGATCCTTTCAGCTGCAATTCACAGCGCACAATTAATTCACAACAGCAACCAACATCCCCTGAACCAGCTGAGTTCACATGTAACAGAAGAGCAGTAAGCACAGGGGGCAGGAGATATTGGGGGGCATTGTGTGATGAGATGACTTCTATGGTTATTAGCATTGGGAGATCTGTCATTCATTGCAAAGATTCATCTGTACAGAGAACGCCTGGGCCATAGTCTGGGAGGTCTACAATGCACCAATATTAGATCATGCATTTACTTCCCCCTGATCCATCAAGGGGAGAGGAGGAGGGTTCAGAATGGTATCGGTTATGGCCTACAGGTCATCCAGAAGATTGTAGAGAGCCGAGGAAGCCTGGACAAAGCATGGAGACGTCAAGAAACCAGGTCAAGAAGACGGGTGCAAGAGGGTCGATTGAGAATGGACCTCAATCCATTGCAGACATCAATGTGTTTGAGAATATGACCCTAGAGGTTAATATGATGGAGAAGAGGGAAGTCAATTAAGGGGATGAAGGAGTCAATGAGACTCAGGGGTTAATAATCTGAGTTAAAGAAAGATGACTCCTTAAATACGAAAGAGTACAGACGAAGTAATGGTGGGTAAAGAGAAGATGTATGCAGCTGTAGAGAAAGTGCAATGAAAGACTAATAAGTGCATCAGTGATAGTGGTGGTCATGAAGTAGCAGAGGAGACATCAATGGTGGTGGTCATGAAGGAGTAGAGGGAACATCACTGGTGGTGGTCATGAAGGCGTAGAGAGGACATCACTGGTGGTGGTCATGAAGGAGTAGAGGGGACAACATTGGTGTTGGTCATGAAGGAGTTAGAGGGGACATCAGTGGTGGTGGTGGTCATGAAGGAGTAGAGGTGACATCAATGGTGGTGGTCATGAAGGAGTAGAGGAGACATCCCTGGTGGTGGTCATGAAGGAGTAGAGGGGATATATCTGGTGGTGGTCATGAATGAGTAGAGGGGACATCACTGGTGGTGGTCATGAAGGAGTAGAGGGGACATCAATAGTGGTGGTCATGAAGAAGTAGAGGGGACATCAATAGTGGTGGGCATGAAGGAGTAGAGGGGACATCAATAGTGGTGGGCATGAAGGAGTAAAGGGGACAACATTGGTGGTGGCCATGAAGGAGTAGAGGGGACATACTGGTGGTGGTCATGAAGGAGTAGAGGGGACATACTGGTGGTGGTCATGAAGGAGTAGAGGGGACATCACTGGTGGTGGTCATGAAGGAGTTAGAGGGGACATCATCGTTGGTAGTAGCGAAGGTAGAAAAGCAACACGATGAGTGGAAGTAAATCAAGTGTTAATAATGTAAGGGATGTTATTGTGAACAAGAAAAATATAATGTAATGTGTCTTTAAAGGGGTAGTCCAGGAATATATAATTTCTACTAGATGCCAGCAGCCTGCCTGTACTTACCTGCTCCCCGCGGCTCCAGTCCTCCGCGCTGGCTCCTGTGTCTCCATCTTTTGGTTCAGGGTTTGTTTTCTTCCTCCCTGGAATGGGCATAGTCCCCCGATCCTCTTCAGGAAACCACAGGCCTCATTGAGGATGTGTCTCTTTTGGACAACTCAACACCACTATGATCAGTACGAAATACGCCGCAAGATGTGGAAACGCTGAGGTCCAGCAATGTTCCGTCCTACGACCATGGCTCCAGTGGTTCTACATACATTACTCCGCTGCGGCCGCTCTATAAACCTCACCTATTCTTGGATGACGTAAAAGTCATAAGACGGCCATACACCTGGGTGGGTGGGTGGATCAACTGACCATCTATTGTCTATGGAGGCATCACAGCCATTCCCTAAGGCCCTTCAAGGGCAAACAAAGGTCAGATTTTATGCTCTGTGGTTATAAGAGATAGGTATTACTGGAAGTGTGATTGCCGCTTATCGCCATCCCCGTATTAAAGCGACATTAGCGTATGCGTGAGCTGAATGGGGCGGTCAGGAGTGATGGCTGTTACCTGGCCATGAGACTGTCCTGTCTGCTCTTCTCAGGAGCCTCTATGACATATAGATGTTATTCTCCGTTTTTTCTTTCATTCTCTGTGCCCTGTTCAGTTCTCTTTAATCTTTTCTTTCTTTTCCATCAGGGCGTGTTCACATTGGGGTTCCTTATCTCGGAAATTCCGAATCTGTCACTATAAAGGAATCCACTGGGTCTCCATCTATTTTACTGGATGTAGTAGTGCAGCTTGCTGTGCTGTTTTGTCCCATATTTTTCATGGAATCTGCAACAGAGGCCTCTACAAAGCATCCTGCACAGATACTCGCCACTGGATCCTCTCCTTTCTGTTCATCATCTCTAACCATTTTCCTCTCTTTTCAGTTCCTTGTTTTAGTTTTCTTCCCTCTATTTTCCTTTCCTTCTTTCCCCCTGTTTTCCCTCTCTGTTCCTGTTTGTCTCCTCTCTCATTCCCTGCTTCTCTCTTGTTCTTTTCTTTCCTCTCCACTTCTCTCTTGTTCTCTCCTCTTCTCTCCTTTGCTCTCTGTGTTTCTTCTCTCTTCTCCTCTCCTCTCCCTCATCTTCTCTCCTTTCCTCACTGCTTCTCTCCTCTTCTCTGCTTTTCTCTCCTCTTCTATCCTGTTTCTCCCTTTGTCTCCTTTCCTCTCCACATATTTTGTTCTCTTCTCATCTCTCCTTTACTCTCTCCTTTCTCTTTTCATTTCCTGTTCTCTCCTTTCCTCTCAACTTCTTTCCTGCTCATTCTTCTCTCCTTTCCTCTCTGCTTCTGTCCTATTCTCTTCTCTTCTCTGCTTCACTCCTCTTCTTTCCTCCCCTTCTCTGTTCTCTCATTTCCTCTCCTCTTCTCTCTACCTCTCTCTTTTTATTTCCTTTCTCTTCTTTCCTGTCATCTTCTTTCCTCTCCA
This sequence comes from Bufo bufo, assembly GCF_905171765.1. Taxonomy (NCBI): domain Eukaryota; kingdom Metazoa; phylum Chordata; class Amphibia; order Anura; family Bufonidae; genus Bufo; species Bufo bufo. Next base: position 10,731,534 of record NC_053395.1, read on the forward strand.
CCCCTCCCCTTTCCTCTGCTTCTCTCCTGTTTTTCCTCTCTTTTACTCTCCTCTTCTGTTCTCTCCTCTCCTGTTCTCGTCTCTTCTTCCTTTTATATACACGTCTCTCCTTTCCTCTCCTCTCCTGTTCTCTCCTCTTCTTCCCTTTGCTTGCCTCCTCTGTCCTCTCTGCTTCCTTCCTCTTCTCTTATTCCTCCTCCTCGCCTCACTTTTCCTCCCTTTTTCCTACCTCTTCATTCTTTCATTTCCACCAGTTTTTTTTCTTCACTCTCATCCTCCGCTCTCCCTCCTCCATCCTCTTTTCACCGGTTTCTGAATTCACCATCTTTCTTGTCCAGGCCATTGCTTTGCCTTCATCCACTAACAGTAAATACACAGCCATTGGCAGCGGCACAAAATCACCCTGGGATTGGATATTGGGAGAGATTTATGCTGGAGCGTCCTAGTGATGGCGGTAATTCATTCTTCTCTGTTCTAGAGATGTGAGGAAGCACAGCCATTTGTAAGCAGATCTTCATGAAATATGTCACCCATTACAGGTGGCTCAGATACATGGGGAATGTGTGAAGGGCTTGCGTCACCGGTGCTTGTCGCAGGATATATAGCATGCAACACAAACACGGACACCGCTCATTTATGTTGTAATTGACTTGCATTGAGCTCTACAGGACACAGTGATGTTCCCCAGGTCTTGTGTTTATGGAAGGAGAGGATAACATAACAGGCCGAGTTACCTGATGTGAGAATTTCTGGCAAGGAGTCATGAAAATCTTCAACTGTGATATGAGATGTGGTCTGAATAGATCATCACTGGCCATGTTGACGTCCTGCCCAAGATTGTGGATAACGTCTTGAAAGTGAAGTGCTTCTAGGTAGACCTGGTGAGGGGCTGAGGGATCAGCGGTTCTTACAAGCTCCTTTTGGGTTAAAAAAAACCTCATCAGAGCAAAGAATAGACACAAAGAATGTCTCCCTGTCTGGAGGACCTGGCATGTATGTTCATTCCATGGACAGCCCATTGGTTTCAAGGTGACACATGCAATGCATCAGTTCACCTGCTGTGGCGCTGTAGAAAAAAGAGACACTTGCTGCCAGGTTCGCCTACAGATTACAGCTGATCCAGTTGCAGGACTCCCTGAGATCAGCTTAGTTTTTTGGGACCCTTCTAATAAAAAGTGGCAACTCCTTTTACTTTGAGATTGCTCTTATTATTGTGTGGGGGGTTCGGGTCCTTCTGACAACCCCTCCAATGTCTCCAAGGGTTGATTCTTAAAGCCCCCCCCCCCCCCTCCTTTTATTTTTCAATCCATTGAGTGGTCCAGATTTCTGCTTCTGTTCATCTCTAGGCTTGGATAAACCTTTTGGTGACCAATAGTTTTCCCATCCACCCTTTCAGTGTATTGATTCCCCACCATATTAGTCCTTAGTGAACTTATGGCACTGGAGGGTTCTTTTCATGATAGCATCTTCTGATATGTCAGTGATATCCATCAGAAGGTCACCTTGGTTGAGGTCAAGAAGTTGACTCCCTTCTGATTGGAGGCATCCCAAGACCAAAGTTCATCTCTCATTGGTATCAGCATGGAATTGGTCTCAGTGATGAAACAGCAGCCGAGTCTTCTTCAATGAGGATATTGATCTCAGACCTTCATTAATGCTCAAAACTCATAAATATTCAATCCCCTCACAGGCCTGGACTACGCCTTGTGAATCCTGATGGCCATGGTCATGAGAAGGTTGGTTGGCTCTTCTGTCCAGTGGTGGTGATGGAGAACGCTTCTCCTTAGGGATTGTGAGTCTGCTCCTCAGGAGACATTGCTGGTTGGCAGCTGGAGCGTTGATAAGCGGCGCCGCTCTTTTGCAGTAGGTCATTAGAGGCGTCTGCATGGAGTTATTGCCGTGAGATTGCACCCAGGGGCTTTACAGTGCTGGAAGCAGAGAAGAACATTTGTTTCTTCATCTCGGAAACTGATTTGCTCATTTTACTGAACAGTAAAATAGTGGTAATGGTAATAGGCCCCAATGGGCCCCTAGGGTGGGGTAATCAACGGTCCCCTTTCCCCGGACACATGGGGCAGGCATCTGTATGAGGAGTCGGCCAAAGGGTCATGGAAAGTGGATGAGCACTTCATCAGTATGGGGGGGGAGTCTATTTTGATCTTTGCCTTGTCCCTCTCCGTCATGTAGAGTCAATCCTAATAGACTTGTCCATGATGGCTGACGCATCCCATTGGAGGTGATGGTCTCTGAAGGCCATGCGCTCCGCACCAGGAGGAGAAGGGTTAAGGCTGAGCTGAAGATCTCTCCGGCTCTCCGAGGATAACAGAGGATTATTTCCAGACGGAGAGATTAATGATCAGATATTCTGTATATGGGGGGGGACTACGTGTTCTTCCCCCATAGAGACAAAGGGAAGACACTGAACATGAAAACTTACATCTCGAGTCTTGGACAACTTACCGTAACACGTAACGCGTCTGGATGCCGGGTATCCATCTTGTGCCCTTTAACTGGCTCCTTTAAAGGGAATGTCCACCCTCGGCACTTTGTGGGCTGATACATTTCATTATATACCTTCATAGCAGCCGGAGCTCCATTGTTCCTGACACAGAGCTCCAAAGCCCCTGCGCAGACAGTGGAGCAGATTTATGAAACTGTCTAAAAGTAAAACTGTCTTTGTTGCTCGTTGTAACCAATCCCAGCGCTGTAAGAAAGGAAAGCTGCGCAGTAATTGGTTGCTATGGGAATAACAGAGAACGGGTTTCATTTATCACCAATGAGAGACTGTCCATGTGATTCATAGCAACCAATCAGAGCTCAGCTTTCATCTCTTAAACTGCTGTGATAAAATAAAAGCTGAGCTCTGATTGGTTGCTATGGATAGCAAGGACAGCTTTTCTTCCAATTTACATAAATGAGACCCTCCGTGGGATACCTCGGTGACAATCAAGATGGCTGCCGCTACAGCTACTGCGGCTTTATCAGCTTCTCTAAATTTCTGAACGGCAAATAACCTTAGGGACCATTCACAAGACCGTATATTTCCGTAAAATTCCGCAATTTTGCAGATCGGATGCGGACCCATTCTTTTCAGTGGGGTCCGTTCCGTGGCCCCTCAATAGAACAAGAATAGGCATTTCTATAATGGAGAAGGTTGTTCAGTTCTGCAAAATGCGGAATGCACGCGGCCAGTATCCGAGTTTTGCGGATCCACATTTTGCAATCCGCAAAAAAGAGATACGGTTACCCTTAGGCTTTTTTCACGTCACATTTTCGTGTTTGTTTAGTGTGTAGACCACGAAGGCTCCTGATGTGCCGACTAAACGTGTCAGAGGTCAAAAGAGGGTCCTAATGGCCCCCGTCTGGCCGGTATACGTCAGTAAGAGAGAAAGGTCTGTGTAATGTCCTGGAGCAAGGATACTTTGGACTGTGTACGTTTGTGGACATTGCCCTTACTGCTACTCTGCAAACCCGTCACCTCCCTACTTTATTGCACTGTGATTTCTACTGTTGTGTGCACTCGCACTGATATGTTTAATAGAATATATCCTGTTCATTTGCACTGTTATTACACTATAGCTGCACTGCACTGTGGAAAGGGTTAATGCACAGCCAGCTAATACTGAGAGACTTTGGGACTTTCTATCTACGTGAAGATTTGGAGGGAGGGGGGGCAGACACACTGACCTTCTGACTGTCTGCTTTAGCTGCTTAGTCATTCCCATAGGCTTGCATTGAAGCTGTATACAAGTCTATGATAGACAGAAATTGTAACATTGATTCAGTTTAGGCTGTGCTTCTCCACTCCACCCCTCCCACTAGAAGATTCTAGTTCAGCCAAAAACTGTGTATAAGGAGAGCAATCAGAGCCCCTAGTGTTCTGCAATGAGGGACCAGGGGAGACTCTGCCACACTATTGAGTGACCAGAAGAAGATGAGCCCCTGGATCACCAGCCTTTGTCCACGATACCAGCTTTCTGAGAGAGAGAGAGAGAGGGAGAAAGAGAGAGACAGTTAGCTCAGGCCTTTCCTCAGCATCAAACCCTTCTTCTGCCCGGGACGAGACTGCATAGAGGAGACTGAAAAGAAAGAAGAGGGACAATATGTGCGCTGTGCCGCCAAAGTTTTTCATACTAGGCCACGCCTCTGGATTATCATTCCTTTGTTCCACATTGAAAAAGTTTCCGTCCGGTTCCTGATGGCAATCCGTGCTTCGATTACGATATACCAGCAGGTGAGCGCACCCAACCCCCTTTACTAGGCCACTCCTCTAAATCCGCCCAGAACATAACTATGCACACCTAATCACACTCCGTCCCCTAAATACCCCCACAATTATTACCCCTTTATGCTGCCACAGTAGTTATGCCAACATTGTGTCCCTTCACAGGTTATGCCCAGATATGTGCCCACTCACAGTACTTATGCCCACATTGTGACCCCTTCACTACAGTCATGCCAACATGTGCCCCCTTCTTAGTAGTTATGCCCAGATATGTGCCCCTTCACAGTAGTTATGCCAACATGTGCCCCCTTCTTAGTAGTTATGCCCAGATATGTGCCCCTTCACAGTAGTTATGCCTGGATATGTACCCCCTCACAGTAGTTATGCCCAGATATGTCACCTTCACAGTAATTATGCCTAGATATATGCCACCTCCACAGTAGTTATGCCTAAATATGCCCCCTTTACAGTAGTTATGCCCAGGTATGTGCCTCCTCACAGTAGTTATGCCCTGATATGTGTCCCTTTCACAGTAGTTATGCCCTGATATGTGTCCCCTCACAGTAGTTATGCCCTGATTTGTGCCCCCTTTCACAGTACTTATGCCCTGATATGTGATCCCTTTCACAATAGGTATGCTAACATTTGTGCCCCCTCACAGTAGTTACACCTAGATATGAGCCCCCTCACAGCAGTTATGCCCAGATATGTGCCCCCTCACAGTAGTTATGCCCAGATATGAGCACCCTCACAGTAGTTACGCCTAGATATGAGCTCCCTCACAGTAGTTATGCCCAGATATGAGCACCCTCACAGTAGTTATGCCCAGATATGTGGCCCCTCACAGTAGTTATGCCTGGATATGTGCCCTCTTTCACAGTTATGCCCAGATATGTGCCCCATCACAGTAGTTATGCCCAGATATGTGTCCCCTCACAGTAGTTATGCCCAGATATGTGCCCCCTCACAGTAGTTACACCTAGATATGAGCCCCCTCACAGTAGTTATGCCCAGATATGTGCCCCCTCACAGTAGTTATGCCCAGATATGTGCCCCCTCACAGTAGTTATGCCCAGATATGAGCACCCTCACAGTAGTTACACCTAGATATGAGCTCCCTCACAGTAGTTATGCCCAGATATGTGTCCCCTCACAGTAGTTATGCCCTGATATGTGGCCCCTCACAGTAGTTATGCCTAGATATGTGCCCTCTTTCACAGTTATGCCCAGATATGTGCCCCACCACATTGAAAAAGTTTCCGTCCGGTTCCTGATGGCAATCCGTGCTTCGATTACGATATACCAGCAGGTGAGCGCACCCAACCCCCTTTACTAGGCCACTCCTCTAAATCCGCCCAAAACATAACTATGCACACCTAATCACACTCAGTCCCCTAAATACCCCCACAATTATTCCCCTTTATGCTGCCACACAGTAGTTATGCCAACATTGTGCCCCTTCACAGGTTATGCCCAGATATGTGCCCACTCACAGTACTTATGCCCACATTGTGACCCCTTCACCACAGTCATGCCAACATGTGCCCCCTTCTTAGTAGTTATGCCCAGATATGTGCCCCTTCACAGTAGTTATGCCTGGACATGTGCCCCCTCACAGTAGTTATGCCCAGATATGTCCTTTTCACAGTAGTTATGCCTAGATATATGCCACCTTCACAGTAGTTATGCCTAAATATGCCCCCTTTACAGTAGTTATGCCCAGGTATGTGCCTCCTCACAGTAGTTATGCCCTGAAATGTGTCCCTTTCACAGTAGTTATGCCCTGATATGTGTCCCCTCACAGTAGTTATGCCCTAATATGTGTCCCTTCACAGTAGTTATGCCCTGATATGTGTCCCCTCACTGTAGTTATGCCCTGATATGTGTCCCTTCACAGTAGTTATGCCCTGATATGTGTCCCCTCACAGTAGTTATGCCCTGATTTGTGCCCCCTTTCACAGTACTTATGCCCTGATATGTGATCCCTTTCAAAATAGGTATGCCCACATTTCTGCCCCCTCACAGTAGTTACGCCTAGATATGAGCCCCCTCACAGTAGTTATGCCCAGATATGTGCCCCCTCACAGTAGTTATGCCCAGATATGAGCACCCTCACAGTAGTTACGCCTAGATATGAGCTCCCTCACAGTAGTTATGCCCAGATATGAGCACCCTCACAGTAGTTATGCCCAGATATGAGCACCCTCACAGTAGTTACACCTAGATATGAGCTCCCTCACAGTAGTTATGCCCAGATATGAGCCCCCTCACAGTGTTATGCCCAGATATGTGCTCCGCTCCTCCCGAGCAGCAGGCAGGATACACATCGGCTGCTCTGGTCTGGTTAGGAGGAGCACAGGTGACTCTGGGCCCGCCCCCCTACACAGACCAGCAGTGTGGAGTGCCGGGGAAGGGGGGAGGAAGTGGGGAGCTATGGAAGCATGGTGTCAGCTTCCTACTCCTTCCTACACCCACTGAGGAAGCTGAGACGAAACGCGTGTCGGGGTCTCTAGGAGGTGCCACTAGCCGGGTCTGAATTGTGTATATGTTGTGAATCACGTTTTTTAATCTAGGTGGGGGAGCCCCATGGTTTGACTTTCCATCCCACCAGCTATAACTTGATGTCCCGACGTGTTTTGTGCACTCTCCATGTGGTTGTCTCTGTCGTTGACAATTTATGCATCTGTTTATTTGTTTTATTGATTTCAATAAAGATACCTTCTTGCATTATATCTGTGCATATGCTGAGTGCCTGGGCTTGTCCCATCTAGGAGCTTTTCATTTTCGACACTTGCGTTCTATTTGTGTTGTGCAACCGTATTCCGGTTTTGTCTTCTATTGCTCATTGGTATCTATCCCTTCCGGAGAGCAGCAACATGTGGTGACACCTCGACGGCGTCCGGGGGACCTAGCGTAGGATTGGGGCCACCCCAAACCCGGATATGAGTAGTGGACACCATTCCATCCCTGGAAGCCCAGCGTAAAAATGTGCATGTTCCAATAAACGGGTGACGGATGCTGCTGTCCACACGGTTCAGTAGAGGGAGAAAAATCCAAAACCTGCGCCTTTTCCATGACGCCTTGATGCGGTTTTAATACATATTTTGCCATCCAGTTTGGTGCTCATTGTGGATTTCAGACACTGATTTCTCCCGAATATAGGGAACAGTGCGCTGAAAACAATCTCTGCCATATAAATGATGGCGTGGGTTCCCACCGAAATCAATTGCAGATGGATCGAGGCATTTTCTACGCTAATTTAGAATCTGCGCGAAGACACCCTCAGGCGTCCATTACCATTTAAAGTATAGCTCTTCCCGGCGTATGGAGACAAAAGACTGATGATGTGAACAGGGCGGAAGGAAGGAGGCCGGAGACAGAAGAAGAGAAGGCTGGAGGCCACGCTCCTCGGGGGATCGCCAAATACCTGCCGTCAGATCAGCCCAGGACAATGGTCGTCGATAGCAATGCAGCCGGTAAACAGGCTGAGGTCAGAACACCATGAATCACATGAGAATGACTTCCAACCCAGCTGGCCCACGGCCCGGAGTGACTCTTTTCAGGATTCTTGGAAAGCTGGGTGGCTTTACCGACCACCAGCAGCGGCAGCCGGGCTGAGGACGCCTCTCCTAAGCTAAATTTATTCTGGGAAATTCACAATAAAGCTATAGGCAAAGGCTCATAGAGAGCTACATGTCAGATAGGATGAGCGTCACTGTCCTCTGGATGGATAGAATGGGGACGTATAGCTGAGACACCTTACCGGACAGTGGGTCCGCATGCATCAATGGTGCACATTTAAAGGGGAACTCCAGCCATCACATAATATCACCCTGGTGACTCCTCCTCTCACCACGACCAACAGAATACATTTTGGAAACCCCTTATCGGACAGTTTACATTGCAGCCCTATATCATATATACCGTATATTACAGCCCGTCAATCATTCACATCTGTCCGCTAATGGGCGGAGCTTAGTTATCACATGACTCACCCAGAAACACCCAACTTCCTGCTACGCTAAACCCTGGAATTGGGATTAGCCACATATTGGACGCCATCGATTTTGATTGACAGGTTCCCCTATAATGCATTACCGCAGGATTAGAAATCAATAACCGAGCGTCCCGTAAGAAAACGGTAAAGATAATAATCTGTGATTAAAAATATTGATTCATCAGCCGTCAATGTTTAATGAGCCTCGTAATATGACCCCTGTAACAATCATAGACGCGAAGGGTTAATGGATTCTGATTGATCGCTCCTGATCGATTCACTACGGACATAATTATTAACTGGGATCATTGACGCCTACTGTGCGCCCTACTGGTACGGAAACCCTGTACGGCCTCGGGATGTGTGTGGACGTTCTCACCTCCAGACAATAGAAAGCTAGGAGCTCAGACCAGGAATGGTCTCCAAAATGGCTGACAAGTACCTATAACTCTACAGGCTCCTGTTCACACTGACTTCCTTCATTGTCAGTTAATCCAGAATAACTGATAATCTGGCATCTACAAGCTCTCACGATGGCAGATTAAAGGTATTCGGCTGCAGGATAAAATGTGATAATCCGGGGAGATTATATATAACACACATGCACCCCGCATTACAGCATCAATCCATGCCAGGAGGCCTCCTCTAAGCTGCGGCTGATATGTGATATCACCAGTAATTCTGCTTCCTGAAGGATGAGGAGGAAACTGTATCCAGATAAGACATTTACGGGTTACAGTCTGCGAACAATAAAAGAATGTGACAGCTCGATACGAGCGCCGCCGAGCGCACATATTTTATACCAGAAAGTAATCGCCCGACCGTAACATGGAAATGGGGAAAACAAAGGAGCTGTCTGCTTGTACTGAAACAGATGGATTATTACTTAAAGGGAAAGTCCATTGTATATAAAGACACAATCTACATACATTACATTACTTATCCTGTACTGATCCTGAGTTACATTCTGTATTATACTCCAGAGCTGCACTCACTATTCTGCTGGTGCAGTCACTGTGTACATACATTACTTATCCTGTACTGATCCTGAGTTACATCCTGTATTATACTCCAGAGCTGCACTCACTGTTCTGCTGGTGCAGTCACTATGTACATACATTACTTATCCTGTACTGATCCTGAGGTACATCCTGTATTATACTCCAGAGCTGCACTCACTGTTCTGCTGGTGCAGTCACTATGTACATACATTACTTATCCTGTACTGATCCTGAGTTACAACCTGTATTATACTCCAGAGCTGCACTCACTATTCTGCTGGTGCAGTCACTGTGTACATACATTACTTATCCTGTACTGATCCTGAGTTACAACCTGTATTATACTCCAGAGCTGCACTCACTATTCTGCTGGTGCAGTCACTATGTACATACATTACTTATCCTGTACTGATCCTGAGTTACATCCTGTATTATACTCCAGAGCTGCACTCACTATTCTGCTGGTGCAGTCACTGTGTACATACATTACTTATCCTGTACTGATCCTGAGTTACAACCTGTATTATACTCCAGAGCTGCACTCACTATTCTGGTGGTGGAGTCACTGTATACATACATTACTTATCCTGTACTGATCCAGAGTTACATCCTGTATTATACTCCAGAGCTGCACTCACTATTCTGCTGGTGCAGTCGCTGTGTACATACATTACTTATCCTGTACTGATCCTGAGTTACATCCTGTATTATACTCCAGAGCTGCACTCACTATTCTGCTGGTGCAGTCACTGTGTACATACATTACTTATCCTGTACTGATCCTGACTTACATCCTGTATTATACTCCAGAGCTGCACTCACTATTCTGCTGGTGCAGTCACTGTGTACATACATTACGTCTCCTGTACTGATCCTGAGTTACATCCTGTATTATCCTCCAGAGCTGCACTCACTATTCTGCTGGTGCAGTCACTGTGTACATACATTACTTATCCTATACTGATCCTGAGTTACATCCTGTATTATACTCCAGAGCTGCACTCACTATTCTGCTGGTGCAGTCACTGTGTACATACATTACTTATCCTGTACTGATCCTGAGTTACATCCTGTATTATACTCCAGAGCTGCACTCACTATTCTGCTGGTGAAAATTCAACAGGCACAGAAATATAGTCTGAAACACAGTCCCAAATCCCCTGTATAGACATGATACATTTATATTTGCCTGCAGCCACCACTAGGGGGAGCTCTCTGCCTGCTGTGTTACTAGGGCGTTCAGTGTATGACCAGTTTAGGTTGCATCAGTGATTCACACTTGAGCCGCAGTCTATTTTCAGCCCTAAATTATCAGGGGGGGAGGGGTACAAATTACACCTATAGCGATTATCACTGTGGAAGATTCTTCAGTTTCCTCCTCCTCATTACACCCTGAAGTCTTATTCTGCAGTCTGAGGCCCCTGCTGCAGACAGATGGATAACTGCTATTATGTCATCAGACGTTCCACCCGTGTCGGAGGGCGATCACTCTCCTGTCTGCTTGTGGGGATGCAGATGGTATGTACAGTTGCAAGAAAAAGTATGTGAACCCTTTGGAATGATATGGATTTCTGCACAAATAGACAAGTCACAACAATAGACAATCACAGTCTGCTTAAACTAATAACACACAAAGAATTAAATGTTACCATGTTTTTATTGAACACACCATGTAAACATTCACAGTGCAGGTGGAAAAAGTATGTGAACCCCTAGACTAATGACATCTCCAAGAGCTAATTGGAGTGAGGTGTCAGCCAACTGGAGTCCAATCAATGAGATGAGATTGGAGGTGTTGGTTACAGCTGCCCTATAAAAAACACACACCAGTTCTGGGTTTGCTTTTCACAAGAAGCATTGCCTGATGTGAATGATGCCTCGCACAAAAGAGCTCTCAGAAGACCTACGATTAAGAATTGTTGACTTGCATAAATCTGGAAAGGGTTATAAAAGTGTCTCCAAAAGCCTTGCTGTTCATCAGTCCACGGTAAGACAAATTGTCTATAAATGGAGAAAGTTCAGCACTGCTGCTACTCTCCCTAGGAGTGGCCGTCCTGTAAAGATGACTGCAAGAGCACAGCGCAGACTGCTCAATGAGGTGAAGAAGAATCCTAGAGTGTCAGCTAAAGACTTACAGAAGTCTCTGGCATATGCTAACATCCCTGTTAGCGAATCTACGATACGTAAAACACTAAACAAGAATGGATTTCATGGGAGGATACCACAGAGGAAGCCACTGCTGTCCAAAAAAACCATTGCTGCACGTTTACAGTTTGCACAAGAGCACCTGGATGTTCCACAGCAGTACTGGCAAAATATTCTGTGGACAGATGAAACCAAAGTGGAGTTGTTTGGAAGAAACACACAACAATATGTGTGGAGAAAAAGAGGCACAGCACACCAACATCAAAACCTCATCCCATCTGTGAAGTATGGTGGTGGGGGCATCATGGTTTGGGGCTGCTTTGCTGCGTCAGGGCCTGGACGGATTGCTATCATCGAAGGAAAAATGAATTCCCAAGTTTATCAAGACATTTTGCAGGAGAACTTAAGGCCATCTGTCCACCAGCTGAAGCTGAACAGAAGATGGGTGCTGCAACAGGACAACGACCCAAAGCATAGAAGTAAATCAACAACAGAATGGCTTAAACAGAAGAAAATCCGCCTTCTGGAGTGGCTCAGTCAGAGTCCTGACCTCAACCCGATGGAGATGCTGTGGCATGACCTCAAGAAAGCGATTCACACCAGACATCCCAAGAATATTGCTGAACTGAAACAGTTCTGTAAAGAGGAATGGTGAAGAATTACTCCTGACCGTTGTGCACGTCTGATCTGCAACTACAGGAAACGTTTGGGTGAAGTTATTGCTGCCAAAGGAGGTTCAACCAGTTATTAAATCCAAGGGTTCACATACTTTTTCCACCTGCACTGTGAATGTTTACATGGTGTGTTCAATAAAAACATGGCAACATTTAATTCTTTGTGTGTTATTAGTTTAAGCCGACTGTGATTGTCTATTGTTGGGACTTAGATGAAGATCAGATCACATTTTATGACCAATTTGTGCAGGAATCCATATCATTCCAAAGGGTTCACATACTTTTTCTTGCAACTGTATTCTACAGGAATACAGCCCTCAGCTTCTTGACTTGGAAGGAGGATTGGGATGGACTGCCCTTGAACCTGAAATCTAAGGCTTGTCCATTATACTTAAAGGGAACCTGTCACGTTGAAGATGGTGTCTGAGCTGCAGGCAGCGGGTTATAGATCAGGAGGAGCTGAGCAGATGGATATATAGTTTTATGGGAAAAGATTCGGTACAACTTGTATTTAATTCATTTCAATTCCTGCTCATTCTGGGCTTTAAAGTCCAGGGGGTGGAGCTATCAGTGATTGACAGCTCTCTCTGTATACACAGTCATAGAGGGGAGGCTGTCAATCACTGATAGCTCCACCCCCTGGACTTCAAAGCCCAGAATGAGCAGGAATTGAAATGAATAAAATACAGGTTGTACTGAATCTTTTCCCATAAAACTATATATCCATCTGCTCGGCTCCTCCTGCTCTATAACATGACACCATCTTCAACGTGACAGGTTCCCTTTAAATCCATTATACTTTGGTTTTCAGTGCTGTGCTGCACTTACTGTGAAGACTCCTTCCCATTTCTTAACATGACATTTCAACGACAGATTATCCAGAATATTCCATAAGTTACCAGTAACATTTCCTAATCACCTAGGTTGTGATTCTGGCTTTGGTGTGATATAGTGCGAAATAATCTGCCTTTACTGTGAAGAACTCCTCCCAAAGCTGAGGTTTTTTTCCCCATACAACGGTCTTTAGACTGGATACATCTATTCTGATATAATTGATAGATTTAGTCATTCTTTCCTACTTTCATTTTGTAACTGTCATTCAGGACTTCTTCTGAGACGCGCATTGTGCTTACTGCTCTAACTGTGAAGAATCCTTTCCTTTGGCCATATTATAGGCTTTTCCTGTTATTGCCGTGGAGCTTTGTGATATATACCCCTTATTATGCCCCTTACTGACTGGTTGGCTCTGTAGACCTCAGTGTATCCTAGCCGTCTATTCTGTGTATCAGCTGCCTTTACTGTAGAGAATCTCTTCTATTGCAGGGGATTACATTTGTAAACCTCAGGGGATAATTTAGTGAAAGGTATTTCCTTCTGTTGGAGTTTTCCCAAAATTCTAATTGCTCTTACTGTAAAGAACCCCTCCCGTTTCTGAAGTTATGACGGCTTCGATTTAGTATCCTGGGTAAAGCGCTCAAACTACCTGCGCCATCAGCAATTTGGTTGCTCTGTCGGCCTCATGTGCCTGCTGCCAGTGGCGGCTAGGTGTGTGGTGGTGTCAAGCAGCTCCTGGAAGTGCCCTCATTTTTATCTTTGCTGTGACTTCTTCACTCGTAGGGCGGCTCGTCTCTGTATCATACCCATGTCCCCGTCGTGATGCGATGCCTGAAAGGCGAGCTAAACGTTCGCAATAAAGCCTAAGCGATAATATAAGCCTCATTGTTACTCGCCGATGAATACTCCGCTCCGCTCACACGGAGATTTGTCCTCCTCGTTAAAACAAGCCGAAGACTGGCGCATTGCATGTGATTAACCACCTGGGCACACGAGGCTCTGCGTCAATATAGCCTCAAATATTGACACGAAATCCTGCAATTTGGAGAATAACAGAGGAGGGGGGGGGGGGTCCCATCGAGACAAAGCTGAAGGCATCTTTGAAGGCATCTCTGAGGGCTTCTCTGGAGGTATCTTAGCAGTAATATCCAGGCTGATGGATATGTCTGGCTGAAGCGGTTGACTCTGAGATGAGCAGAGCATCAAGTGGTTAAGGCAGCGGTGTCACTGTCTCTCCTGCAATTGTTTTCCTTCACCTCTGTCTACACTCTCTTCCTTCTTGCTCTCTATCCATTTGCTCTCTGTCTTTGTCTCCTCCTCTGCCTCTCACCCTCCCTCCTTCTTCTGCTGTGAAACACAGCAGTAAGGGAGAGAGCAACAGCAACAGAGGCGATCCAGCCCTTCTCTTCTTCCACATCTCCTCACGTCTCTTCTCAGACCTGCTCCTCTCTCCGTCCCTGTCTCGCAGGCACCGCGTTGTCCTCGGACTACACGAGGTAAGAGGTAAGTTTAACCAATGGCAATGAAAGGGGTAACAGGACAAGGCAGAGGGTCATGAACGATATTCCTCAGGTTGCACTTATGTGGTGTTTCGGTGGTGAGGATGGGGTTGGAGACGCATAGTTATGCAAGAACTGCTGGCGTGGAATGGGTTAATGCCGTAGTGCTCTTCACGAGTGTTCTGCAGCTTTCTTCAGAGTTCTGGAGGTGACGCTCTGCATAACACGACAGGTAGGTGCGGCGCTGTCATCACTGAATGTGTAGGCAGAAGTTCATGAGTAGGTGCTCTGCAGAATATCAGGTCCATGTGCAGGTTACTACAGCTGTTCCGGTAGTGGTGACCAATGTCTTCTGTGTCCACATGACCCCAGAATCTATGCATTGCCCTTTGTCCTCCTCATCTGATCCTCATAACCAAACTGTCTGCTCCCAACCATGGTCCATGGACCTGCCACATTCCTCTACCAGATCTCCCAGAACACGCACCATCCATGTACTACAATCTGATGTGTTCCTCTGCTAGTTCCTTGACTCTACTCACCTGACGTTCTATCCCCTGCACTCTACCTGACTGATCTTCTACTATCTCCTGCAGTCTGCCTGCCTGATCTTCTACTATTTCCTGCACTCTACCTGCCTGATATTCTACTATTTCCTCTACTCTACCTGCCTAATGTTCTGCTATCTCCTGCACTCTGCCTGATCTTCTACTTTCTCCTGCACTCTACCGACCTGATCTACTATCTCCTGCACTCTGCCTGCCTGATCGTCTACAATCTCCCATACTCTACCTGCCTAATCTGCTTTCTACTGCACTCTACCTGTCTGGTCTACTACTATCTACTGCATTCTACCTGCCTGATCTACTACTATCTACTGCACTCTACCTGCCTCATCTTCTACAATCTCCCACTTTACCTGCCTGATCTACTTTCTACTGCACTCTACCTGCATGATCTACTACTATCTACTGCACACTACCTACCTGGGCTACTACAATCTCCCACACTCTACCTGCCCGATCTTCTACTATCTCCTGCATTCTACCTGCCTGGTCTACTACTGTCTCCCGCACTGTACTTCCCTTATCTTCTTCTATCTACTGCACGCTACCTGCCTGATGTTCTACAATCTCCCACACTTTACCTGCCTGATCTTCTATTATCTCCTGCATTCTACATTCCTGATCTAGTACTATCTCCCACACTCTACCTGCCTGATCTTCTGCTATCTCCTGCACTCTTCTTGCCTGATTTACTACTATCTCCTACACTCTACCTGCCTGATCTTCTACTATCTCCTGCATTCTACCTGCCTGATCTACTACTATCTACTGCACTCTAGCTGCCTGATCTTCTACTATCTCTTTCACTCTACCTGCCTGATCTTCAACAATCTCCCACACTCTACCTGCCTGATCTTTTACAATCCTGATCTTCTATTTCCTTTTCTCTACCTGCCTGATTTTCTACTATCTCCTGCACTGTATTTCCCTTATCTTCTACTATCTCCCGCATTCTACCTACCTGATCTTCTACAGTATATCCTGCACTCTACCTGCCTGATCTTCTACAATTTCCTGCACTCTTCCTGCCTGATATTCTGCTATATCCTGCACTTTACCTGCCTGATCTTCTACTATCTCCTGCACTCTACCTGCCTGATCTTTTACAATCCTGATCTTCTATTTCCTTTTCTCTACCTGCCTGATTTTCTACTATCTCCTGCACTGTATTTCCCTTATCTTCTACTATCTCCCGCATTCTACCTACCTGATCTTCTACAGTATATCCTGCACTCTACCTGCCTGATCTTCTACAATTTCCTGCACTCTTCCTGCCTGATATTCTGCTATATCCTGCACTTTACCTGCCTGATCTTCTACTATCTCCTGCACTCTACCTGCCTGATCTTCTACTATCTCCTGCACTCTACCGACCTGATCTTCTACTGTCTCCTGCACTCTACCTGCCTGATCTACTACTATCTACTGCACTCTCCCTGCCTGGTCTTCTACAATCTCCCACACTCTACCTGCCTGATCTTCTACAATCTCCCATACTCTACCTGCCTAATCTGCTTTCTACTGCACGCTACCTGTCTGGTCTACTACTATCTACTGCATTCTACCTGCCTGATCTACTACTATCTACTGCACTCTACCTGTCTCATCGTCTACAATCTCCTACTTTACCTGCCTGATCTGCTACTTTCTACTGCACTCTACCTGTATGATCTACTACTATCTACTGAACTCTACCTGCCTGATCTTCTACTATCTCCTGCATTCTACCTGTCTGATCTACTACTATCTACTCCACTCTAGCTGCCTGATCTTCTACTATCTCTTGCACTCTACCTGCCTAATCCTCCACAATCTCCCACACTCTACCTGCCTGATCTTTTACAATCCTGATCTTCTATTTCTTTGACTCTACCTGCCTGATCTTCTACTATCTCCTGCACTGTACTTCCCTTATCTTCTACTATCTCCCGCATTCTACTTGTCTAATCTTCTACAATTTCCTGCACTCTACCTGCCTAATTTTCTACAATTTCCAGCACTCTACCTGCCTGATCTTCTACAATTTCCTGAACTCTACCTGCCTGATCTTCTACTATTTCCTCCACTCTACCTGCCTGATGTTCTACTGTCACCTGCACTTTACATCCCTGATCTACTACTATCTACCGCACCCTACATGTCTGATTGTCTACAATCTCCTGCACTCTGCTTGCCTGATCTGCACTCTCTTCTGCATGCTGTGATAGCTGCATCACTCTCTCTGCTATTTCCTGCTCTTATATTAAAGCACCTGTAATCTATTTTTCAGAGCTCTCCATCCTGCTATCTGAATCTTCCCATCTTTTTAATAACGTGCTGCAGCCTCGTCTGTGTGCACTCTTCTCTCCATGCAAATCATCTCCTTATCTTTCTACATTCCTCCTGCACTTTACCACCTTCAATTTCTCTGTGCTTGCTGTCTTATTTTTCCTGCATTACTGGATGCCACATCTTCATGACCTGCCTGCAGCCCATAGTCACCTGCCTCCATTTCATACATTAGCCTCCCCGATCTACTTGCTGATCCTTTTTATGTTGAACTGACATCACACATGTAACCCTCCCGTCCTGTGTGCTGCTTCCTTTTATATATATATATAAAAAGAAAAGAGGTGGCCGCACCGTCAAAACAGAAAGCAGGTGGGTGCAAAAAGCCCAATAGGGGATAAGCAAAC